>NW_027527591.1:4993089-5120331 GCF_008692635.1 Crocuta crocuta | reverse complement strand
CTCTTTTCTTTTTTCTTTCTTTCTTTCTTTCTTTCTTTCTTTCTTTCTTTCTTTCTTTCTTTCTTTCTTTCTTTCAGAACTGCTAATTATCTCAAGTTGTATTGCATTCTCATGATTTTATAAATCAGTAAGTGGTGATAGCTCTGTACTAATCCAAGATCAAGAGGCTAGGGGACCTATTCCTAGAAAAAAGAATCTGTCTTTTTTTACTGTTTAAATATGGCTATATAGTAAAAAATACTTCATTTATTGTATATACTATTTTATTAAGTGGCCTGCATAATTACATGTGTGTACATATATCTTGTGCCATTTCTCAGGATCAGAGCATTTAAAACTGGAAGAACTCTTTTAACTCATCCTCCTTGTTTTCATAGATGAGGAAACTAAAATTTCCAGTGACCGCTTGGTGACAGTGTTCAGGCTCCCTTTCCCTACTCCTCACAGCAGCATTTATTTCTCTGATTATTGAGTGAATAATGCTAAGAATCACTTCACTTTTTACTTTTCATACTAAGAGGTAGAACTCTAGAGAACCTTATAGCAAAATGATATATACCTTTGTGAATTCGTTTAAATATTTTTGATTCTTTTAGGCATGACACTTCTGAAATTTGTTACAAACTTAGGGTTTCCAAAGGATTATGTTAATTTTTGGGGAAAAATCATGAAAATTCCAAATCTTAAATATCAGTAACCCCAAATTTTATAATTCTGAACTATTAGACGGAAAGGACACCCCAACTGTCAAGCTGTTACTACATTTTCAGTGCTAAGATCTGTTCTGTTTCTGATGTTCCAGGCTCAGTATTTATACAGCATTCTCCCTGAGCATATATGTACCTGATCTTTTACCTGTTTCATAGCAGTATGCATTCTTTGTTAATTTTGTATTCCTCAAAAGCATTCATTTGTATAATGAATTAATAATCTCCTTTCTTCAAACAACTTTAGACACCCACGTATTGCCTGTAGTAATTGATCCTGTGTCTGCATACTGCACTTCTGGCTAGACTGCTTCTGGGTTGTTAGAAAAATGGAAGATTGTACATGTGATACTGTAACATCTCTTCTCTCTCCATCTGAAGATACAAACAAAAAAGAGCAAAAGTTTTCAAAGTCCAAAAAGAATGAACCCACTTTAAGTGTTAGTTTAGTCTAGTTGAGAGACTTCGATTTCAGTACCTTCATAGTAAAAACCAAAAGAATAGTGTCTGATTTAGTTCAGCCAGTGAGTTTCTGATCCAAAACAAATTGTTACTCCTTAAACAATTATCACCTACACTTTGAGAAAAGCACATTGAGAATTTTCAGATGAAAGACAGTATTTGTACTGTTGCTTCAGATGTTGATATCTACTTAAGCTAAGAATTAGAAAGATTAAGAAGGCTGTTCCCTTCTCTGAAAAAGATTGGTAGTTGCCTGAATGAAAGAAATAATAATAAAACAAGGGCAGTTTAGGTGAGAGAATCATATGTGTTGAAAATATCACCCTTTTGTTTTTGTTCTTTTCTAGTTGGGGAGGGAAGAAGAATGTAAATCACATTCTTGTTTTGAATGTGTCCTTGTAGCTGTAATTATTTAACTAGTGGTTTTGTTTATTATATCTTGTTTTCTGCAACAAAAAATTATAATGATGCCCCATATGTTAAATATCAGAAAAAAGTAAGTAGTCCTGATGTTGTATAGTTGGGGGGTGGAGGGGATATATGATTCGTGCCTTAGATTGCTTTTAATCAAATGGGGGATTGAAACTATATAGATGACAGCACAGGTTTAAAAAAAAAAAAAAAAGGTGGCCTGGAATACAATCTTTTAAAAATGGTTGGTGTATACTCTTGTCTACAAAAGAGGTATGATAAATTTGTATTTACCTTTCTTCTCATTAAAATGATACCATAGGGGAGAAGACGGAGACAAGTTTCTGGATTTCTGCCCATACTTAGCTTGACTCAGTTCAGTCTTGTCCTCAAATGGATTCACTTGCATGGTCTTGAGATTAGGTGGTTTTCACATGCTATTTTCTTGTAGACCAGAAGTATGGAGAACATTTAGGATACAGAAACCATTTTGTTGTTGATGTTGCTTTGTTGTTAATGTCTTTCTTAAGTTTTTTAGTTTAAAAAAGCACAGATTGTAAGTATATAGCTCAGTTATCCCAAGTAATAATAAAGTTACTTGATAATTTTAAGAACAGTATTTCTGCAGTTTAGAAATATGGGATGAACAATTTAGGCAAGATTTAAATAAAAATAGTAATTTCATATAAAAATATCTGAGATTTAAAATGTTTTTTCAACAGGTATCTCAAAATCATGATTGAAATACAGTTTTTAGTTCATAGTTTTCAAAATGTTGTTTATGATTTCTGGTATTAAAATCTTTTAAATTTTACAAGTAATCCTGAAATGATACTGATGGGAAGAAAACAAAATACTAAACTATATGAAAAGTACAAGGTGAAAGTCGTCATCCTATCCAGTTCCACCACATCTTCTTCTCTTCAGAGCTGCAGCTTACAGTTTAGTATAGAACTTCCCGTACCTTGTTCGATGCATACACAAATGTTCTATAACAATTTGACTTGTTTTTTTCACATAAATGGAATTCTCTTTTACAGTGCATTCTGTCCCTTGCCCTTCCACTCAGTTTGTCTTGGAAAGCTTTATCTGTTGTTTTTTAGAGTTCTCTTTTTCATTGCTGTAATTTTTTGAATGGTCCTTCTGATAATGGATACTTGTTTCCAGTTTTTTGCTGTTACAAAAAATAACTACAGTGAATATCCTTGAACATATATCTTTGTGAACTAGTCAATAATGGAGGAATTTCTTATTGACTAGTAGTTTCTCTGTATTCTAGATGTTATTGTATCAATTATATATGCAGATGTTTCTCCCTATGCACTTGCCTTAGTGTCTTTTGTCATATATTTTGTTTTAAATAATTATGTAGTTTGTTGATCTTTTCATTTGCAATCTCCTTTGTGGATTCTATATTTCTAAATTATTTATACTCATTTCCACAGAGATATTTTTACTTCCATTTTTTAAACTATCACTTGTAAAACTTTTTCTAGAACCCTGTGCTGTGAATGGTGGCAAAATGTATTCGTATATGATACATTACAATGGCATGTAATAATCACATAAGGATCAGTCACAATTATGATCTATCAATTTCAGAGTTATAAAATAAATATAATAAATTCTGGAAAAGCATTGGGGCTTTTGTGTTATTTATGGAATCATCGTAGGTAGTCATTTTTAATAAATTCATTTTTGACAGGTAATATGCCAGGCACTAGATGATAACAGTACACAAGTAAAAAGTAATCCCTTTGATTGTGAATCCTCTAGGCACAATTATTACCATAAATTTATTTCTGTTATCAGAAATCTCTCTTCTGCACATATCTGCTGCTGCTGCTAGGAATTGTTCTCGCTTACTTTTGCTGCCATTCAGTGCCAGATTACCCAACAAATGCACCAGCAAAGCAGAGTCCCAAAGTAAAAAAGAGCAGCCTTGATTAACTTACTCAATTTTATTTCCTGTATGTGTGCGTGTGTAGTATTGCACACTACACATTGGGTGAGAGGTCAGAACACCAACATTGGCAGTGTCTGGGGCCTCTAATTTGGCTCTTTGGTTGTTTATCCCACCTTTCTATCTTGGTAAGTAGCTTACAATTTTCTACTTTTTCCCTATACTAGGGAATACCCTCATAGGAGGTACCATGAAGCCGATATCTCATATACCGTGTCATCAGCTTTCTTCTACTCGCTACCTTCTTTCTATACCTGATTAGTTTGGAAAAACTAATTTGGAAAAATTATAGTTTTACTAGTACCTTCCTCTCTTTGTTATTAGAGGAGATTCATGGAAGGGAGGAAGCCCTTCTTCCTTCTGGGTGGAATACTATCCCGTTAGGAAGAAGTGAAAAGACAGTTTGTTTGTTTTTTTCTTTTTGAAGGAACTAGAACTTCTGCAGCTCAGCAGATTTGGATGAATTTGACAGTATTTCAGCTACGTAATTTTTTAAAACTAGACTTGAGTGCATTTGCTAACGTAACCAGCACATATACCTATTAATAACCTGAAATTTGCCTTTGAAGTCACAAAAGCACAAAGCACTGTAGTGCTTGTAACACTCTTCCATATTATTGTAGGTAACTAAATGACCATGGAATCTGGAGCAGAGAACCAGCAGAGTGGAGATGCAGCTGTAACAGAAGCTGAAAACCAGCAAATGACAGTTCAAGCCCAACCACAGATTGCCACATTAGCCCAGGTATAAAATACTTGGAGAGATTCGAAGTTCTGTCTCCCCCAAAAGGAATATGTTTTAGACGAGAAGATTTAGTTTTTATTACAGAGATAGGCATAGAACAAGCAGAGACAGTCTTAGGATATCAAAATTCCTGTTTACTTAGTATTAGCCTAATTTTAGAAATGATACAATTAATTTAGTAACATAACAGAAAAATGTATGTTTAAACACTAGTTACCTATTAGTAGTGACCTGATTCAGAATAATGACATTTTAATAATGGGTATATTGTCTCTCTTAAACAAAGGAAGAAAACCCAGTATGGTAAGTGTTTTGTTTTTGTTTTTCATATCACAGATTTATTTTGGGGCATGGGAATTTAGATAATCTGAGAGGCTAAGTTTTCCATGTGCTTAAACTAAGAAAATAGGATAAACAAATAAATTGACACACAAATAAATCTTAAGAATGATAATGGTTTTTGTTTCCGGTGTCATTTAAATATAATTCATGATTCTTTCATTTTTGTCTTTGTCTTAAATAGTCTGTCTCTAAGTTATATTCTCTCATCTTTATTTTTTGTTCTGGTGTATTTTTCCCCAAATAGTTTATTTTAGTAACCATTATTCGCATGTAAGTGAGAAAGGTAGTTAATATAAAAACCAAATAACAGACATAAACCTACTAGATAAAAGAGTGTGATACTGCCTCTTTCTGATAAAGGCTCCTGAGAGAAAACAATCCTAGCAGAGGCTCTGGGATGTTGAACTTCAGCTTCCTGAAGAATTTAAAAGCCCTCTTAGGGGAGTCACGGAGCTAGAATGGATCTTGGAGAATCGGGGGATAACCACAGACAGCTACTACACGAAGCCAGAGTATGGGCCAGATACTGGGTCTCCAGCAGGAGAGAGTCACAAGGAGTGGGCTGCTTTATGTTTTCTCCTGATTGCTAGGGCCCACGTCCAACCCTCAGGAGTTAAGGCAAAGCAGAATATATCTGGGGGTGTAGTGAATACTTAGATGAGGCAGGTGCAGAAATAAAGGGGGAAGAGCCAGGGCTTCAGCAAAACATGGTTAAGGCAAACATGCAGAGATGAGAGCCTGGATTTACCCAACCATTTGGCCTTCTGGTAAAAAGAAGGTACAGTGCCAGCAGGGATCAGTGAGGGATGATAACCCTCCACTCACCTGCTTATCTGTCTCTTGGGTGGCACTATTGTGTCTGATCTGGTTGTCCTCTGAGTCTGCTGTATAATGCATTCCTGGAAGTTCCTTTCCCCTTACTGTCTTTCTCTTACCAAGTTTGTGTTCTTGATATAGTAAAGCATCTTTTCTAGTGTTTTCTTAAGCAAGTTGGGGTAAAGAATTCTTGGTAAAGAAATCATTTTCACATTTTGAAGGCCTTGATCCACAGCCACCAAGTAGTGTTGCTGTTTGAAAGGACTAAACCACTTATTTTCTCTCTCTGGTATCTTCTCTCTGTTCACAGTGCTTCACCATTTCATTATTAGGGCTTTGGTTTAAATAGTTCTCATCCGTTGTGCTATATATATATATTCAGTGGGCCCTTTTATAGTGGAAACTCATGTCTTTGATTCTGGGCAATTTCTTTAAGTTATTTGGCTGAAGATTTTTTTCTCTAGATCCTTGTGATCTAGATGCTATACCTATAGGATTGTTTCTCCAATTATATTTTTTCCCTCCTTGTTCTCTTTGTCTTTTTGCTTTCTTGTCTGGGAGATTTCTTCAGCTTCATCTTCCAACCCATTTGTTGAATTTTTATTTCCGCTGTCATGTTTTCAAGAGTTCCTTTTGTTCTCTGAATAGTCCTTTTGTGGAGTTTTGTTGTTGTTCTCCCTTTGTGTTTTAATAGCATCCTGCTTATGTTTCATAAAGGCAATATTTTCTTTCATTTCTGAGAATATTAATTAGGTTTTAAGTTTTCTTCTCCCCTGGGGCACCTGGGTGGCTCAGTCGGTTAAGCGTCCGACTTTGGCTCAGGTCATGATCTCACAGTTCGTGGGTTTGAGCCACGGGTTGGGTTCTGTGCTGACAGCTAGCTCAGAGCCTGGAGGCTGTTTCAAATTTTGTACCTCCTTCTCTCTCTGACCCTCCCCTGCTCATGCTGTCTCTCTCTCTCTTTCTCAGAAATAAATTTAAAAGAAAACATTAAAAAAATTAAAAAAGAAAAGTTTTCTTCTCCCCACATAGATTTTTCTCTGTATAGATTTTTGCCCTTCAATTTGTTTTGGTCTCCATCTTTCATATCAGAAGAAGCTTTCCTCAGATGTTTTATAATTTGTGCTTATCTGCTCAGTTTTAAAGTTTTGCCCACAAAACTGTATTGGAAGCTCTGGATGTGTTTGGGGCCTAACGCCTGTAAGTTGTGAGCTTCAGTGTCAGGTGATTATGGCCTTCCCAATGTCAGTATCTTTCAAATCTTTATTCAGCCCCTTGTCATTGGTTAAGTTCCTCCGGGAAAGCTTTGCTGATCTCTTGCTTATAGGGTAAAGGCCTGGAAGGTAATTGAGAGAAGAAGACTGAAGGTTAGTTACCCCACCTTCAGCAGTGTTTGGTGTAATTTCCTCTATCTAGAAATTAAATCTCCATTTTTCTGTCAGCGTGGGGTAGATTGATTAATCTTCCACAGGGAGTTTGGGAAACGGGGTCCAATTGCTTCTCAAAGAGCCTTCAACCAGCCTTTATTTTCATCTCTCCCTTTATTCCACCTTCCAGGGTGACTTAGATCCTGAACCTCTTAAGGATTTTATAGTACAAATCCGGCTTTCTACCTCATGAGTTGGCCTTTTTTATTACCATTCATCATCTACTTTCCAGCCTCCAAGAACTCCTCCTGTTACTTCCTTTCTCATTCTTTGCTCATGTGATTATGCCTGTAAAAACAAAATCAGTTTTGTGAAGTTTAATTGGAGATTCAGGAAGGAGCAAAATTAATATGCATATGTTTAATTTGTCATCTTTATCAGGCAGGCATCTAGGATTGACTAGAACAGAATGACATGATGTTTGAGTGTTAGGAAAGCTAGTTTTCTGTTCCCATTTGTATAGTTTTAGGTTTTTTTGTTTTTAACTACAGCTTTTTTTCATTTGCTCATCCAGGCCCTTAACACATACATTATACATTTTTATCATCGTTTCCTTTAATAAATCTGATACTGGTATTTTTTATTTTCATATTTAGTACCAGAAAATATAATAGAAATTGTCAAATCCATCTTTATGTGATCAAGGAACAGAAAAAAACTCAGCCCAACTAGTAAAGGAAGAAAATCAATCTAAAACAACGAGAGGCCTCATTTTACATTTGGAATTTACAGAGATTTTTTAAAGTGGAAAGGAAAAAAATAATCTTGGTTTTGACTCTGAGAATGTAAATTTTTATGGATTTAACTAAAGTAAAAGGATGTCCATTACAGCTTTCTTGTAAGAGGCAAATTTGAAAACCTAAATATATAATAATAAGGAATTTATTAAAATATGTAATTTTCTTGTGCAGCCATTAAAACCACTAAAGAAAACTATTAATGGTATGGAAAGGTATTTATAATGGATTCAAAAAACAATGGATTCCATGATAGTGTGTTATAAAAACACCTATATCTAAAGCAAAAATATTAACAATGATTAGCTGTGGGTGGTAGGAACATAAGTGATTTTTATCTTATTTTGTGTACCTGTATTGTTCATAAACTTATAATGAGAGAAGCCATTATGTAGAATGATCAGGGTAGAATAGGGATTATTCATTGAGTTAGCTTATTATATTTAGTGTGTAAAATAGAGAAGAAGATATAATAATTGCTTCAAATATTAGAAGAGCTTTTGTATGGAACTAAGAGGAGATACTCTTGAGTAACTTTGTGATTCTCAAACATGCTAATGGAGACAGTCCATGGATCACATTTGAGAACCACCTAAAACTAGATGAGATTTATAGCAGCCAGAGAGAAAATGATTAATAAGGAGGGACTTCCTAACTGTCCAAAGATGGAGGCTCATGGTTTTATTTTTTTTTATTTATTTATTTTTCTTAATGTTTTATTTATTTCTAGGAGAGAGAGAGAGAGAGACAGCGTGAGCAGGAGAGGGTCAGAGAGAGAGGGAGTCACAGATTGAAACAGGCTCCAGGCTGTGAGCTGGCAGTCAGCACAGAGCCCGACGCGGGGCCTGAACCCACGAACCACAAGATCACGACCTAAGCGAAAGTCGGACGCTTAACCGACTAAGCCACCCAGGCGCCCCGAGGCTCATGGTTTTAATCTCTACTTTCTTAGATAGCAGATCAGCTCCGCTATCCTCCTTCACTCTGCCCCCAACCACCCCAAAGCTTCTCCTTACTTCTTGTGTTCTCTATTTGAGTTAATGGCATAGTTTACCAATTCTTACCTGAACATGAGAATTGTGGGTCATCCTTGATTTCCTTTCTCACCTCCTTCAACCAGTCATTCATAAAGCCTTTCCTAGTCTGTCTCTTGAATTTTCATTAAATCACTTCTTTCATTCCCCTCCTTACCAAAACTAATTCTTTGCTTCTGGCTGTATCATCTCTCATCTCACCTTAACTACTATATAAGCTTTCTCAATCTCCTCATCTCCACTTTTTTCTTTCTCTGAAATAAATGTCTTTCATACTGCCACTGAAGTGATCTATCTAAAATGCAAACCTCACCATGATACTCCAAAGTTCAAAAGCTCTTCAGTGCCTTTCCCAATCTCAGGAAAAAATGTGGGTTCTTTCATGTGACACATAGGTAGTTTTTCATGACTAGCTCATCTGGCTCCAGCCTGCGTTTGTTAACAGTGCTCTCTCGTCCCAGTTCCTACATTCATAAAGTAACACACTTAGGTGGTCTAGTAGTACTGACTCTTATACATCCCTCTCTCCCTGGAAGTCCGTGTCTCTTCCCTGAGAGTCATAACATACCTAATTTATATTCTTTGTTTCAAATTCCACATTCTTCCCTCTCTTCCTCTTAGGTGCCATTGGGTAGCTCTCTTCAATGTGTTCATTTTTCTTTTGGCAAGCCCCATTACTTCACTGGATTATATTTATGTTCTTTTCTCTATGCCTTCACACATGTACCTTGGTGATTTTCTTCATGTTTGTAGTTTCAGTTCTGACACTGCCCCTGGCACATGGGTCCCCAATAACTGTTCACTGAATGGACAAAAATACTGAACCCTTGAATATGTTCAAGCATAAAAACAATACACACCATCTAATAGACATATATGACATAAGAACCCTTTGAACCTGGGTATTGACTTATTAAAATTGCCTTTCTGCCTCAGGAGAAAATTAGTTTCTTTTATATTCCCTCAATTCTGTTTTTATTCCTTTAAGAGAAAAATAAATCCTTAAAATACTATCATACCATTTTGATTTGGCAGAGTAGAAACTTTCAGTTTATAATACATATTAATAGTTTCTCACTAACGAAAGGCATACTTGTAATTAGTTTAAAAGAGAAAACTATGCTATATATTTTAAGATAAATATTTGTTCTAGACTTAGAGAAGTTTTGCCTAAGTTTGAGAGCAGGTATATTTTAGAATATGGCTTACTTAAACACATAATATTCTGAAGACTTCTATATTCCTTCAGTGCTATCATATCTCTTGACCTTGGGTAAGTTACTTAATCTCTTGAGCACTTGATATTTTTGTCTCTAAAATGGAGATAATCTTTATTACCCAGTCTTGATTTCTTTGAAGAGCAAAAGGAGAAACTGGACATGAAAGCAGGTAGGAAAATGTAAAGCGCCATACAATTAAAGTGTATTTAGTATTCAGAGGAAGTCTGAGTTACAAATTTTGATACTACATTAAAACAGTGTTTTGGTGGGTTTTTGTTTTGTTTTTTGGAAGGATTCGAAAGGGAGGGACATTTATGGTCTTTTTTTTTTTTTTTTCTTTTTTTTTAAGAACACTAAATTTAATCATTAGTTTCACGCCACTGAAATACTTATCAAGCAGAAAGGTCATCTTTTTCCTGCTAAAAAGTTGCTTCTTATTGAGCATGACTACTTCTAAGGAGGTATCTGTGATGGTAATCTTTTTCCATGTTCAACACCATAGGTATCTATGCCAGCAGCTCATGCAACATCATCTGCTCCCACCGTAACTTTAGTACAGCTGCCCAATGGGCAGACAGTTCAAGTCCATGGCGTTATTCAGGCGGCCCAGCCATCAGTTATTCAGTCTCCACAAGTCCAGACAGTTCAGGTATGTGTATAAAAAGTTCTGCATCTACTTTCATAACTGTTGTTTATAGCCATATCTGTCTCTTTTCATTAGTTACAAAAATAGGAACATACCTAGTTGAGAGTTTATTTTCCAGTAAAGGAATATGCTGCATCTGTATAGTCACCTTATGTATAGGAACATATATACACAAGAGCAGACCTAATTAAACGACTTTTTCTTAAGATACAGAAGAAAAAAAAATTGATTGGGGAAATCATTAACTACATGAGATAAAGTTGAAATATTTGGGAAAGTCTAAGGCTGATATACCTTAGTTCAGGAAAATTGAGATACAAAAATAATAACTTAGTAATTACTTTCTGATCATGCAGTTGGAAAAAAATAAACCCTTGTCAAAATTAATAACCTTACCTAAGATACTACCTGAATTTAGAGATCGTTTAAAGCATTGTAAAACCAGCTATGTCTATGCATGTTAGAGTATATAACTTTGAAATAACTATATATTGAGAAAGTTCAACTTAAGGGTCAGTGATTACACTGTTACCTAATTCTTTGGAGACCTTGTTCCTTTGGATTGAATCTGTAGGGAGTAAAGGGACCCAGAGCTCCACAGGTGACTACTTAACTGGAACCAAGAGCGATAGACATCTTTGCAGTGAGCTTATTGAAAGAAAAAAAAAAAGACTTGAATGTTCATTCAAGTAGGCCATAACCCCAGCCTCCCATTTCATATTTTTTGCTTCACAGTCTTCCTGTAAGGACTTAAAAAGACTTTTCTCCGGAACTCAGGTGAGTCCTAGGTCCTAGATTTGGAGAGAACTATTTTTAGAAAGGAAGGTGAGAAATTATTCTTTTATGTCTCTGTCCTTCTATAAACATGCAATTAAGGTTTGCATAAAGATCTGAGAGATCTTCTAGGTCTAGGCCAAACTTGTTACCTGCCCAGCCCTTAGTGTATCCTTCTCTCCTCCAAGTGGTAGTCCAGCATAACTTGAACACCTTTGAGAAAGGAAGCTCTGTCTCCTGAGCTAAACAGTTTGTAAATAGGGGTCATTGCTGAACTATTCTCCTGTGGTGAACCAGAACATACCTTTCTAAAACTTGTATTTAGTGGTCCCATTTCATCCTCAGAAACTAGTTAAGCAAATTTAATTCCTTTTCTGTTGGACCACTCCCTCTCCCTTATCTCCCACACCCTTCCTACTTTTTAAAAAAAATACCCAGACTAAACAAATGTCTATTTTTCTACAGCCATTTATTATATGGCATAGCTTTGATTGCTCTTTACCATCCTTTCTATCTTCCTGTGGATGAGAGCTCTTGTGTTTTCCTTGAGTTTGGTAGCCAGACTGATTGATATTTGTAGAGGCAGAAGTGCCTCCTTTGCTCTGGAAGTGTTTGATTAATGTCCTCAACAGACATATTAGGGACATACTAGATCCAGTCAGCCATATTATACTATTGAGTCATTGAGCCACTGTTCCCCACCTCTACTTCATTCTGTCCTGGTGCTTTTGGTTTGCTTGGACACTTATGTGGAGGAAAAATGTTGTCATGTGAAATCATCAAGTTAGGGGCGCCTGGGTGGCTCAGTTAAATGTCCAGCTCTTGATTTTGGCTCAGGTCATGATCTCACAGTGTGTAAAGTTGAGCCCTGCATCAGGCACATGCGACAATGCAGAGCCTGCTTGGGATGTTCTCACTCCCTCTCTCTGCCCCTTCCCCCATTTGCATGTGCTTTCTCTCCCCCCACCAAAATAAATAAATAAACTTTAAAAAAATCAAGGTATATGAATTTCCATAATGAAAGATACTGGTAATGGAATTTGTTAACAAGATGGAGACAGTATTATTGCAGTGACGATGGAAGTATTTGATATTTCTGTGGAATCACACTGACTGACAGTAGTCTCCTATCCTTTGCCTTGGTTTTTATTTCATTGAATGCTACCTTACTATTTACTGTGCCATTACTAATTCTCCACTCATATATTCTCGACAATAGTAGAAAGCACCTGACCTGCTAGGCAGAAGTCATAGATTTCTCACTTTTCCTTTTTCTCTTATATTAAGCGGTTTTTCTATAAAGAACACACCAAAATTACCAAATTTGTTAAGATTGTAATTTTTGGTCATAATATGTGATATAATTATTGATTATATTTTTAATTTTAATCTTTGTGACAGTAGTAATTTGGACCTGAGGGTTGTATGGCTATTAACTTTATAGAAACATTTAGTCATCTTTTCAAGAGCACATTTTTCCATTGAGGTGAGCTATGCTTGTAATTGAAAGCCTGAATTCTGTGAATAGAGAGACACAAATTGTTTTTATTTAGTTTTTTAATTTTTTAATTTTTCTTTAAAGGAAAATAACCATGCAGAATATATTAAACTTTAATGGTCATTTCAGCTGGTTAACAATGATTAGTATATTATTAATTAGGAAGTAGCTTACATCAGAAGAGATGTTCAAACAAGAAGAGATATGGTCCCTCAAACTTCTAGATGGGAAAATAGGAGTATTGTAGAACAGCCTTTTCAAAATAAACAAGATACATTCCTCTTGATGTGAGAGTAAGATATTAGCATCTTTTTATATTTTTAATCTAAAAATATTTAGAAGTTATGCTATACTCATATTTCATATATGGCTTAACATTAGTCCCCTAACTTTATCCTTATATATATCAAGTCTCACAGGTTATATCAGAATCCCCCCAAAATAATGGGAGTTACACAAATGTATACAAGTTAACAGTGGCATCTTCACTTTTCCTTTGTTAGTTTTGAGTGCATTTTTAATATAGTGCAGTTTAAACGTGTCAGGATTTATGGATTTTGTTACCTTAAATTATTAAATTCATTCCTTCAACAAATTTTTATTGATCACATGCTATGTGCCAGTCACTGTTCTAGGTGCTATGAAAGACAGCAGTGAACAAATAATACTTCTCTATTCTCATGAAGATCACATTTGAGCGAAGAGAGACAATGAAAAAATAAAATATGTCAGGTGAGGATAAGTCCTGGGAAGATGATTAAAGCAGGGGAAAGGGATAGAGAATGTGGAGGGAAGGGTGTTTTCTTTTATGTAGGGTGGTCAGGGAACACAGCGAGCGGAAACCAGAAGCCAGTGCAGAAGGCTAAACCATACCAATAGTAAAAGCAAGTCCAAAGGCTTAGAAGTAAGAATGTGTTTTACATATCAAGGAATAGTAAAAAGATGTGGCTTGAATAGAGCAAGAAAGAGAGAGGTTGGATGAAATGTGCTTGATAATATGATGGGAACAATAATAAAAACCTTGTATGCAACACTGGGATTCATGGCTTTCATGCAGCAAAGTACTTAAGAGTTGTCTAAAGTAAGGATGAGTTACTTTTGTGAATTTTACAAGACAAGTGTTCCAGAGTCTCTGATCTTTTCAGTGATGATAAGCAAGGATTTGCAAGGGATATATTACCTAGCAGATATTTTTGAAAAAAAAAACTCTCTTTCAATTATCCTGGGACACAATAACATTTTTGAAAGAAAGTTGTGCTGTGGAGAGACCATTTTGAAAGAAGTTTGGAAATGTATTCATAGTTTTTTGTTAAGTGCAAACAATATAAATTTGTCACCTAAAAACTCATATCTATATACTTTTAAACCCTGGAAATAGAATTCTCTAAAGTATTCAGGAGTTTTCTAGAGTTTGAGTAGTAGTTGAACTTATTTGTTAAAACAAATATAAAATTGTAACACCTGTTATTAGCATGCAATAACTGAGAGCCAGGGAGATGAAAATATATTAGGTAAATCTCATCAAAAGTTTGTATAATGGGTAGATGAAAATGAAAACCTATTTCGTGTTTAGTAAGCCCAGCCAGAAATGCACTTTTTCATGAGTTCTCTATTTCAGCAATGGCAGATGTTAAATCATGTTTTAAAAAGCCTAAGCTTAGAATCAGATGTTTGAGTCACTGTTCTAAAATATTAAATGATTTTTAATGAAGTGTATTAAATTACATTTAATAATATTTAATAATAATTTGAAAAAACATCTAATTTGGTTTTGGCACTGTATAGTTCATTTTAAAATTTCAGATAACTTCAAAATAGGAAGATTTTGCCTTCTTACTAATAGGAGGTGCAGGTTTTTAATAAACTAAAAGAAAGTTGAGGAATACAGATCCAAAGCTTTACATCTCACATGGTGGTTTGGCTTTTTGACAATGTCTCCACTTCTAAGTGGCCAAGGTTAAAGACCTTTATAAGGAGCTAAGGAAAGGATTACTAAGAGAAGTGACAAGAGGTAAGGACTAGAAGAAGAGTCTCTGTCACTGGAATGTGGTAGTAATCTGTGATACCTACAATTGGAATAGAATTTTTCATATGGTTATTTAAATAACGAATTAAATACATATTAAAGTATAATTAATAGTTGTTTATAAAAAGTTTTGACATGATTTTATTAATCTCAGAAATGTGGATCCAATGTGTGTTTTGGATTTTTTTGGTTTTTGTTTATTTTGGTAGATAGTCCATAGGAGTTGGCTTCATGGCTCTTAAGTTCTCCCTGGATAGTATTCCCAAAGAGGAAACGTCAGCACTTGTGATTTTTATTGAGTAATTTTGAACTGTCTTTATATTAAAATGGTTGTAATCACTACATAGTGATAAGCTAACCTTCTGACTGAATTGACAAAATCTTTTAGATCAGAGGAAGGGAAGCTTTTTTCCTGCTGAAAGCAATAGAGCCACTGAGTTTGGCGGGGGGTGCGGAGGGGATGGAATCAAAGGCCACGTTAAAAAAAGCAAGCATTAATTTATTTCATTTTACAACTTCCCTATGGGTAGTTTACATAGTATGTTTTAAAACTGTTGTTTTAATGACCTTCAACTTGGAAGAGTATGCCTAAGTCAACTATTTGTCCTTTAAAGAAGGTTGTGAGGAATGAGGGTCATGAAAAGAAGGCAGAAAGAATAGAGGAACTGAGGTTCTGAGAAGTATTAATGAAGGTAAACACTTGTCATACTACTGTCCACTTTGAGTTCAGTCTTCTTGTTATTCCTTGAAATCCTAACGCTCCGCTGAGGTCTTTTCATAGCTCCTCATCTGCTGTGCATCTGGGAAGGTGCAGAGACTGTGCTGAGCAGGCTGGTTACAGCAGCTACAGATTAGTGGGAGTGTTCTCTGTCCTCCTTTGGCAGTAACTGTAGCATTATTACTCTGCAGAGAATCTCCATCTCAGACTAAATTCAGTCTTACGCATCTTTTTATCTGTCGTTTCTGGATTATTAAATATTGCCTGTTAATGTGTAGGTCTTTTAAGAGTATAGTTCTTACATTTTAAAGTGTTTGGATGGGGCACATTATTTTATTGTAGATTAATTTTGTGAAGAATTTCTAGATTTACCTAATTTCATTTGAGAGTGAGTGCCTGTTACAAAGTGCCCTGTCAAAATGAGTCCCCACTCTCTAAAACCCATAGGCCCAGGCCACATACAGAGTACCTGTGGGATTTCTCAGGTTCTTGTGACTATGTTTTTTCATATTGCAATTGCCCTAAATTTTGACATGGAGCTGAGCCACACAGACTCTTTTGACTTCATTAAACCTCATTCTCACTCTGATAGCATCATGCACACCTAGTACAGGAAGGAACAGAAGGCCTAGAGACTAGAGAAGCTTGGTGGTATCCTCTTGACAGACAGGCTTACCTACTAGGTGAGTGACCTACTAGTGAGTCTGAAAATGGCCTAAAAACACCTCTGGGTTGCTGCTTCTGACAAAACTGGTTTGAGATTGGAACCAACAGGATTTTGATGCTGGTAAGGATGTCTAAAACTGAGATGCCAACTATTGACAGTGGCTCCACTGCTTCCTAGCTTTGTGACTTGGGTGAGTTACTTAACCTCTTTGTCCCTTGAGCTCTTCTATCTATGACATGGATATAATAATTGTACTTAGCTAGTACCTGATGTTACTGTGCTAGTGAGCACTGATATAATACGTGCGTATGCTTTATCGTTGTACCTGGCACATAGTAAGTTCTCAATAAATGCTAGTTGCTATTATTATTATTATTATTAATCATCCCACGTAAAATCTTTGTTCAACTTATTTTCAGTACTTTTCAGTCCAGGAATATTTTTCCAGAAATACAGTTCTATACCTTGAGTATAGAACTTTTTGAGTTTTTGCTTTATAAAGGCTTTGAAAGTCTATATGTAGACTTAACTTGTTGGAAACAACATCTGGGGGATCGCCAGTCTTATTTGTACAGCTGTAAATAGAGTCACGTGTTTAACAGTAAATGAGAATGCTTGTATAGTCACCAAATAGGCTTATGACCAAATATTTAGTCATTTATTCTTTTCTTCATGTCAGAAGACTTATTTCACTTGGTAGTTTTGTTCTAACAACTGTAAGAAAACAACTGACAATAATAATGCATTCAAGTAAGATGCATTCAAGATTCGTTACATGAAGTCCTGAAAGAGATAAAGCTGAATTTGGATATCACAAAAGTTCGGTTTTGACCAAAAAATCATAGCTCTAACTCTGATTTCTATAGAATAAGTAAAGGGGAGAAGAATGTCATTGCTGTGGTTGTCTCCCATAAAAATTGATTTTTTTGTGCTGAAGCATGTGTAAGGTGTACATACATCCTTTCATATTTGATTTTTTCTTAAAATTCATAAACACTTTATGGGAACTAAATTTGATTATCAAGATAAAGTTCTTCTTTATTTTCAGATTTCAACTATTGCAGAAAGTGAAGATTCACAGGAGTCAGTGGATAGTGTAACTGATTCCCAAAAACGAAGAGAAATTCTTTCAAGGAGGCCTTCCTACAGGTATGGAATTTATTTATTTAAAAAATTTTTCTTTGATGTTTTTATATTTGAGAGAGAGAGACAGAGTATGAGCAGGAGAGGGGCGAGGGGGGGAGGGGTAGAGAGCGAGCAGACACAAAATTCGAAGCAGGCTCCAGGCTCTGAACTATCAGCACAGAGCCCGATATGAGGCTTGAACCCACAAACTGCAAGGTCATGACCTGAGCTGAAATTTGATGCTTATCCAGCTGAGCCACCCAGGTGCCCCTAGGTATGGAATTTAATAGTTAAAAGATTTAGAAGGAAAGATGTCAGGAAGCTTTAGATAGTTGCAAATGAAGAGATGTCAGAAGACCAGTTAGCTGCTCAATTCAGGACCGTATAGATTACTTCTCTTCGTCTTGAGTTACATCTCTCAAGTTGACGTTTATCACACAGAATAAGAGAACTTTTTACTCTGAACAGTCCTGGATAAAAATTTTTTTTTCTTTTTCTGTGTCTGTTTTTGTAGACTGTACCAGCTGCTGCTTTTCTGTTAAAAAGTTTGGAATATTTGATAGGATTATAGCATTTCTAGTTTGTCATTTCTGACACTACACTATTTATCTACCTAGCAACACATTTGCAGACCATTTCTCCTTCCGTGGTATTTAGTAAATAACTGTTCATTAATTTAATCCTTATTGCAGGGTGATGCTTTGCTGATATTCCCTAATTTTAGGGACACCTTGCTATAGTTTTTGTGCTCAGCTGTAGAAGTTGCCTACCCCATGCCTTGCCTCCAATATGGACCCAAACCATTTTTTCATATGTAGAAACTGTTTCCATACTAAATATCTCTACGAAGAACAGTTCCATAAATCTTCGTAAGCTTACTTGAGAGTTTAATAAATTTCAAACTTCTAATATTCTTTCTTGTTATTAGCCTAGTATTTCTGTTTTTCAAAGGGATGGTTAAAATTTTTTTCCACTTGGCTCCTATGCTAGCCTTTTTCTCAATTAAATGAAGGATCCTAAATGAATACCAATAAACAGATTTTGAGGTCTTAAGAAATTTTATGTTACCAAGTATGTGTTGTGTGCATTTATGCTCATGGCTTCTTTTTTTCTTAAATACAACTAGTTTTAGATTTGAACTTTGAAATATGTCCTGTGTTAGTATTTAACACATTTGATCCTGAAGCAAATCCAATCAGGTGTTGACAAGCCACTTGGCTTCTCTGTATATAAATTCCAGGCAAACAGTTGTAAATAAATTCTGTAAATTCTAATTGTAGACCTTATAAAATAAGGGCTTTATGTTGAAAGAAAATCTTTTGTTGTAGACTGTATCCTAGCAAAGATCACTTAAATAGTAACACCTTAATTCATAACCAAATAGAAAATGCCTGAGATACACATATGCAGAGAAATGACTACATTCATGAAAGATACTGTATCTTCCTTTACAGTCACTGTGTATCATTTTGTTTTAAGCCTATAAATTCTTGAAACCTAGCTTTTATGTCTTGACTGCAACAAGATCTTTAACAGAGTCCTTATGATATGCTTGTAAGATTGGGGAAATGGGGATTAGTTGATAATTCAAGATAAATTTTTCTTAGAACAACCCAGCTTTGTAGTGATTAATTAATACCCAGAGGATACTCTTAAAGTGCTCTCCCTTGGTCTCACCTGGTTTGGTATTTTTACCAGCAGTTCACCTGAAAAACAGAAGCCACTCCTATCACATTTGCAACTGACAGGACGTTAGGGGAGAAATGCCCTACTGGATGGGAGAACAATCACTTTGAAGGATCGTAGCAGCCAGGGGAAACAGACTGTCAGTTGTTGGTGATAATTCCAAAATTTCTGAACTTAAGTTTAAAATAAAACCATTTCTTCAGGTGCAAGATTCTAGATTAACAATTTGTTTTCAGGGCACCTGGGTGGCTCAGTTAAGCATCTGACTCTTGATTTTTGCTCAAGTCATTATCTTGGTCATGAGATCAAGCCCTGCCTGCTTAGGGTTCTCTCTCTCCCTCTTCCTATGCCCCTCCCCAACGTGCACACTTGCACTCAACCGTGTTCTCTGTCTCTCTCTCTGTCTCTCTCTCTGTCTCCCTCGGGGAAAAGAAAAAAGAATTTGTTTTAAAAAGGTAATTATGTTCTTTAATTATCATTAACAGATATCTACGGTTACCAAAAAAGCCTACATTGGTAAAAACCTAATGTCTAGACTAAGAGAAGGAATTAATCCCACTGCTCAGACCACATCTGGAATCTACTTTAAGAGAAAGTGAATTATATCTCCATGATATAAGAATGACCAAGATGGTCTGGAGCAACAGTATTAGAAACTGGAAGGAGACGACAAAAATGGTTACTGGTTTCATGCGAAAGAGAAGTAGATTTATATGCAGGTCTAGAGTAGTAACTTTTAAACTTTTATTTTTTTACCACAATCTACAATAAGAAATATATCTTTATAGTTTTCTCTCTGGATACATACTATTATCCATATTCATATACATATAGGTATATATATACAGGTACACACATATACCTACCCATGGGTATGGGCATCTGAAGCAAATAATACAGCAGTACTTACCTGTATTATGTGTGATGTTCAGGTGTTTTTTGTTTTACGTTGGTTATAACATACATAACTGTTTTCATGGCCCACATATGGGTTGTGACCTAAGTTTGAAAAATGTTGCTCTAAAGACCAGTACTGTTCAAAATGTGACCCACAGACCACACTGACAAATGGGAATCCAGTTAGAAACGCAGATTTCTCAGGCCCCTACCTGAGAATCTGTGGGGTAGGGACCCAAGAATCTGGGTTTTAACATGCTCTTCAAGTGCTTCGTTTCAATACTGCAGTTTGAAACGATGTTCTAGAGCAATGATGCCCAGAGTGTGATCTTGTGACCAGCTGTCAGTCTGCAAGCTGTTTATAATTGTTGTGCTTCTCGTTCGCAAAGAGGTAAGGGAGAGAACATCATCCTTACGATAAGACTAGGAGTTTACTAAATGAGAACAGTCAGATGTGGAAAAGAATGAGTAAGAAATCTTAGTGTGTGTGCTGCCGAAGCGAGCACTAAGAAATATTAGAAATGAGAAATACAATCAAGAGAATTAAAAAAAAAACAAAAAACAATAACCAGTAAGTGGGATAAACTAGACACAAGTAGCTGATGAGAGAATTGGCAGACTGGAAGGGAACTGAGAAAATAACTCAGAATGGAGAACAGAAATAGGGAGAAAATGGGAAAGACTGGTGAAAAGTCATGAGGGAATAGAGTGAGGTGCTCCAGTAGAAGCATTTATAGAATTCCCAGGGGAAACTGGGCAAAAGGAAATATTGAAGGAGATAATAGAATATTTTCTACAATTCCAACAAAGGTAATACATGGGTAAATATAAAGGCTAGTATTATTATGGTTTGCTTATTACTCTGTGATTAGAAAGACAAATGCATAAAACCAGAATTCTGTATTTGTTAATGAGCACATGGTATATGAAAGTGTAACTGTGACAATAACAAGATAAAGGGGCAGAGGTTGGATGGACTGTTGAAGCTGTTAGGTCACACTGGTTTGTTAGAAATTTAAGATGTCAAAAATTACTTGGGTTGGGTTTTTCCCCCTCTTTGTTTATGTTACTCATTTGAAATATGGTAAAGTTAATATGGGGTGGGTTGGTTTTTTTTTTTTGGTATTCCCTTTTATGATTTTACCCCATCCTTGTTGATATTATTTTTCAATATGTGAAACATTAACATGGTTCCAAAAGTCATAATTGTACAAAAATATGCAGGCCCTTATAAGTGCTCCTTCCCAATTTTTTTATTTTCTTACTCTCTTACCCATTAAACTCTATCTGGTTTATCCTTTCTGAGTTTTTTCTTAAACAGAAGAACAAACATATTATTTCGCTTTCTTTCTTATATAAAACGTACATGCTATACTTCTCACCTGGATGAACTATAGTTTATTCAGCCATTCTCCAATGTATTGGCATATAGATTGTCTTCAGTATTTTGCAGTTATAAACAGTGCTACCGTGAATAACCTTACTTGTATGTATTTTTGTACTGTAGGAAGTGTATCTTAAGGATAAATTCCTAGAAGTGAGATTGGTGTGTATACATGTCATTGAATTCATTCCATAAAAGTGTTGTACGCCAGTTTTATACTCACAGCAATCAGAGTGTCTGTTTGCTCACAGCTTTTTTACTTTTTAACAATCTGAGAGTCGAGACATTTAAAGTCAGATATTTTTTGGCCTTAATTTATTTTAGTGTTTATTTTTGAGAGCGTGAGCGTGTGGGGAGGGGCAGAGAGAGAGGGGAACAAAGGATCTGAAGCAGGCTCTGCATTGACAGCAGAGAGCTTGATGTGGGGCTCAAGCTCATGAACCATGAGAACATGACCTGAGCCAAAGTCGGATGCTCAACCAACTGAGCCACCCAGGCACCGTGTCTAAATTTTTAAGAATTCTTTATATATTGAAGATGTTTCTTTATCTGTAATATATGTAAACATTTTCTTCTAGTGTTGTTGATCATCTTTTATCTTTTGACTTTGGTTCTGATGTTCTTTGCCCTGCAAAAGGTTTTTTTTTCTGTATTATTAATCTCTGCTTACCCTAGATTTTGAGTGATAGCCTCCCTTTACATTCAAATTAAAGAGAAATTCATCTTTTTTTCTAGTCCTTGTAGGATTTCATTTTGACACATTGATCTCTCATCCGTTTATGGTTCATTCTTGTTCTTATGTTTTAAACTGCTGTCCTATACTCGCAGCTTTCTGCTTGTGTTCTTTTCCTGTTACTTGTATTTAGCCAGTAAATATTAATATTTTAGTTAATACAGTTCTCTCTTTTCCTAGGAAAATTTTGAATGACTTGTCTTCAGACGCACCAGGAGTGCCAAGGATTGAAGAAGAGAAGTCTGAAGAGGAGACCTCAGCACCTGCCATCACCACTGTAACGGTGCCAACTCCAATTTACCAAACTAGCAGCGGACAGTACAGTGAGTAGAAGATATTTCTGCTTTGGAAAGCGAGACAAAAAAACTAATGGCTGCATTCTCCTTAAAGGAATGCTGCAAGTGCCAACTCTTCTCTCAGTCTTGGGTGCCATTAATTTCATTTCCTTTACTGTTTACTATGCAAAGTTCTGGAACAGAAGTATTTTCTTTTCTTCAGAGTTTTTGTTAGGATTGCTCCAGCACCTTAGCCCTTTAGGTGGTCCTTTGTTTTGTGCAGACACCAGGAGAGTTTTGGAAGTGTTTTGAACCACTGCTTGAAACTCTAGATTTTAGTCCTCATGTGATAAATGATGTGAACAGAGGACGTACTTTTTCAGATAAGATAACCATTCTCTGATTATGTTTAAGGATAAAAATGGTCTATTTTTATTAATTCATCTTCTGTTTTAAAAGTAGCATTTTAAAATCATATTTAATGTTTCGTGATGGGGTTAAGAGGCTTGGTTATAGTCTGCCAACACATTCAATCATTATTCTTTTTAATGTAAAAGGTAATAGGGTGATTTATGATAACGTAAACATAAGGACTGCCAAAAATGGAGCACACTTGGCCTTTTGGCTCAAAGAAAGCAAAGATTTCTTTTGCAAAATTATCAAAGTTTCCATTTCTGTCATGTCTCTATTTGACACTTAGGTCTCTCTTCTTATCTTTCACCCAAATCTGTTTGAAAGTACTTTTCGAGTTCTGCTTTTGTTCGATCAGAGGCATTTGTGTAAATGGTGTGTTTTTCTATCTTTTCCCAATATCTTTTGCCTCCTTACGTGCCTCACACTTAGATTTCTTCATGTTGATTTGTTCATTAAATCCAGTACTTCCTGGGGGCGCCAAGATGGCTCAGTCGGTTAAGTGTTCAACTCTTGATTTCAGCTCAGGTCATGATCTCGCAGTTTGTGAGTTTGAGCCCCATATCAGGCTCCACACTCACAGTGTGGAGCCTGCTTGGGATTCTCTCCCTACCCCTCCTGCACATGTTCTTTCTCAAAATAAATAAACTTAAAAAAAATTCCATTACTTGCCATTACGTAGTTTTCCCCTCCCTTTCTTCCTTATTACAAATTAAATGTACTCATTGACACTTGGCTTGTTGCATTTCCTAATGCCCAGGAACGGTCTGTGTCAGGAATGTGTATAAAAGTTTGACTCTCAAGGTAAGAGTTTTTGCATAGCTCAACCTTTGTTTACAGTTGCATTCCAACTGTATTAAAGCAGACTCCTAAGTAGCAAACTTTTTAACTCTCCTGAAGCTTTTGAAAGTGAATAGAAGGAAGGCATTTTTTTGACTTAGCTTCCGGTCCACACTACGCTTACTGGAGTTCACTCATCTTTTTTCCTTCTTGAGTTCTTTGTTGGCAGAGATAAACAGGTACCATCTACCTACATGTATGTGGGTTTTTAAAACCTTACATATACCAAGTAATTTGAATTATTCAAGATGTGTGTTCTAACACATTGCTACATGACATTTACTTTTCTCTGTATTTCGACAGAAACCTGAGGGATACAGCATACTCTTGTTAGTAACAGTGATTTAGTTGTTGCAGGGAATCTCACTTGAGTTAGGAAGCATGTTCTTTAGAGAAAAGACATACAGAATCTCAAATAGGGAAGTGAAATTTAGAAATGTAGATGTTTAATTTGGCATCCCACTCTGTTCCAGCAACTGAAAATTGCTAGCTTTAGAAAGTTAATACTTTGAGACTTTTAAAATTTTATTACATTATCCATTATTCTATCTTAATATACACATATTTCTTTGATGGAATTGATTTAACATTATGTTCTTGATTGTCATTAAGAATCAATATAATGGGGGCTCCTGGGTGGCTTAGTCGGTTAAGCGTCCGACTTTCGCTTAGGTCATGATCTCGCGGT
Organism: Crocuta crocuta; assembly: GCF_008692635.1. NCBI lineage: Eukaryota > Metazoa > Chordata > Mammalia > Carnivora > Hyaenidae > Crocuta > Crocuta crocuta. The sequence continues at coordinate 5,096,099 of NW_027527591.1, read as the reverse complement.
TCGCGGGTTCGAGCCCCACGTCGGGCTCTGTGCTGACTGCTAGCTCAGAGCCTGGAGCCTGTTTCAGTCTGTGACTCCCTCTCTCTCTGACCCTACCCTGCTCATGCTGTCTCTCTCTCTCTCTCTCTCCTAGAAATAAATAAAACGTTTTTAAAAAAAAAAAAAAAAGAATCAATATAATGACTACTTAAACATATACAACATTTGTATGTTTCTTAACTTAATCTTTTTCATCTCTTCCCAGTAATAAGAGTTTGGTATATATCTTTCTATTCTTTTTCATTCTATTTATACATAAATATGTTATGTACAGTATTTTTATACAAGTGAGACCTACATTACTTATATACCATAAAGAAATATATATATATATGTGTGTGTGTGTATATATATATATATATATAATTNTAAACATTTAGGACATTTCTAATATTTTAAACCATGAGACATGAACATTCTTACATGTGTAGTAGGGTCTCAGTGGGATAGCATCCAAAAAGTGGAATTGTTGGGGCACCTGGGTGGCTTAGTTGGTTAATAAGTGTCTGACTTCAGCTCAGGTCATGATCTCATTGNGCACATCCTGCCCGATTTCCCTTCCCAGTGGCTGCACCAGTTTGTATTCCTTCCATAAATTGGTTATTTTTTTAAATTAATGCTGTTAGTAGTTTTATCCATTACTTAGTTCACTATTCCTGATAAAGTCTTTTCTGAAAAATTCTTAGAAACACTGGTGTCTATCATTTGGAACTTGAATTTTTTTGTTTCACTGAATACAACTGTAACCCATGATGTTTTCCTAGTTACTTCAGCTCCTCAGAATCTCAGTTGAGTTTATGTTTCACTGTATTCTTCCTCTAGATTTTCTGGGAGGATCTCTGTGGTAGAGACACATCAGTTACTTGACTTCTATCTTTTTCTTTTTGTTTTAATGAATTTAGTTTTATTGGAAACCACCCCAGATCCTTTTGGAATAATTAAGTATATAAATAAATATGATAGAGGAAAACATGTCTGATAGGATCAGATGTCTGTTTTCAGAGTACTTTCATATTACATGACCTCATTTGATTTTTATAGTTGTACTTAGTGTGGCTAGAACCAGCTATTTTTACAGAAGAGATAACAGATTCAAGTAACAGTGTACTGATAGAACCTGGACTAGAACCTAAATCTCCTGATACCTAGTTTCCTACTTCTTTTCTCCCACCTTGAGTTCCAGTGGTATGTAGCCAATAAGAAAGCTATGTGTGTTAAATACAGTGGAAATTAACTCTATATGAGAAATTGTGGTTTGATTGTTACCCTTCTGATTCTTTCAAGTTACCTGCAATTCTAATCTCAATAAAGTTCTTACATATTCTTTTCTTCTAATTGCCTAAGATAAGTAAAACAGAATTAGCTAAAGTGGATGGATTGTATAAACTAGTATCTTAATTTCCAATTGGTATCATTTATCATTTGCTAAAGCAAATCATAACTACTTACTGTTACTATTTCTTGACTGAACAGTAGTTAATCAATGTCCCTTATACAGATAACTCAGCACATTAGTTTCTTAGAGCTGGCAGATAATTGATCCCAAGTAATTCCCTTCTAACAGACAAAAAGTAAAATGCATAAGTCAGACATGTTGACTTAGTTAAAAGCCGTTATGCAATTTTATATGTAATACTGTGATTTTAATCCTCTTTCTGGAAAACTTTTTTAAGAGGGAGACTGTCTAGAGATGATCCAACCACCAACTTGATGCTGGTGGCTAAAGGATTGCTTTGTTCAAAAAAATAATAACCTACTTCTGTCTATTAACTTTTTCCATCTACTATAATATAAAGGTGAATTCATTTTTTTTAATACAGTGGAATATCTTTTAGTATGAGCCAAAGTTGATTACTTCATAACAGGTGAATGACAAGTGTGGTTAATTAGTGAATAATCAAAAGGACCCCATATGAGATACTTGGATATGTAACAGAAATAGCAGTTAAATTGATTTTCTAAATGATGATCCTGAGCACTAATTTTAACTTTGCGAGATACCCTGTGATAAATGAGTTTCATAGGACATATCAGTTGTTGCACTGAGCAGACATTTGTTATAGTTTATGCATTGCTAGCTGAGTTAGAGAACGGAATGCGCTGCTGAACTGCTTTATTAATTATGCATTAAAACAGCCATTTATTGGGTGCCTTTTACTGCCCATTTCTTTGCTAACTATGTGAAAGTAGAGAAGACAAATCACATTTCCTACCTTTAAAAAATGTATTTACTAGAGGAACAGTGAATATTAAACAATTAAAATATCGCACAATTAAGACTAGAATAAAGGAAGTATGGATCACAAAGTGGTACTTCCTCTGAACTAACCACTTAGAAAGAAATTTAACATTTTTTTCATTTATTTATTTTTATTGTTAACAGGTATTATTATAAATTATTATATGGTTCATAGACTGCATTTGTATTATAGCAATTGGATATGGGTTTCCTGAGCAGAAAGTTGCTTGAGTATACCAAATCCTTGGCAGTATCATTTGCTATAATAATTTCTCCTAGATTATGTCCTACACATTATTCTACTTTTAATTGAGTGTGTCGTAAAGTCTTATATGGTATTAATTAAACTGATAACCATAAAATCCATTGGGTTTTAGTTGCCATTACCCAGGGAGGAGCAATACAACTGGCTAACAATGGTACCGATGGGGTACAGGGCCTGCAAACATTAACCATGACCAATGCAGCTGCCACTCAGCCGGGCACTACCATTCTCCAGTATGCACAGACCACTGATGGACAGCAGATCTTAGTGCCCAGCAACCAAGTTGTTGTTCAAGGTAAGAGAATTCAGAATTCACAGGTGTGGTAAATTCTTTGAAAGGTTAACATTTTATAAACTCAGATAAAAGTAAGTATGATACTGCAGAGCACTATTGAAAGTGTAGTTAATTTTTTTTTTCATTATAGATAATGTTCTCCATGAACTCTTCCATTATTCCAGTTGGACCCAAATGTCATGGCATAAAAACAACTATTTTCAGTTTATAACCTCTTTAACACTTTGAGCATTTGGAGATAGGAGAAACAAGGGTAGGTTACAGGGAAAGACCATGAAATCAGGAGTTAGGAAGGCTAGATTCTAGATCTAACTGCATAGATTTGTTATGTGATCTTGAGTAGGACTCACCTCTCTGTGCCTCATTTTTCATGTTATTCATGTGTCAAATTAAGAGTTTCATTACTAAATCACTGCTAAGAATCTTAGGAGGTTCTGGGCACCTTGCTGGCTCTGTTGGTAGAACATGCAACTCTTGATCTAAGGATTGTGAGTTCAAGCCCCACATTGGATATAGAACTTAGTAAATAATCTGTTTCTCTGCTTTATACTCAAGAAATTTACATCCTCATTTCTAAGATCATCTTTTTTTATTTCAAATGAAAGCAGTCTGTTCTGAAAAATTTTATACCAGTATGTAAGTCTACTGGTCTGTAGAGAAGTAGTAGTAGTTAAATCCTTGATGAACTATAGAAATAGCTTTTTTTGTTTTATTTTTTTAATTTAATTTCCTTGTTTTAGGAATCTTTATGGATAGGAGTTGACCATTTTTCTTGGAATCCATTTGAATACTAAGAATATGATTTATGCCAGATTGAAATTTACATATTGAGGAAATAATTTTTAAAATCTGTTTCTTAAAATATTTTTATTAATAATATATTTTGCTTCTGTTAGGTAATGACCATTATACCCCTTCACCATGGATGATAATTTTTTGAATAATCCTAAAACATCAACTAGAGAGTCATCATTTGTCTAAAAGCCCCTAATGTATTTACAGAATATATTCTATTACTAAACAAGTAATATTTGAAGAAGATAATATTTTGTTTATTAATGGGAGTAAAACACCTTTTCACTTTACATGCAGGTACTCAAAAATTGTAAAGCAGGATGTCAGTGAATTTGAATTCTGAACGTCAGTTTGAAGATGGTAACATGTTTAGTATATAAATCTTTTCCACTCAAGACTACACATTTTAATTGATATTAATAACTAATATGGATAATTTTATACAGCTCTTGAAATACTCTCAGCGCTAGGTTCTTTATTCTTAGGAAGGCATATTCCTAAGCTGTTTTTAGAAGCAGTTTGACAAATGATGATTGTACTTCTTTTCACAAGTGATAGATCATTTAGGTAAAAAAATAAACCTCAATTTATTTAGCTGTTAGCTTTACATTAAAACAAGTAATGTAATTGGCATCAAGTGGTACACATTTTCATACTTTCAGTTTTGTTTCAATTAGAAATTTATAATAGTTGACCATAATGCTTTATTTTCTCTTCCATTTTGCTATTTTATGAAAAATCATGGTCGTTTTTATGTCGTGGCAAGAGTCTACTTGAAATTTTTTAATATGAATTTACCAATATCAAAGGAAGACATTGAGGAGTATACTCTGTCTAGGAGGATCATCCAAGCTGTGCTCTACTTACCTTTTAGACTTAAGGTTGGTAAGCATGTTAACAACAGAATAGATCTGCATTCCAATGAAAGATAAATACAAGACCCAGAAGACATAGGTGAAGGCCTCTTTCACCCAAGTGTCTATACTAATAAATATATTAAATTGGAAATTATTTGTCAGTAATGACCCAAAGAGTGCTGATTATTTCAGTGTTGTAGTTACAATCATGTTCCTTATCTTCCTGTGCAATCCAAAATGTATGTTTAGATTGATGATTGACACACATAGTTTTACCAAGTCACGGTGCTTCAGTGTCTTTACACCATGTTCATGGTTTTTCTTTTCAGCTGCCTCTGGAGATGTACAGACGTACCAGATTCGCACAGCCCCCACTAGCACCATCGCCCCTGGAGTTGTGATGGCGTCCTCCCCAGCACTTCCTACACAGCCTGCTGAAGAAGCAGCGCGAAAGAGAGAGGTTCGCCTCATGAAGAACAGGTACATACGCTGCACTTACTAGATTGTGGGAGGTCAGGTCGTCTGCAGGTACTGCCAGATGTGTGTCTTTTTGATCTGTTGATAATATGACCTTTGCACTGAATTTATTTCTGGTAGATTTGATGGATCTTGCTAAAACTTATTTATTTAATAAGCTGCACTTATGAAATGGCTAAAAGGATTATCGGTCAATCTTTACTCATAGTTTTCTTTTATGTAATTTCTCCATGAGAGATTGAAGACACAACTCTGCTATATTTTCACTATGCTGTAACCAACTAGTTAGGTTATTTAAATATTGTTTCTTTTCATGACAAGTATTATTTGAGAAGATAAGAGTTTCAAGTATGTATATTAAAATTAAATGTTTCATTTATATTAAATTATTTGTAATAAAGTAAATGTATGATGGCCGATGTTTTAATGAATATCATCTTTAGTGAAAATTAACAATTTAACACCTAAAGATATCTTCAAAAATAGATTAACTCTAAGAACACCTTGTTCTTAGAAAGTTAAAACTGGTAATCATAAACTCATTAAATAGTCCTGTTTGAACAAAATAAAGGTGAAGAGGAAAAATATTTACCATGTAAATATTGATAAAAATAGAGTGGATTCATTAGTCTTCAACAATGAAAATGCTACACATCAAAATCTATGAAATGTGGGTAAAGTAATTTTCATAAAGTAAATTCATAGCTATAAGTAGTTTTGTCAGTAAAAAACCAGGAAAATGTTTTTATTACATTTACTTTAGTAGTTTTCATTTTTTTAGCTTAGGATTTAATATGGAAATGATTTTAAGACAAACCAAAGAAAATGAAATAAAGGTATATATAAAGATCTAAAAATTTGAGGGGTGCCTGGTTGGCTTAGTCGGTTAAGCATCTGACTTTTGGCTCAGGTCATGATCTCATGGTTCGTGGGTTCAAGCCTCGCGTCGGGCTCTGTGCTGACAGCTAGCTCAGAGCCTGGAGCCTGCTTCAGATTCTGTATCTCCCTCTCTCTCTGACCCTCCCCTGCTCACGCTGTCTCTCTCAGAAATAAATAAAAACATTAAAAAAATTTTTTTTAAAGATCTAAAAATTTGAAATAGGTGAGAATATTCCTCTGCTGTTCATCCCAACATTTTTTAAACACTGTGATGAAGTGAGAGAAATGTAGGGATTGAACTTAGATAGTCTGGAGTCAAGTCCTGGACTGTGCTTTTTGCTGTGACTTTGGAAGAATACATTAACTCTCTCAGCTGCAGTTTTCTTCTTTGCAAAACAAGATTCCACCACCTACCTAAAGGGCTGCTCTTTAGGTACAAATATCATTCTTCTGAAAGCACTTGGTAACTATAATGCTCTATTGAAATTTTTCTTAATGTTTATTTATTTATTTTGAGAGAGAGAGAACAGGGGAGGGGCAGAGAGAGAGGGAGAGAATCCCAAGCAGACTCCATGCTGTCAGTGCAGAGCCTGACACAAGGCTCAATCTCACGAACCTTGAGATTGTGACCTGAGCCCAAACCAACAGTCAGACACTTAATTGACTGAGCCACTCAGGCACCCCTTGAAATATTTGTCTTTATGAAGTTTCCTGTTTCTGCTCAGTTCAGCCTCTTTTGTTTCCAAAATATTCTTAGCTATTGTAGAGTGTTAACAAATTACATCTAAGCTATGAGAAATGGCAGGGCTTTTTCTGGGATATTAGGAAAAGAGTTCCAAATAAGCCAAGTGCCTTATTTTATTTGTGCTCCATCAGTCTGTGATTTTCCTTAGGAATTATAATAATAAACAGAAGCATTAAAATCTGCATTCATTTAATGTATTTTAAAATACAAATTAAACTGTGTATTTAAATCTTTTCAGTTTTAAAATGTTTGTAAAGAAATGTTTAACCTTTCAAAAACTAGAAGTTCAATTAAGAAGTCTTAAGTAAAGGCTAGGTCATGAAATTTAAGACAGTAGTACTTACTAAAGAAGCCAGTTCTAATCAAGACACGGCAGAGCAATCAGATGGAAAATAAACCCTCTTGATGATAAAAACAACAGAAGGACTTCATGTTGTGACTATGCAGTTTGGCTCTGTGGGACAGGAATGTTACCCCTCATATAGAAAAGACTAAGAGGTGGTGTAATTAGTGGGTAAGAAGGCAGCGCTATAACTTCTTGTGTGCCCTCTTGTATAGAGCAGAGAGCTGCCCATTAATGAAAACTTGTTAATTTGGCTGGCAAACTAAACTTCCTTTTTTCTCTAATTTCTGTCTCGCTCCATCCTCTCCCATCCCCTTCCCCCCATTTTCACACACACCAAGTTAGGGACAGGGCACACATGGCTACAGTTCCTAACCACCTTTGCTGGCTTGTGATCTTCAGGAAAGCTACCTGACGTACCATGGACTCTTTAATAAATAAGTGAGATCTCCCATTGAATATGCTAAGGTTCCCATTTCCCTTTATTCCCATGTTACTGCTGCTGCTACTTTTCCAACTTCCATTCATTAGAATGTGGCTTCAGTGATCGCCATACCACTCTTTTTTTTTTTTTTTTTTTTTAACATTTATTTATTGTTGAGAGACAAAGACTGTGTGAGCAGGCGAGGGCCAGAGAGAGAGGGAGACACAGAATCAGAAGCAGGCTCCAGGCTCTGAGCTGTCAGCACAGAGCCCAACACAGGGCTGGAACCCACGAACCATGAGATCCTGACCTGTGCTGAAATTGGATGCATAATTGACTGAGCCACCCAGGTGCCGCCCCATACCACTCTTATATCTTTAAAAGATACAAATTCCTTCCCACTTGGCAATCTAGTATTCTCTTTTCATTTCAGTTTACCTTTATGGAATATTTGACACTTTTGTCTACTCATTCTCCTGAACTCTTCTTTGGTTTATTCACCTGGTTTTCTGACTACTTTTGAAGTTTCCCCTTGGAACGTGCATTCATATCCATGTATTTATTTAAGGTATCGCCTATATGCTGCTACCTCCTAATTGTATATTCTGGCTTTGACCTTTTTCCTGAGTACTATTTATTAAGGGCTAGTTTATGCTAGGCACTGTACCTAGCTAGTTTCTTTACATATCTTTAGTTCTACCTACAATGAGTAGAAGCTTATCTCTACTTTACAGAGGAGCTGTGGTTCAGAGAGAAGTTAAATATCTTGTCAAGGTCACACCTTTTATGAACTTGGTGCAGGGGTACCTGGCTAGCTCAGTCAGTAAAGCATGTATGTGATTCTTCTTCATCTTGGGGTGTGAGTTCAGGCCCCGCATTGGGTGTGGAAATTGCTTAAAAATAAAATCTTTTTTTTTAAAAAAAAGGAAATTTGGTAGAGCTGAGATTTGAGCCTTAATGTCTGGTGCCAAAGCCTGTGGACATGCTGCTTCTCAGACTCCAGCAGGCAGCTCTCTGCTGCTGTGCCTCTCAAACCAGTGTGCTGGAGATACGCAGCCTCAAGAAGTAAATATGGAATGCTCTCTTTGAATGTTTGTCACAAAAATTTGAGCAAAATAAACATTTGTAAGGTAAGACATTTAAAAAAAAATTCACACCAGCAGTGCGTTTTTGGCCTGTGTCCCCAGAATCCCCATTTTAGTTTGCTGTGCCATTAAGGGTACTTCTGTGGAAAAGTTAGAGCAGTGCTGTCCTCCTAAATGTACTCCCTGGGATAAGTGTCCCTTATGTAGCTCAAACACAGCCTATCTTAAATTGAACTTCGATGAGAACATTTGTGATTCCCCAAATTCTACACCATCCAAATTACCATTTAGTCAGAAATGAAGGTCTAAAAGAAAGTATGGATGGTTATTAAATTAATTTTTGTTGCTGCAGTAACAATAACAAAAACCCCAAATCTTAGTGTCTTGGAACAACAAAACGTCTTCCTACATTACTTTTGACAGCCACAAGCCACTGCTGTGGCCCGCTTCCACATGCTCCCAGCTAACAGTGGAACGCCTTTTTGCCAAGGGATGTCACTTTTGTAGCAAAGGGGAAAAGGCAGTGCTTTTTAAATCATCTGCTTGATGGTGGTGAATGTGGCACCCACTTATGTTCCACTGGCCAAATATAGGCAAGGACAAGCCCAGTGAGTGAGTGGGGATGTGTGTTCTTCATTTGGGGAGGGAGGAATAAAAAATTCTGAAAGTAATACAGTCCACTATCCTTTCTGTATAATTTTAGAATGCAGGAGGATTTTAATAGATTTCCTAAAAGCAGAAGGAAAAACATATAGGTTAAGTAGGTTTGACTGTATGAAAACATAAAACCTCTGTTTAGCCAAGCAAAAGATACAGTAGCAAAGCAAACTAGAAACATTTAATAAGTCAGAAGAGAGTTAAGGATATGAATAGGCAGATTCATAGAAAATGAATTAGAAATAAAGCAAAAAAATTTTTTTTGAAAAATTCCAAACAATTAAAGGGTATGGTATGTAAATTAAGGTATATTCATTGTACACATTGTATACATTCAGCCACATACAGTCAGCCTTTAAGAATGAAGGTAGATGTGGGGGGGTGCCTGGGTGGCTCAGTCAGTTAAGCATCTCTTGGTTTCATGATCATGGTCATGATCTCACAGTTCGTGGGATCCAGCCCCACATCAGGCTCTGTGCTTATAGCTTGGAGACTGCTTGGGATTCTCTCTCTCTGCCCCTCCCCCATTCATGCTCACACACTTTCACTCTCTCTCTCTGTCCCTCTCCCTCTCAAATAAACTTAAAAAAAAATAAATTTAAGAATGAAGATAGATGGTATTTTTATTCAGATAGGAAGATGTTCATAGTGGAAAAAAGGTTACCAGAGAATATGTATAATCCCACTTTTGTTTTTGGGGTTTTTGTTCTTTTAAATTTTTTTAGTGTTTACTTTTGAGAGAGAGAGAGAGAGAGAGAGAGAGAGCACCAGCAGGGAAGGGGCAGAGAGAGTGGGAGACACAGAATCCAAAGCAGGCTCCAGGCTCCGAGCTGTCAGCACAGAGCCCGATGTAGGACTTGAACTCATGGACCACGAGATCATGACCTGAGTTGGACACTTAACTGACAGAGCCACCCAGGTGCTCCCCACTTTTGATTTTATTATATATGTGAAGCATGCTAATTATAAAAGCACATTTGGAAACATAAGCTAAAAATTCAGTCATCACTAATTATGCCACCCAAAATATTAACATTCTGGAGTATAATTTTTTTCCTAACATATATGTGCAAAAATAATANATTTTTTTTTTTTTTTTTAATGTTTATTTTTGAGAAAGAGAGACAGTAGTGAAAACAGGGGAGGGACAGAGAGGGAGGGAGACACAGAATCCGAAACTGGCTCCAGCCTCTGAATTGTCAGCACAGAGCCTGATGTGGGGCTTGAACTCACAGACCACGAGATCATGACCTGAGCCAAAGTCGGACACTTAACCAACTGAGCTACCCAGCATGTCCTTATTTTCTGATACTACAAGATTGTTCAGGTTCAGCTTCTCATTTGTGTGTCCCCTGCCTTAGCCTTGGAACCAGCCATTTCTTCCTAAGTTCTAGTTCCTTTTACTGGAAAATAGTATATAGAAATCAAGAACAAGGCATCACATATGCTCTTTGCTACCCGGTTTCACACTTCTGGGCCCTATCAAAAGGCAGTGTTACTAAATATATATTTGTACTAGCCAGTGTATGCACACATCTAAATTTCTATATCTGTATATTACTAAAATAAATATGAACTCATACTAGCCTCTCTGACTCTAATTAGTAGCCACAGGGTTCATATTAGCCTTCCCTACTTTGCTTCTTTGTAACTTCTTTCTCTGACTAGAAACTTGGTTTCCCATTTAGTGTATTTACAGATTTGTTTAACTGTAGTAGACATTTAAAATAGTTAACTGAATTGCTAACTTGTACACCCATGAGAAACAGATTTACCAATTACAATATAATATTTATGTACAGTTCTTTTTGTTTTTAGCCTTAAATACCAGTATTTTCAAAGCTATTTAGTTAGGCCTGTTCCTTTCTTCTCCACCTTCTTCAGTGAGGTTCTATCACACATTTGTAGTATAGTTAGATTTGTCACCGTCTTCATTCAGCTCTGGGATTGCATGTAGATTACTTTTTATGCTGTATATTTCTATTGGTTTTGACAGATGTATGGTACCAAGTTTCTACCCCCACAGTGCCTTACAGAACTGTTGCACTACCCGGGAAAGAATCCCATGTGATACCCACTTGGTAATCCTCTTCTGCCCCCCTTCCCATACTCTGGAAACCACTGAACTTTTTTCTATCCTTTGGATTTTGCTTTTTCCAGAATCTCCTATAAATGGAATCATCCAGTGTGTAGCCTTTAGGATCTGGCTTCTTTCACTTAGCAGAATGTATTTAAGATTCATTGATCATTTTGTGTGGATCAGTAGTTGGTTTTACCCCCCAATATTGTATTGTACGATTATATTGTGGTTTGTTTGTCCATTGACCTTGATGTTCATCATAGTTTCCAGTTTTGGAGGATTGTGAATGGAAGTTACTATTAAAATGGACAGGTGTTAATAGGAACTTTCAGTTCACTTGAGTAAATATCTATAGGTGTGCTGGCCAGATGGAGTGGTAAGTGTATACAAGAAACTTTGTTTTTCAAAGTAGCTGTATCATTTGGCATTCCCACCAGCAATGTGTGAGAGTTCTAGTTGATTGTATCCAGTGTTAAAATTTACATTTTACATTTAGGTCTATGATCTCTTTTGAGTTAACTTTTGTATAAGGTGTGAGGAGTGTCAGGATTTATTTTTTGTGTATGGACATCCATTTGTTCCAGCACCATTTGTTAAAAAGATTATCCTTTAATGAAGTCTTGTACTTTTGTCAAAAATCATGTATCTATATTTGTGTGGGTCTGTTTCTGGCTAGCTTGTTTCATTGGTCTTTGTTTTTATCCTTTCACTGATGCCATGCTGTCTAGATTACTGTAACTCCTAGTAAGTTTTGAATTTGATAATTTGAGTCCTCCAACTTCACTCTTTTACAGAATTGTTTTGACTGTTTCTTTTTTCCTTTGCATTTTCATATAAACTTTGGAATTGGTTTGTTGATTTCTATGAGAAAGTTCTCTGGGATTTTGATTAGGATTGTATTGAATTTATAAATCAATTAACATTTTAACAAGTATGTGTCTTCAATTCTATGCACACAGTTACATTTTTTAGCATATAGACCCTACATATATTTTGTTAGCTTTATACCTATATACTTCTGAGTTTTTGGTTTTGATTTTCCTGGAGGGTGTAGGAGACTAGTAGGGATTTGATTCCTGATATAGAAAATCTGTGTGTGTCTCTCTCTCGCTCTCACTCTCTCTTCTCTCTTCTGGTTAGTCTGGCTAGAAATTGGGGCGCCTGGGTGGCTCAGCTGGTTAACCATCTGACTTTGGCCCAGGTTATGATCTCGCAGCTCCTGGGTTCAAGCCCTGCATCAGGCTCTGTGCTGATTGTTAGCTCAGAGCCTGGAACCTGTGTTTGGATTCTGTGCCTCCCTCTTTCTCTGACCCTCCCCTGCTCACGCTGTCTCTGTCTCTCTCAAAAATATGAAATAAAACATTACAAAAATTTTTTTTTTTAAATCTGGCTAGAAATTTATCAATTAATAAAAATAGGCTATGTGGATTTGACCCATGGGTCATGGGTTGATAACTCTGGTCTAACCCTAGTAAAAGACAGACCAGAGTAAAAAACCAAGACCTAACTATACACTACAAGAATTTCCCTTCAAATACAAAGCATAGATAGATTGAAAGGAAAGGGATAGAAAAAGATAGACCATGCAGATAGCAATCAAAAGGAAGCTGGAACATTGTCAGGGATAAAGAAGGACATTGTATAATGGTAAAAGGATCTAAAAAGACATACATATGTATGTTCCTAACAGAACTTTAACATACAGGAGGCCAGGGCTGATGACAGTAAACAGAGAATTGAACAAATCTGTAATCATAGTTGAAAACTTGAGCATTCTTTTCTCAATAATGACAAAAAATAAAGATATAGACAACTTGTATGACATAACCAATTATACCTATTTAGCATTTTTATGACACTTGTCAATTTAAGAGAATAAAAATAGAGGCACCTGGATGGCTCAGTCGAGTCAGCATCTGACTCTTGATCTCGGCTCAGGTCATGATCTCATAGTTAAGAAATTTGAGCTCTCTGTCAGGCTTTGCACCATCAGTGCACTGCCTGCTTGGGATTCTCTCTCTCCCTCTGTCTCTGCCCCTCCCCCACTTGCTGTCTCTTTCTCTCCCTCAAAATAAATAAATAATTATTTAAAAAAAAAGAATAGAAATAATATAAAGTATGTTCTTGGCTCATAAAACATCTGGGGGGCACCTGGGTGGCTCACTTGGTTAAGCGCCGACTTGAGCTCAGGTCATGATCTCCCTGCTCGTGGGTTCAGGCCATGAGCCTGAATTCTGTGCTGAACTCTGATCTGGCACTGTGCTGACAGCTCAGAGCCTGGAACCTATTTCAGATTCCAGGTCTCCCTCTCTCTCTGTGCCCCTCCCCCACTCATACTCTGTCTCTGTTTCTCCCTCAAAAATAAAATAAAAACATTAAAAATGTTTTTAAAAACATCTGGGAATATCCCCAATTGTGTAGAAATTAAATAAGTATCAAACATTTCTAAATCTATAGGTCAAAAAGGAAGTTGAAAGGAAATAAGTAGAATATTTTGAACTAAGTGCAAATTAAAATACGACAAAAATTTGTGGGATACAGTTCAGTCAGTGCTTAGAGGGAAATTTATATCATTAAACATTTACGTTAGAAAAGAATCTCTTCTATGTCCAAGAGGTTGGCAAACTGTACCTCATCACCTGTTTTTATAAAGTTTTATTAGGGGGCGCCTGGGTGGCTTAGTCAGGTAAACGTCCAACTCATGGTTTTGGCTTAGGTCATGATCACAGTTTGTGAGTTCGAGCCCTGCGTTGGGCCCTTTTTGGGATTCTCTCTCTCACTCTGCTCCTATGCTCGCTCTCTTTATCTGGAAAATAAATTTATAAATAAACTTTAAAAAAAAAGTTTTCTCGGAACACAGCCATGATCGTTCAGTTATGTGTCATCCATGGCTAGCCGTTTGCATGCTACAGCAGCAGCAGTTATGACAGAGCCCATTGGGTCCAAAAAGCCAAAAACATTTACCAAAAAAATGTTTGTCAACCTAACTTCTATCTTAAACTAGAAAAAAAAGAGCAAATTGAAGTCAATAAAATTGAAGAGAAAACCAATAGAGGAAGATCAAGGATACAAAAAATTGGTTGTTAAAAAAGGAAAAGTACAATTGATAAACTTCTTTGAAGGCAAAAGAGAAAAAAATCAGGTTGTTGAGAATTATTGAAGATGCTGGAAATGGAAAGAATAAGTGAGACAGAATAAAAGTATCATGTGGAGGCAAAGAATTAGGTCAGTGAATGGAGGAGGATGTTGAGACACATTATGTGAAAGAACTTTTTTCTAAAAATATTCCTATCACATCAATTTCAGAATTTATAAGCCATCTGTTTGCATGAATGCTTAAACTCATAAAATCCTGTTTCTATACTGGAAGAAACATTCAGTGGTCAATTTAATCTTCACATTATGTCATCAGTCCAATCCACTGGGAGAGTCCTTTCTTCTGTTTTTTAAAAAAAATACTTAGCTAGTAGTTTTTGAGAAGCTTTAAGAAGCGTTCTCCAAGCTAAAGATTTCTTTAAAGTTTTTATTTAAATAAAGTTCACTTGTATTTTGTATTCTACTCCAAAATAACAGTAATGCTTCTTTTAACACGAAAATGCTTGCCACTTCTCTGACCCGTTAATCAAAATTGGTGCTTTAGAATGACGTGCCACATTTATTCCCTGATTTTGCATCCTCCTTAATACCAACCTAACAGTCCTGGTTGGAGATATCTTGATTAGTCCTGTTTTTAAAAAAAAAAAAAACAGATGAAGAAACAAACAGTTCTTGCATGGGACCTATTGGAAGCTACACAAATAGTTTCAAAGCCAGGATCTGAACCCAAGATTTCTGATTTTCAGTTTAGAATTCTTGCTAGTATATCATACTATATCCAGATTTGTATCTGAGTTTATTTTAAACCATGCCTAATTTGAACATTGTTCTGCAAGACAGTATGTTACTTAAAATTTATTTGGTATTCTCCCCACCTGGAAAAAAGTATACTCACATGCAGTTTAGGACATGCTAGTTAAAATTGCTCTTTGGAGAGCGTCTCAGTTCACACTGGTATATGGAAAGGATCAGAGGTCTTACGTTAAAGTTCTTACATTAAGTTCATTTTCATAGCCCAGTGTTCCTTTTTTTTTTCTTTTTGAGAATCCTAGTCTAATCTTTCACAACACTGTAGTAAACTGATTTTGGTAGCAAAAAGGAGATATTAACCTATAGGACCATGTTAGTTTAGCTTTTGGAAACTAGCATGTAGGTAGAGCATTCCTATGAGCACTGTGGACTGTTAATTCTCAAATGATGGAGAAGGAAAAACCAAGGAAAACAAGATGAGTCAGCACTGGATAAAATTAGATTTGTAAATGTGTATATACATAACACATGCTATTTGTTAGAAATCACCACGTACAGAACATTCAGCCTGACCTCTGAGTCATTCCCACTGTAACCCTTTAGGTCACTCTTGGCCTCATAGCACTTTGAGCTTGTCGCCTTCACTGTGCAGTAGGATGTTAGGTCATTTTAACTTCGTTCCAAAAAAATTTTCACCAGTGGTACAGTGATGCAGTGGATCATATATTGTCCATATCTGTCATGGATAATACATCATTAGGTACAGCTTTTTTTATTCCAAAAGTCAGCTTGCTCCTTTTTTTCTGAACCAATAGGCTATGTGGGCATGAAAACTTTAGAGTTATATAGAAATAGTCATTGCTAACACATAATGTAGTAGCATTTAGGAAATACCAGCTGCTAGTTCATGTACTTTTTAAGATTAACTCCTTTAATCCTCATAAAACTTGTGAAGTAGGTAATACTATCTGTTCTACAGTCGGAGAACTAAGGTTAAATAATTTGCCTGTGGCTATATAATTGATAAGAGGTTAACCATTTAAACCTAAGAATCCGGACACTGATGCTAATATTGCTCTGGCCGTACTACCACTGTTGTAAATGAGGGATTAGAAATTGCTGCCGTTTTCCATTGTTTAAAGACTTAGGACCTTTTTGCTTTCAACTCTTCTGTTTACTTACTAGTAAGGACCTACCTGTGTCAGTTCCTCTGCTAGTGACTGAGGATATAATATATGGTCCTTATTCACATAGAGATAAAAAAAGAGTTTACTAGTTTAGCCTTCATAGCTTGCTAAAAAATATTTTATTATTCTTAGTGTTAAATTTTTTAAATTAATTTCGTTAATTGTAAAAAACTTAAAATTTACCATCTTAACCATTTTTAAGTATACAGTTCACTAGTGTTAAATATGTTCACAGTGTTGTGCAACAGATCTCCAGAACTTTTTACCTTGCAAACCTGAAACTCTACTAATAGTAAAGCAGTTTCGCTCATTTTCCCCTTCTGCGAGTCCTTGGCAATCACCACTCTACTTTCTGTTTTTATGAGTTTGACTACTTTAGATACATCATATAAGTGGAATTCACATTTGTCTTTTTTGTGACTGGCTTATTTTGCTGCATTATGTCCTCAAAGTTCATCCATGTTGTAGTGTGTGATGGAATGTCCTTCCCTTTAAGGCTGAGTAATATTCCATTGCGTGTGTATGCCACATTTTAAAAAATGTATTCATTTGTTGATGAATACTTGGGTTGCTTCTGCATCTTGGCTATTATGAATAATGCTGTTGTGAATGGAGGCACGCACCTATCTCTTCAGTATCCTGTCCTGTGTTCTTTGGATATATATCCAAGAGTAGGATTGTTGGATCACAGGGTAATCCTATTTCTCATTTTTTAAGGAATCACTTTAGTGTTTTCTGTAGTGGCTGGGCCATTTTACATTCCATCAACAGTGCACAGGGTTCAAATTTCTTCTCATCCTCGTCAACTCTTGCTATTTTCTGTTTTAGGGGTTTTTTTTGTGTGTTTTTTAAATAGTAGCCGTCCTAATGGGTATGAGGTGGTAAAGTTTGATGTGACCCATTTGTTTATTTTTGCTCTTGTAGTCTGTGCTTTTGGTGGCATAGCCAAGTAATCACTGCCAAATCCAGTGTCTTGAAGCTTTTCTCCTGTGTTTTCTTCTAGAAGTTTTATAGTTTTAGGTCTTAGATTTAGATCTTTAATCCACTTTCAATTAGTTTTTGTACATGGCTAAGTTAAGGGTCCAACTTCATTTGCTTACAAATGGATATACAGTGTTCTCAGTATCATTTGTGGAAGAGACTCAGGTTGTTGTTTTGGTTTTTTTTAATGCCCCGAAATAATGAGTTTGTGAGAATTTTCTATTTAATTTATGATGTTTTGCACACTGATATTTAGCTTTAGTATTTTCTTAGTTATTGATATTGATAGAATTTCAAGTTTTATAGGTATGAGGCAGATCATATCAATAAACAGTGATATAATTTTCAGTGCTCATTTGGCCCTTTGGGTTGTTTGTGGGCTTTTCACATTCGGGGTTGTTTTTTAATCAAACTTCTATGGTATATTAAAATTTTATATGAGGCAATTTGCAGGTCATTCTGTATACTTTTTTCAAATGCCTAATCTATATTAAAATATTTGCTGCTTTGAGCTAAATAGCTACAAGTACTCTAAGCCAAAATAAATGATGCAGAAATAAATGTTGCATAATTTTTCCTGTCCTTTTTTGCTCCTAGGGAAGCAGCACGAGAGTGTCGTAGAAAGAAGAAAGAATATGTGAAATGTTTAGAAAACAGAGTGGCAGTGCTTGAAAACCAAAATAAGACTCTCATTGAGGAACTAAAAGCACTTAAGGACCTTTACTGCCACAAATCAGATTAATTTGGGATTTAAATTTCACCTGTTATGGTGGAAAAAGACTGGCTTGGCCTCAACCAGAAAGACAAAATAAACATTTTATTTTCTAAACATTTCTTTTTTTTCTATGCGCAAAACTGCCTGAAAGCAACTACAGAATTTCATTCATTTGTGCTTTTGCATTAAACTGTGAATGTTCCAACACCTGCCTCCACTTCTCCCCTCAAGAAATTTTCAGCACCAGGAATCATGAAGAGACTTCTGCTTTTCATCCCCCACCCTCTTCAAGAAGTAATAATTTGTTTACTTGTAAATTGATGGGGGAAATGAGGAAAAGAAAATCCTTTTTAAAATGATTTCAAGGTTTGTGCTGAGCTCCTTGATTGCCTTAGGGACAGAATTACCCCAGCCTCTTAAGCTGAAGTAATGTGTGGGCCGCATGCATAAAGTAAGTAAGGTGCAATGAAGAAGTGTTGATTGCCAAATTGACATGTTTTCACATTTCATTGTGAATTATGTAAAATTGCTAAGAGACCCTCTAAAAAAGAATTTTAGTATGGTGTTGAAGAAATTAAGAATGAATTCGAAGTGCTTTCTATGTACATTCTCTTCTTCAATACTGACAACTTGTCCTTGACCTTCTGTATTAACTATAGCTCTTCCATAGGGCAGTTGTTGCTTCTTACTTCAGTTCTGTATGTGTTCAACATTTTTGAATACATTAAAAGAAGTAACCAACTGAATGAAAAAGCATGGCATTTGAATTTTAAATTAAATTGAAGTAAATAAAAGTACAGAGCTTGTTTTAGTTAGTACTAAATTCTTAGTAAAAAGATGCTCATTAGTAAACCAGCCCCTTGAGTTACATAACAAGGTTTTTAAATAAATGTTTTTGTCATCGCCTTCAAAAATATTTATGTCACTCATTTACTTAAAAAGATATTTCTAATTAAACTGTTCCCATTTGCACTTACATTATGCCACCAACAGGAAAGCCTTCAAGATGTTAAATAAAACAAAGTTATCTATTTGTTTATAAAATGTTATGTGTTGTAGAAAAATACTGATTTTGAATCTTTTCCATATTAACATACTTTAACGGAGTATCCCTAGTGAGTTTTTTAATGAAAGAAGTTGTAAGGATATAGTTATAAAAAGTACAGATGTACACAAGGAGAGTTATTTTCTTCCGACGTATTTGAATGACTGCTGTACTACAATATTTGGACTGTCATTCACACAAAACATTTTTTTTTTGGTTTTCTCCTAAAAAGGATAGTTGTGCTTGAACTTTCCAATATGCTGTAATAGCCTTTGTTCTTCTGCAGAGGAGCTACCTGTTTTAACCCCACTATACCAGTCTGTGTTTATATGTATCATACATTGTTTCTGATACTACTAATTATTAATTACTCATTCACTAAGCTTGATACGTCTTTATAAAAGTTACCCTTTAAAAGAAAAATAGGACTAAGGTAGATTTTAAAAATTGGAGACTGACATAATGTTAGATATAATTTCTCATTTGAGAAGGTTATTCCTTTTGAAAGAAGAGTGTAGAAAATTAATGCTTTATACTTCGTCATGGGTTATTTTAAAAAGTTAAGTTTGTTAATGTGTTAACAAAATATGCATATATGGGTGTTAATTGTTGGGTCCATTTTGAAAAGTAAGGTTTTTAATATTTGTAAATGGTGTATTTTTGTTTGTAACAAACCATTGTCTTTTTTCAAGGATGAACAAAGTTTATGAAGGAGCATCATTCTAAGAATTGAGTGATGTAGTCTTATATTTGGACAATTCACCAGATTCTCAAGAAGGCTTTCAAACGACTATAAAGTTTGATGTTTATCCTGCTGAGCTAATGGGGAAAGTTGTAGCATAAAAATTATTTGTATACCAGCATAGATATGTCATTTTCCAAAACTTCAACAGAAACCAAGCAAAATCACAAATCTGTTCACAAACTAGAATTCTTTCTTAATGAGTGAAAATGTTTGAATGTCATAAACTTTATAAATGAACATTGCCTAGTATTTAGCAAGTTGTATTCTCCAAAGTAAAATGTTTTCCAAAAGTTGAGGCATTCTGTTTAGCTAGAAAAGTTGGTGGTCCTCTTAGTCCCTGATAAATCAAGGCAATCACATCCATATTAGTTGGTTGAATTAGGTCCTTTGTACCTTGAAGATGATTGCACTGGTTTGAAGTCAGTTACTTGATGGTGAGGTAAGAATGTGTTCTGTTGCTAAATCTGTTTTAGACCCTTAAAGAGACTTGAAGATTTCAGTTCATACAGATAGAAATTAAGCATCTTTTGTGCAGACTTTTTTTTAACAAGAATTGGCAAAAAGATGTTTGTTTTTAAGCATGCAACTTTGAGAATCTTTATTAAGGAAATGACATAATTTTAAAAAATCTTGTAGCCAAGAACATATATGGCCACATTACCAGTAATAAATGCTTTTTTCTCTTCATATTGGCCAAAAGGGAATGAAAATGTCATCATAGGAATCTGTACATATGCTACTGATTTGCCTAGAAAATAGCAAGTTTGGTATCGCTTACTTTGCAAATATAGGGCCATGTGGCACTTTTATCTATAGGACAGATTAACTCTAATAAAAATGAAATGGGAGGGATTTATTTTTGATATATTACTCTTATGAGTTTTCAAACTTTGATAGTGTTTAACTGAAAAGTGGTTTAGAAAGGGCTAGATCCAATGTGTTCACATTAAAAAATTGATATTAGATATAATTTTAAGTTCATTCTTTTTAAACTCAAGTACCATATTGNTTGTATAATATATGTGTACATATATATAAATACATACAGTATATAATCTGAAGCTCTGAGAGCTCTTAAGTCAGGAATGCTGAGTATTATAGTATATTGAGGTCAGATGAAATTTTACATCTTTGCGTGTTCTGTTGCATCCCTTTTGATAGTTTCTTGGACTGCATTACTCCAGCACTCGTGATTGATTTTTGTCTTCTGATTTTCTTCCAAGTATTTTATTTTCATTGTTAGTTTGCTTTGGCTTGATACTTTCATGTATGTTACTAGTCACTTGAAGACTCCCCTGCCCCCAAAGTATTTGGTTTTTATGCTTTGTCTCTGGCAGCTATAACAGTGGTAAGAACATTTTGAAGATAACTTCTAAAAGGTACCACTGGTTCTTCAAAACTCATCCTGGGGGAGGAATTTTGGTGTTTTCATCTGAGCAGGGATTTTGTCAGAAAACATGTTTTGATGGTAGGTCAGCAGCAGTGCTGGGATCTGAAAGCACAATACCAGTCAGGCAGGCTGTCCGATCAGAAGTCATCTGGCTGAAGTCTATCTCTGTCTCTCAGGCCTAATCCCTACTATCATTTTGACCATTGAGGTGTCATGTGGAATCATACAAAGGCTTAGGAAGAAACAACCAGTTTGTTTAAAACCAGGATGCTTTTACTTACTTGAAGTGACTTTAATCTAGATTTCTTCTTTACATTTTAAAAATGTTTTTAATTTTGTGATCAGCTACAGTCAATTAGCATAAGTTGGTCTCTTTATTTTGAAGATCAAAAAGGCTGCTTCATTTTGCAGGATTAAATAAGGCTAACATAAAGTTATGATTTTGAATTAAAGTGGGTTTTTAGAGCAGTCATTACATACCTTTTCAGTTATTTTTAAGAGGCTTCATCTTGTTGCCTTTGCGGCTCTGAAAACTTTTGGTATACTTTTTCCTGTTGACGTAATACAAAAGTTGTATATTTATTTGGATTATATTTACATTATATTCTTTGTAAATGTTTGGTGTAACTTGCACTTTTAAAAATGACCCTGTTGGGTATTAGCAACTTGAGAAGTTCCCTCATCAGTTAATTGTCAACTGGCTTTTTATGTCTTTCTCCTCTCTTCAAATCATGTGACTTTTTTAAATGGAAAATTTCATTAAAATATTTTAGCACCTAAAGGCTAGCCTTATAAATAGATGTAAAAGAAAAGTAACAGGAAATTAGATTTGACTAGCCCAGTTAATTAAAAGATGAGTTTGAACCCAGTGGGATTCTTTTTCATCATGGATAAAGATAGAAGGAAAAGCAACTTGAGTAAATCGATACTCATTTCCAATTTTAAATGAGACTCTATTCCCATTCCAACATCACTACTTTCTGTAGGGTGCCAAGGCATCCGTGAATTTATCCAGAACAGTAACATCGTTTTCAAGGCAGTTAATTACCGTCATCGTGGAGACCACATGGAATCATTTGAGTATGGTTTTTTCACTTTAAACCGGCTTTGTTAACATCAGAGAAATACCTAAATCTGACTGAGGTCAGGCGAGAAGGGAAAGTGCAGTGTGCTTTGGTAAGCCGCCTGTAGGTAAGAGTCAGGGGGTACATTTGCTCACTCACTTGTACAAAGCACAACTAGAACTTTTGTTGGATGGTTTGCATACATCTTGAATACTTTTAATGTTGATATGTTAACTTTTTTAAGTTGACTGCACAGTCACTGTATGTACTAGGAACTGGTTTCCTGGACTTTCTCGAATCAATGGCTAGGAGGGGCACTAATCCCTGAGGGGTTGAACATATCATGAAGCCGAGTCAGTATGGAAGAATTTCAAATAAATCAAACAGGGTGCTGACGTTCCATCTGTCTCATGTGCTTGTGATAAGTTCATACTGATCAGTGAATGTAGCTTAAGCCTTTGTATGCGTCCTCAGGGGGCAAACTAAGAGGGACCAGATACCATTTGAGTGGAGGGATTATATTTCAGGTGTTTTAGCTTGAAATTTATTTTTTAAAAAAATAAAAATAGAAAAAAAAATAGAACAAAGCCTGTGAAGCAAGATGATATTATAAACAGGCAGAGTTGTTTTAGCACAGAGAGAAAATACTGACCTGTCTGCATTCTGGTACTGTGGGTGCAGGTCCTAGCTGGGTATATAACCTGATACATTTTTAATTATTCTCACCAGCAAGTAAAAGGAAAATGAACAATCTTTGGGAAATGTCTTTGAAAGGGGGCAAACAGTAAGAAATTCAGACTTTACCTCCTTTATTCAGGCATTAATGCCACTTGCCTACAGAAGTACAGCATTTCCAAGCTTCCAAGGAGCATCTCAGAAATGTATAAGAGGCAATCTGAGATAGTTGTTAAATTGGTAGGGAAGGAGGAAAATCCCTGCAGATGGTAATCCTACATTAGTCGGCCAAGTGGAATAATCTTATCATTGTGTTTGGGAGGTTTTATTTTCTTACGTTTTTAAAATTGAATTGGTAAATGCTTTATAGACATTTTTACCCAGGTGCCACTCCAATTTGTGTATGTAATAAAAATTATTTATATTAAAAGTGGGGAATAATTTGTCAACATTGTTCTGTGTGTATGAATTTATTAGGGGTGGCAAAGAGGAGTGCTAGTTAGCAGTTTTTCCACATAGAGTCGTCCCCAACTTCTTTGTCCACCTGTCACTTGTCCTCCCCACCCAAAAACGGAATTATTTCTAACCTAGATGTATCACTTGAAATTTTTAGAAACAAAATAATCAGGGAAGTTTCTAGAGAGAAAGATGGTTTTTGTTTTTGTTTTAGTTTTTCCTTGAGGATTGGGGTAAAGAATACCTCCCCCCAAAACTATCAGCACAAAACAGGGTATTGATTTTTAACTCTGATGTTACTATTGGAGTTGAATACTAAGTAAATATAATGAGGGAAATACATTTCTAATAAAATTCCCTACATTCTAGAAACAACCCTGTTTTAATTTTTTTACCTGAATCTTTTTGTGCTCTATCTGTGTAAAGAGAGAAAATGTACTGAGTTATAATGCATTTTATTAACACTATGTACATAGTAGCTGCTTTGTGTTCAGAATGGTAGCAATTGCTTTGTATATTAAAGTGATCCTTGTGAATTTGTGAAATATTGTCAGAAAGTGCTTTTTCTTACTGTAATCTTTGTGGTATCAACTGTCCTAATGCCCTTTTTACACACATTTATGTGCAGTCACATAAACATGCTTTTAAAAACTCTGTAAGTCTCTTTTTTGGGGATGGGATCTCTATATTTTGGTTTCTTCCAGTCGTGTTAAGCTGTATTTTTCTTGGACTTCGGTTTATTACTTTTGTTAAATGAGCAAAGTTTATGTTAGAATATATCACAGGCTTGTGTTGCACAGCAACAGAAAACTAATTTGAGCAACCAGAACATATCTTCAGTTGTTTAATTCCACTGTATTCCTCATTTTTAGCACAAGATTTCTTTGTTCAGTAAGTCTGAACAGTGCCTATTTGAAGATGTGGAGATGTTACCGCCCTATTGAGGAAACCGATGGAGACACAGGACCAGCTGTCTCCAGTGTCATGAAATGCATGTTTGCATTGGAAGAACAGTAAGAATAGCTAACTTCGCAGGCCCCCTTGTCATTCTAAAGGTCTGTGATCATATAAAACAGGAGATGGGAGGAGGTGTGGTTAATCTGCTCTTTGCTAAAAGGATAATAAAAGATTCTCTCCTATTGATTCAATTTCTGAAAATAAGCAGTTGCATTTATTCTAAGATTTTTTTTAATTGCCATGATGTATTTATTAAGCTTGTTAAGCCTGTTGTTATACTGAAGGAATTGCATACATTTTATTCTTTCTCTTCTACAGTGTGATCACTTACGTTACTGTACAGACACTTGAGAGTGAAAGGGTGATGTTAATAGGGCAACAGGTGTAAAGCAGGATTGTGCTGAGCAAATCGGGACCTTCAGTCACCGTCCTTGTAACCCGTGTCCAAGTGCTTGAGTCTCCAATAAGGGGATCAAGTGCCTATCTTCTCTTTATCCATACCTTTGTGGTCACTTGCTTATTTCACAAATACTTGAAGACACACTTGTGAGCACTAAGTCCCTGTCCTCAAGAAGCTCTAAGACACCGCCAAAGAAACCATTCTGTAACGTTCATATGATTTTAGCTCTGTGCTAGACTCTCCCATTTGTTATCTCCACTCAGATTGCACAACAGAGGTCCAAAACAGAACTTCTGATTTCTCCTCTGAATCTGTTCATCTTTCAGCTGGTTTTTTCCATCTTCTAAATGATGCCACTATTCCACTAAACTAAACTGCTTAAGGCCAAAACCCATAAAATCAATCCCTTAATCAGTGTTATCCTTCCATTGTACATTTTCAGTTTCTCCACGTCTTTCTTTTGCACATTGACCAAACTGGGGCTTAGAATTCTGGTGAGGCCCTAACACGTGAAGAGAAAAGGTATTTCCAGGCACTTCAATGCTATTTTTGCTTTTTTTTTTTTTTAATTAAGGTGCAGTTCACATAACAAAATTGACCATTTTTAAATGAACAAATCAGTAGCATTTAGTACCTTCTCCGTGTTGTGCTAGCTACCACCAACTGCATATCTAGGTCCAAAATATCATCACTCCAAAATAAAACCTTCTGTCTATTAAAAAGTTACTCTCCATTTTACCCTCCCTCCAGCCCCAGGCAACCATGAATCCTGCTTTCCATTTCTATAGTTATCTATTCTGAATATTTTTTATAAATAGGATCCTATGTGACCTTTTGTGTCTGGCTTCTTTCACTTAGCATGTTTTTGAAGTTCCTCAAAAACATTTACCAGTACTTCACTCCATGTGGCTGAATAATCTATTATATAGCCACAGTTTGTCCATTTATCCGTTGATGGACACTTGGATATTTCCATTATTTGGCTTTTGTGAATAATGCCTCTATGAACATTCATGTGCAATTATTGGAGTCCCTGCTTTCAGTTCTTCTGGTTACATACCCAGGACTGGAATTGCTGGGCCATATGGTAGTTCTATGTTTACTTTCTGAGGACCTGCCAAATTTTTCCTGAGCTGTCGCACTTTACATTCCTACCAATGATTGATGTGTGAACGTTCCAGTTTCTCTGTGTGCTGGCCAACATTTGTTTTAATTATGCTCATCCTTACAGGTATGAAGAGGTAGCTTGTCGATTGGATTTGCGACTCTTTAATCATGTGTCTGGAGTTATTTGTAGATCTTATTTGAAGAAATGTCTGTTCAAGTCCTTTGCTCATTTTTAAAACGTTTTTTGTTTTCATTGTTGTTGAGTTTTAGGAGTTCCTTATATATTCTGGATACCAGAGCCTTACCAGGTAGTATGATTTGCAATTATTTTCTCCCATTCTCTTAATCTTTCTTTTCACTTTCTTGATAATGTCGTTATTTTTTAACTTAGTTTCCTTAAGTATTACCTATGTTTGGAAAATATGACAAATAGGGAAGCAGTAAAAAGATTCTTGTGTATCCCTTTAGAGACAGTCTGTGCATAGACATGGAAATGTAATGTCTTTTCTCTCCTCTCCCCTTTTTTACATAAATGGTACTTTGTCGCTGAATGTGTCTTGACGGTTCTATTTCAGTTTATGTACATCTGCCTCAGTCTTTCTAACTGGTGTGTTGTATCCCATTGGGTGGATAAGCATCCTCTTTTGTGGACATTTAGGTTATTACTTTTGACTCTTACAGATACACACAAGTCAGTGTAAATACAACCTAGTTTATCTTTAGGGTAGATTCTGGGAAGTGGGAATGTTTATTAAGTATGATTTTTAGATTTGGAGGTTGCTTCCTAAGCATTAATCATTTGCTAAGTTAACAAAAATATGTTGGTTAGTATTTTTTATGTCAAACTTTACATAATTTTTTTTAGGAGTTAAAAATAGAAGTAGCAGGGGGCGCCTGGGTGGCTCAGTCGGTTAAGGGTCCAACTTCGGCCCAGGTCATGATCTCATGGTTCGTGGGTTCAAACCCTGCATTGGGCTCTGTGCTGACAGCTAGATCAGAACCTGGAGCCTGTTTCAGATTCTGTGTCTCCCTCTCTCTCTGACCCTCCCCTACTCATGCTGTCTCTCTCTCTCTCAGAAATAAATAAAACATTAAAAAAAATTTTTTTAAAATAAGTAGCAGAACCAGCCTTTTAACACAAGGTTTTGTAGTAGATGGCCTCCCTTTTCGCACCTCTGTTATAGGGCTTTCCCTTCGAATCTTCCTCAGAAACAGTTCTCAGCTAGGAAACTTAATTTTTCAGCATACCATGTCTTCTCGTGTTAAAATTTGGCACTTCTTTGGCTATAGAAAGAAAAGCATAATATGACTGAAAATTGGAAAGAAACTTCAGAGCTAACAAATTCTCAATTTTTAAAGTAAAAAAACAACTGAGTTCAGCCCTGATTTCATGCAATTCCTGTCAGTGTTCAGAGAAACCCATGTTTCTCTTTGCCCAGAACAAGGCTGTCTGTACTCACTGCAACATCGTGCCTCATTCTTGTTAAAGATCTTGAAAATGCTACTTCTTGCTGGGGTGCCTGAGTGGCTAAGTCGGTTAAGCATCCGACTTTAGCTCCAGCCATGATCTCATGGTTCATGAGTTCAACCCCAGCATCAGGCCTGCTGCTGTCAGTGTGAGCTGAATTCAGATTCTCTGCTGCTCCTGCTCTGCTTTCTCATTCGCTCTGTCTCAGAAATAAATATTAAGATTTTAAATTAAAAAAAAAAAAGGAAAATGCTACTTATGTCTAGGTAGAGGTTCTGGGGTAGCAGTACGATTACGACCACGTCTCTGACACAAAATAAATTGCACGGCTTTCACCAACTATGATGTCAGGCCCCAGGCTAGTACATTAAAAAGTGATTTTTAAAATTACTTTAAAATTTTTATTATTTTTAGAGAGAGGATCTCAAGCTCCATACTCAGAGTGGAGCCCAAGGCAGGGCTCAATCCCACAACCCTAGGATCATCAGCTGAGTGTCAGACTTCAGCTCAGGTCATGATCTCATGGGCTAGTGGGTTTGAGCCCGCGTCAGGCTCTGTGCTTACAGCTCGGAGCCTGGAGCCTGCTTAGGATTCCATGTCTCCCCTTCTCTGCTGCTCCCCTGCTCACATTCTATCTCTGCCTCTCAAAAATAAACAAACATTTAAAAAAAATAAGTAATCTGCACAGAGAATGACAGCATACTTTATAGCAGTAGTTCTAAGAACCTGATGTCCTACATAGATTTTAACTTGGCAACCTGGCACCAGTATTTGATCTTAATGGTGGGAAAAGTCACCGGAGAACTAAGAAACTGAGTAGTGTGAAGATCAATGTTTAGTGTACAGTTGGTTTAGGTTTTCTTTTCTTGAGGATAAAACAAGCACAGAATGCACATCTGTGGGATCAATCCTTTAAGATAAGAAAACCATCACCCCCTTGCTGACATTTATAGTGGGCGCTGTGGCATATTACCCAGATACAACGTCTCTCCCCCATCACTCACCCCCACATACCCATGAAGTACTCACCTCCCCAGCTTCTGGGAAGGTTGGCTGATGGCTCTCAGCTGAGTTCCTTTCTAGGTATTCATTCTAAGGTTACGCCCCTTGGATCACATGACTAACCTATGCAGGGATATAAAATCCCTCCCTCTTGCCTTAATATGACCCAACTGTAGGGCCATCCTCGCTCTCATTTCTGAGGATTGCATCCCAGCCCAATCTCCCTCTTTCCCAGTCCTGCTACTTTTACTACCTCAGAGATGTGATCTTGAAAGCCTTCCCATTTAAACTTTCTACACCCTAATGTCTATCTCCTAGGGTATTTCCCCAGGGAACTTGGCCTGAGACATTTTAAACCCAAAGCCAAGAACAAAAAGCCAAACAAAACAAAAAACCCCAAACCACTTGATTTTTCACTGCAACACCAAACTATTCCTGTTGAATTTTCCTTGCCTTTTATTTTCATCTATTAAGAAAAAAGAATTACCTTCAACCTTTTCTGATCCTTAATGTTTTATGAACATGTAAAACCACCAATTAATGCTTACTTCACTTGGTAGAGCATCCAGACATGTTGANCCTCCCCCCCCTGGTCCCCGCCCCGCCCCACCCCACCTAGTCCTCTGTCCACATCCAAAACCACTTTAATATCTTTTCTCCAAAGTCAGGGATATGAAAGGAGCTGAACCCCAATTAAAATACTCATTTTGAATAACATACCTGAATGGGACGGGCCTTTCATTAGTGTTGATGATGCTGCAGGGCTTGTGTTTCTCGGGTTTTAAAAAACCTTCCACGTTCATAGCACAGTACTGGCATTTTACAGATTTGCTAAGCTGTGGATATTTCTATTTCATGTGCATTTACCAAATTGTGTTGAACCGATACATCACAGAATGCTCAGAACTTTTAATTCATAATTCATCTTTATTTAAAAATAAAACCTCTAAAATATATGTAGAAAATAAGGTATTGGGTACTGTCACATCCAAGATAGTCATTAAAAGGTGAAGAGGAAGGATGTCTTGTTTCCAATGTTTTACAAAGCAGATCTCCAGTACCAACTACCATACTGAGATTATAATTCTTGTCATCTGAATTTGCTTACACTGTTAAATTTTTACATTGTTTAAAAAAAATAAGAGAGAGAGAGACTTCATTCATAGTCTGTCAAAGATAATCATAAAACAATGAGCAATCATTTAACCCAAAGACCAGTACACTCTAAATGGAATGCATGTTTTTCACACACGGAGTATTTGGCTGGGAGGCAGTCCTGAAGGCGGCACCAGTGGGCCTGGCCTCCAGAAGCTCCCAGTCTTCCAGGGAATCCAGACTTGGAATAAGCAATTACAAGCACAATGTGGAAGGAACTCCTTGGGGAGCTAACACATTGTCACCTTACGCATTATACGAAGGAGGAGAAATCCTAGGAAAGAAATACAGGAACATCTGAGAAAGGGGACTGCCAAGGGAAAACTACAGCTTTTGAAGAAGGCGGCCCATGCACAGCACACGGTGTGTTCAAAAAGTAACTAAACTTTTATTTTCACTTCGTTTACAGACTTAAATCGGAAATTAAGCCCAAAGGCATGAAATGAGACCTCAGAGAACTCACATCCCAATCTCAAGTAATCAGAAGTATTTAAAACCTAAATGGGGCAGACAAAAGATTTCAAGAGCATCACAGCTCAGGGAATGTACCTGAAGCCTCTTGTTTTATATTCAGAAAATTAGAAAGCTGGGCTCACCATGTGTCTCAGAATGTATTTAAAACAATGTGCACGGGTCAGCCTCACCAAAACAAGCTCACTGCTTTGAAGACTGCTTTCTATCAGCCCTTCATTATCTCACCAGTGAAAATTGTTTATCAAGAGGCAGAAGTATGGGTCACAGAACACCTCATACATTCCTTTAGCATGCTAGTAGCAGTTTTCAGAGTAAACTAGGACGGCACAGTCACAGCAGTGGGACAAAGTGGTGCTCTGTTTTCAAACGGCACATGTGCTTTGGTTAGACTTTTTGTTCAGGAGCCATTTCATCCAGTGTGGTTTGATTCCCAGGCCCAGACCTTTACTGACACACCCAATAACAACATTCTTCTACATCACAGCCAACTACAGGTCCTCCCTCTGGTGTCTCTTCTGCGCTTTGTAAATATGCACGTCTTTGGCAGGATCATAGTGAACCTTACTCACATTAAACTGCCTCTCCAGCATCGCTAAGAAGTTGTTATCCCGTTCATAGCGAATTCGGCAAGCTAAAAGAATCACGGAGTGGTTGCTACAGAGATGTTCCAAAGTCTGAAGAAGATCTGTGAATGTTTCTTCTAAATATATGATATCAGCTCCAAGTATCAGGTCAAATTCTCCAGGTGAATAACTCCCCAAATTTTGTCCCCAAGTCAGCTCCTTAACAACAGCTTTAGGCTGGATATGGGGGGGTAAGTTGGCTTGAACATTTGATTTAAGAAATTCTAATGCTACTTTTCGATCCGTGATAGTCACATGAGCACCTAGAATGTGGGACAGAGAGAGAGTCATGTGCAGATCAATACAACTAATAGGTGTGGGGGGGGAGGTCAAGTTAAACTGCAGGGGGAGTGTCTCCAATAGTCCACCCGAAAGCCAGATCGTGCCCTTCAGGGATGGCTATAAAAGACCAGAAAATGACCGGCAGCAACTTCTGCATCGCCTATTAGTAAAAGCGAACTCTGGAGTCGTCTCTCTACCACACCCATTTGCTAAGTTGTGCCTGTAAAGTGCAGAGTCCCCCGGTGACACTACACTGGAGCTTCTGAATTCCGCAGGCGGCGCTGGCCCACCCCACACAGGTGTCTACCGCTACACTTTGTCCATTAGGCCACGATCCTCAAGGCAACAGACCTGAAGGTAAAATGGAATCCACAAAAGAAAAATCTAGGAGCAAATGATTACGAAGATGACAAGATACCAAACACAGGGAAAGGCTATTTCTAAGCTTCAAAAAGAATCAAGGAAAAGATTAATTGGCTATTAAAACAATCCCAGTCCATGTCTCCTTTCGCTGTTAGGAAGCAGCCAACCTGCTGTATGTATTTACGTGTGTGTGTGTGTGTGTGTGTGTGTGTGTGTGTGTGTGTGTTGAAGCATGGTAAACTTAGAAATTACTAGACTGCATTAAAGTACTCTAGGTTAAAATGTGAGATCCTGTTTACTAAATGCATACAATTAATGAGGCAATATTTCATTAATGTTTCTTGTGAGTTGTTTACCGTGAACTAAATGTTTACTGTGAACCCATGAGGCTGGGAGAAGACGGCACTGGTAGTTCCCTGGACAGTGAACACCTACCTAAGGCCGACCCCGAAACACCTCATCTGCTCTGCAGTGACCAGATGTGTAATCCTGCTCAGTTTCGACCTGGTAAATTCTGAAATGTAACATAGTGTCCATTCTATCATAAGACTCTTCCACACCTTCTGTAGTTTGTGACCCTCGTGGGCCCATGGGGGTCCAGACCAGCTGGGGCAAGCACCCCTTTGGTGGCAGTTGGTGGGTTCAACCTGACGTGTGCGGTGCTGAGCGTGACCCTGACAAGGACGCCCCAGCTGTTAGAATTTGCAAGCGTGCGCCTGCCACCTGCCACTCCGGCCAGACAGCGCGCCGCCTCGAGGGGAAGAGTGCAGAGACACTCCCCTCTCTTCCGACAGGAAAAAAATCACAGATGGCCTTTTCCTGGTCTGGCTTACAACTTTCTCTCTGGATTTCCTAACGGTCTGTATTGGCTGGCAATCTAGTCTTTCATGTATCACCTCGGTGTTCATTTGAATACTTCTTGCACGTAGACCTTTCCAATGCCTGTCTCAGAGGGTTTCTGAGGCTACTTCTAACCTGCTACGTGTTCTAGGAGTTTCCCTAGGACCCTGATGCAACTTGGCCACTCTATCACCTGCACAAATATGCAAGTGACTACCATCAGCCACGGGACAAACCCCTATCTCAGAGCTTACATTCACGTGAAGAGGCAGGCAGTGAGAGGGGTTTTTGAAATCAGAACGACCAGTACATGAGTTGGAGATACGCACTAGGGCAAAAATAAAGCAGGAAGGAAGGACACAAGATGTCCAGGAGTCAGGAAGGTGGGCGTGACATAGAACACAAAGGGAAGGCCTCACTGAGAAGGTGACTTGGGTGAAGCGCATGGCAGGAGCGACGCTACCCCAGCAGGCAGACGAGCAGGTGCACAGACGAGCAGGTGCACAGGCCCGCAGCGGGTGCACAGGCCCGCAGTGGGTGCACAGGCTGATCAGGTGCACAGGCTCGAGCAGGTGCACAGGCCCGCGGCGGGTGCACACGCCCGCAGCAGGTGCACACGCCCGAGCAGGTGCACAGGCCCGCAGCGGGTGCACAGGCCCGCAGTGGGTGCACAGGCTGATCAGGTGCACAGGCTCGAGCAGGTGCACAGGCCCGCGGCGGGTGCACAGGCCCGAGCAGGTGCACACGCCCGAGCAGGTGCACAGGCCCGCAGCGGGCAGGCCAGGGCAGCGAGAATGGTAGGAATGAGGGAGGAAGGGAGGAATAAAGCGGAAGATGAGGTCAGAGAGGGCACGTCTCGGAAAGGCTTTGGCTTTTCCTGAGATGAGAAGCTAATGGAGAGTGCTGAGCAGAAGCGCCAATGAGTCTGGGCTTTGACAGGATTTCCAGCAGCAGGGCGAAGCTGGAAGCAAGGGATCATGTGAGGAGGCCCCCACAGTGACCCCGGTGAAGGCCGGTGGCATGCCCCTTGCTGTCACCACACCGGGCACCCACCCAGGGCCAGCTCCCACCAGCCCAAGAGCAGCGCTGCTCACTCCCAGGGAAGCACTTCCTCCCCACCCACTCAAGTTTCCTCGCCAGACATCCGTCCCTGAACATGGCAGCCCTGCCTGTGGTCCCCTTTTGGGTGTTTGTTTATGGGGAGGGGCATGAAGCGTGTCCTAAGTGTCTGTTAATCTATCTGTTTCAATCTTTTTATTCCCCTTTCAATTTGGGGAAGATACAAATAATTTGTCCTGTAGTTTCCCACAATCTGTGGACTTTCCTGACTGTACCGTTTTATACAGTTTAGCCTGTTCCTCTCTCGTCTGTATCTCCTGTGAATTTAAATTTGATTTTTTTGAGCAAGCCTCTTTCAGAGGTGGTGGTGTGGTCTTCATCGAGGTATGTAGTCCCCAGCAAGCTATATTTCTGTGATGTGAACAGGCATGAGTCTGCAATGCCCAGATCTTTAATTCACTAGATTCCTTTTGCATTTGTTGAGAAATTTCTATAAAGGGAAGTTTCTTTTTTTTTTTTTTTTAATATTTTTACTGTTCATTTATTGTTGAGAGAGAGACAGAGTGTTAGTGGGCGAGGGGCAGAGAGAGAGGGAGACACAGAAGCGAAGCAGGCTCCATGCTCTGAGCTGTCAGCACAGAGCCCTATGCGGGGCTCGAACCCACAAGCTGTGAGATCATGACCTGAGCCACAGTCAGACTAAGCCACGCAAGCACCCTGGGAAGTTTCTTTCAATTACTATGTCACTCATTTTCTATAGCAACTGAATAGAAAAAGCAGGATAAATGTTGCTCTTCCTCCCATTTTATAAACCAGATTCCAAATTGCTGGTTTCTAAGCACCCTCCAAAGATGACTGATTGAGTTTATTTTGTTGTATCATCAACTCATGGATCAAACATATTTGATATATTTAAATCCAGTGCCATTATCGCTACTGATATTCAAATGTTGCCAGCAGACTTTTGACACAACCCCTTCATCTTTGTTAGCCTCCTTGCTATCTGGTAGGATAAAGTAACCCAGGCCCATCTCCTACATTTCCCGCTACAGAAAACAGATTTCTGTTAGACCTTTTCAAAGTTTTTTGTTTTGGGCACCTGAGTGGCTCAGTCCTTAAGCATCTGACTTCGGCTCAAGGTTCGTGAGTTCAAGTCCCACATTGGATGAGCCTGAGCCCCACTTCGGGGGCCCTGGAGCCCTGCTTCTCTCCCTCTTGTCCTCTCTCTCTCTGCCTCTCACTCACTTATACCCTCCCTCTCGCTCTCAAAAAAGTTTTTGTTGTTGTTTTTTTGTTTTTAAATGGGAGCCAGCCAGTTTGCAGGCTGCTGGGAAGGGTCAGGCAGAAAGAGGGAAGAAAAGTCATCGCAGAGGTGAGGGGGGCTGGCTGCGAACGCGTCAGGAGCAGAGGCAGAGACTGTGGGTCCGTGAGCAGGAGGGCTGGAGGCCGACGGGTTGGGGAAGCTCTCCTCTGACCGCATCAGTCTCCTCAGTAAAATGAGAAGACGCGTCGCCGGCTGGGAGCCTGGACGGAGGAAGGAGGCGGGAGGAGGCCGGCAGAGCAGGAGAGGAAGCACAGTGGCGTCCACCTCCCCGACCGTCCTGGATCAGACCCTGCAGGCTTGTGTCGCCTGCAGCCACGTTCGGCGGCACAGGAGGGTCGCCCTCCGCGGGGAGGCTGGCCCACAGAAGAAGCGGAAGGGCAGAGCTCGCACGACTGACCATGGGGAGGAGCGACCCCGGGGAGGTTCACGTGGGTGCAGACAGGTGCGCGCCCGGGGCAAGGCTGACGTCGCGGGGACTGACGGGCAGGGCCCGGCACCGCGCACCCCGCGGCCTCTCACTTGGTAACGGACGAGAACATGTAAACACTTACCATCACTTCCAGTCTGCAACGCCTTTATCAGAACATCTGCGCACATGCTATGTACTAGACACACACACACACACACACGCACACGCAGGAAGATCCTCGGCCTCTAGCTCGGTGTCGTGAGGAGGACCCAGAAACCCAACTGTGACGCACCGCGGGGAGTAAAACATGGCAACCTGGGGTGCCAGGAGATTCCGTGGTCACAAAGGAGAAACCCTCTGAGAGGGCCAGAGGTCCGAGAAAGGACTGGGAAGGACCGGAAGTCTGAGCTTACCCTGGAAAGACGTGCCACTAACCAGGGGAAAGGGTGAAGACAGGGCAGGTAAGGCAGAAGGGACGGGCCAGAAGCGGCAAGTGTGTCCCTGGAACCGCCAAACGAGGTGAGAGCCTCAGGAGTGCTCAGCCGTGGGGAGGCAGCGGGTGTTTAAGTACCGGCCACCCCAGCACTTCTGCGCCGTAGATGGGCCGCTCTGGTCTACTGGGAAGTGGCTCTGAGAAGACAAGGCAGAGGCAGAGAGGTCAGGTGGTGGGGATGTGCACATCCTCACAGAGGAGCCAGATGCTGAGAGCTCCAGCCGGGCAGGGGTGCGGGTGGGGGGGCACTCAAAGGGAGAACAGGAATAANTGGGCCTGAGTAGGATGGCCACGCTAACTCGGAACAAAAGAAAAGGTGGAGTTTGCAAAGGGAAGAAGAGTTCAAGTTTAAACACACATACAATTTGAGGCGCTGACAAACAGCCAGGTAGAGATACCAGGCTTCAGGTAAGCATACATACAGGCGGAAAGCTCAGCAGAGATCTGCACTGCGAGTATGGACAACTACACAACTTCTTCCTGAGCACGACACTTTAAGGCTCTTCCCCAGACTTGTTTGGGCATCAAAATCACCTCAGAAGCATTTAAAATCCAGATTCCCGGGGGGCATCTGGGTGGCTCAATCGGTTAAGCGTCCAACTTCGGCTCAGGTCATGATCTCGCAGTTCATGAGTTCGAGCCCCATGTTGGGCTCTGTGCTGACCGCTCAGAGCCTGGAGCCTGCTTCAGATTCTGTGTCTCCCTCTCTCTCTGCCCCTCCCCCACTTGTGCTCTCTCTCAAAAATAAACACCAAAATATTTTTAATTAAAATTTAATTTAAAAAAAATTCAGATTCCCTGACCCGACTTACAGAACCCTATCTTTAAAATGGGATACTTTTTTCTAAGAATAGTTTCCACACAGTATAAAGAGATTTTCAAACTAAGAACCAGGGTGTGAGAGAAATGCATTCAATTCTAATGCCACAATCCATGAGTTTTGTGACCTTGAGCTCTGTTAACCCTTCATTTCACGAGGGGCAGAGTTCCAGGTAGACCTACCCACCATGCAGGGGGCCGCAGACACAGAATGTGGGAACGGCCCAGTAATTAAAAGCTGGCTTTGTCTNTTACAGAGAACTTACTGCTTTTTTTTTTTTTTTTCTGGCTTTTTAATAGAATCTGTCTTGTCCTCCCTCCCCCTCAGAATTAGAATGGATGCTTCCTGAGAAGGCCTGTATCTGAAGCACCTAAAACCAGGCCAGGCATGTGGTGGGCATTCCCTGAATCGGGGAATAAATGACTCGGGTTAAGAAAAATAAAAATACTTTAAAAAGGAGAACAAATCACCACTTATTCTAGTTCTCGCTGCCTCCATCCTAAAGACATTAACTTTTTCTTACGCTCAGGTCTCACCCTCAAAAGTAACGCCTAATACTTTTGCAGCCACAACAAATAACACAGCAGCGCAGAGATGTGCACGACGTAAGGTTAAATGGGACATACATACATACATGCATGAACACACGTAACACACACACCTCTATAACCATGATAACAACTGTGATTAAAAACACAAGTGGAAGAAAAAGAATGGATGGAAACACACCAAAACGCTAACGGTACTTATGTTGCAAGGTCATGAATAATTAGAATGTTTGATGGCTTTTTCCCGCTTTATTCTGCTTCTAGGGCTATTTTTGAAATAGAGTTACATCACTTTTGTAAGAGAAACATCACTCTTCATGATTTTCCAGTTGGCTCAAGTCTCATTCCAGAAATATCTGAGTATCTACCGTGTGGCAGGTGGTGTCTGGGGCCAAGACACCTGATGAGACATGGTCCCATGCCTCGGGCCCTTTAGCCTGCCAGGAGGGACAGACACAAGAAACAGCAGCCTGGAAAAAGGCCGGGACAATGTGGCGAGTGTACCAAGTGCTGTGGGGAGAAGAAATGAGGCAGCAATGAACTCTGCTCTGGGGCAGGAAAGGCTGCAGAGAGAGGGCGGTGCAGTGGGGCCCAGAAGCACACTTTCCTGGAGTCAAGAGCACACCGTGCTCTGCTGGTCCAGCCCACTCCCGAGCCAACGTCTTCTGTGGTGACAACCACCTAGTCCCCCACTCCGCGCAGGTCTTTAAAGAACCTCATCATCATCCTGTTTTACCCAACCCCATAGATCCGGATTTCTAGATCAGAAACAGAAATACTCAGAGGAGCAATTAACATTTACTGAGCATTTACTTTGCGCCAGTCAAGGAGCTAACCGATTTCTATGTCTGATCTCATTGGATCCTTACTGTAGCACAAGTGGATTATCATCCCCATTTTACGGGGAAACTGAAGTGGAGAGATTAAGTAACTTGCCCAAGGCCACACAGCTAGTAAGAGTTAAAAGAGGTGTCCAAACCAAGTATACCTCTAAACCTATGCACTTTGCCAACTAGCAAGTCTCTACACCAGCCGATGCAGTTGGGCATGAAGCCCCGCTTGTCCAGAGGAGACAGAAGAAATCTCACTTCCCTTCCAGTTAACTCCTCTCACATCAGCAAATGTAGTGTCAAGGGAGGATAGTAAGTGTCTGAGGAGCCTGGTTTGAATCTCAGGTTTCCATTGACCAGGACTTCACACAGTGGCTTAACTTCTCCAGAACCCCAGTTTCACTGGCAAAATGAAATTTTTTTTAAAAATATGGGGCGCCTGGGTGGCTCAGTCAGTTAAGCATCCGACTCGTGCTTTCGGCTCAGGTCATGATCTCGCAGTTGTGAGATGGAGTCCTGAGTTGGGCTCCTCGAGGGGCATGGAGCCTGCTTAAAGTTCTCTCCCTTGGTCTCTCTCTCTCTCTCTCTGCCCCTCCCCTGCTCACAGGGACACTTGCTCTTTCTGTAAAAATAAAAATTGAATTGAAATGAAATGAAATGAAATGAAATGAAATGAAAGTAAAACTTAACACCCACAGGAATGTCACAAGACTAACCTGAGGAGAACAAGAGGCAATGTATGAGCAAGGGCCTCATCAGAGCCTGAGAGGGCTGTGGTGTTAGATGGAAACCTAGATCCATCTTCACACGCTGTTAATCACCACCCTGCCTGTGCTCCCCACATTGTGGAAGGCTAGATCTAAACTGAGAAAGGAATACTAAAAAAAATAATAATAAGTTACCAGAAAGAGGACACAATAACGGAGAAGCTCTCAGGCCTGACCCCAGACCAACAGAAGCAGAAATTTCATTTTAACAAGAGCACTGGGTGACATACTGACGTGATGAATGTTATATGTTGTATCTTAGAAGCGGGTCTATCCATTGGGTGGCTTGAACAGCATGAGCCAGAAGCTGAAGAAAGGAGTTGACAATAAATAATAAAATAAAACAAAGCTTAAAAATACTCTAGGCCTAAATTAATGTCTGTATACCAAACAAACAAACAAAAAAATGACAAACCCTGATATCAATCCAGAACTGGATACTGTGAATACAATTTTTTAAATATAAGATGTCAGTACAAACTACGGCAGGGTCGACCCTTCTCAGAAGAGACAAACCAGCAAAGTTTCCTCAGCAATGAATGAGACTATCTTCTACTTGCCTCGCAGGGTTAAATCTAACAGAGTAGGGAAGGCCCATAAAGTGTAAAAAAACTATGTACATGAAGATGACAGTTTTCTTTGAACTGAAATTGAACTGAAAACTGCCTTCTGATCATATTATTGGCATAAAACTGAAAGGGGAGTAACCTAATTCAGACAACCCATTGTCTCCTGAACTGCAGTTTGAAACACCCAAATAAATGTGCGTTTGCGTAAAAAACAAACAGAAAAAAACCTAACAAACAAACTGAAGGGGACAAAGCAACCTTTTATAAGAAGTATAAATAACAGGATGAAATAGAGTGAGAGAGCCAGAGCAAGAACAAGGGAGTGAGAGCGAGAGAGTGAGCGAGAGAGGAAATCAGGTTTACTGGAGTTAAAGACACCAGCAGGTGACTCATAAGTACAGGGGACAGAAAATCCAGTAAGGGAAAAACCAACATGGGTCTGTGTCAAGGAAACAGCAAACACACTTCTCAACGAGTTCGGCTCACAGAGGAGAGAGCCCGCGCGTGGCACTCACCCAGCAGGGCAGCCACTATGCCCACCAGCCCGGTGCCGGCACCCAGCTCCACCGCACGGCAGCCCCTGAGCTCCACGGCTCCCGTCTCCAGGTACGTGGAAAGAACGACAGCCTGAGTGAAAACACAGCACGACGATGCAAGTCAATGGGTGCCGGACGACCCCCAGGGTTTCGGGCGGGCTTCACACCGGCAGGAAGACCTCACCCCCTCTCTCCCGTGGCAAGGCTCCAGTCCTGGTTTAACAACACACACAGGAGCTCAGCTGCTGCTGGCAGGTGACCCTAGAGCAGACACAGACGCTGCAGCCCCGGGCCCCACCAAGGTCCCTCGTGGGGACGGCAGGGGTCCATGACGCTATGCACACACAACACAGGGACCGGCTCAACCTGGGGTTTCATTCTTACTGTGTCACTTAAAGTTTACAAAATGACCCTGGTGGAGCTGACATGAATAGTCTCTGTGATCTTGCTTAAAGGGATGTCCAGTTCCTATACCAAGTTCAAGGCAGCAAGGCCACAATGTCACCCAAAGCAAGAGGCAGAGTGGCTCCCGTCCAAGGCTCCAGGAGCTGGGCGCTTCTCTCCTGCCGTTCTGCATCCCTGGGGCCCTCACCATATACTATCAGGCATGGGAAGGAAAGTTGCAGCGAAGTTTTGGACACCTGATGCGTGAGTTGGCATTTGCATACAATTCTATAAAAGTATGGTAGGGGTGCCTGGGTGGCTCAGTCGGTTAAGCATCCAACTTTGGCTCAGGTCATGATCTCATGGTTCGGTTCATGGGTTCAAGCCCCATATTAGGCTCTGCGCTGTCAGCGTAGATCCTCTGTCTCCTTCTCTCTCTCTCTAAAATAAACTTTTTTTTAAAAAAAGCATTGTATGCTGTTAACATAATTTTTAAATAGAATTTTGTCTTTCATGGCCACATACTATTAGCATAATTAGCGATTCCTCTTCTTGGTAAGCATTTAAGAGGCTCACCCATT
The DNA here is from genome assembly GCF_008692635.1 of Crocuta crocuta. Classification (NCBI taxonomy): domain Eukaryota; kingdom Metazoa; phylum Chordata; class Mammalia; order Carnivora; family Hyaenidae; genus Crocuta; species Crocuta crocuta. The sequence continues at coordinate 5,055,824 of NW_027527591.1, read as the reverse complement.
CCTATAATGTACCTTTAGTAGCCATTCTGGGAATACTTTCCACATAATCACCTTGGACTAGATTCCTATAAGAGGTTACAATATATTGAGATTCTTACACCTAAATGTTTCTCTAACATCCCTACTGCCAGGTTAAGACCACAAAATTACATCTATCGTTTATCCAACATTAGATGAGTTCCCACTGCTAGCTGCTGAGGTCAGGTCACTGTCACAGTGGCTGACAGAACAGGGCTGTGAGAGGAAGAAGCAAAACAAAGCAACTAATGGTATAATTCGTGACTGTGACAAGTACGGAAAACTTCAGGAAAACACGTGATCTTCATTTTGGGCTCTGCCACTTTTTACAGTATTCTTTGGGCAATATTTTCAAAATGAAACAAGTGAAAAATTAACTTAATGAGCGTCCAAAGTAGGGGCTTCCTGCTTTCCTTCCTGCTCTCCCTCCCTCTTACCTGCTCGGTATATTACTGCCAAGTAATTTAATTTCCCTCAGCTTTCCTTTATTCACCTTCAAAATGCAATCTTTTTGGGCTGGGGGAGGGAGCAGGGAAGCAAGTGATTCCAATGGGTGGAAGTATTTTTGGAGGGGCTGGGGGATGAAAATTTTTTTTTAAATGTTTTATTTATTTCTAGGAGAGAGAGAGAGGCAGCGTGAGTAGGGGAGGGTCAGAGAGAGAGGGAGACACAGAATCCGAAACAGGCTCCAGGCTCTGAGCTGGCAGTCAGCACAGAGCCCGACGCGGGGCTCGAACCCACCAACCGTGAGATCATGACCTAAGCGAAAGTCGGACGCTTAACCGACTAAGCCACCCAGGCACCCCGAAAATGTTTTTAAAATAGAGCACGGAGATGGCTGCACCTCTCAGTGAGTTTACTTAAAAAAAACAAACCCACAGAATTGTATACTTTAAATAGGTGAATTGTATGGTATATAAATTATATCTCAATAAACCTGCTATTTAAAAGAAGAAGAAGAAAAAAGACCAGTCTTATAATCAACTGTGGTTGTTTCCAGAGGCCCCAGGCTCGTACCTACCGCGTCCCAAACCACCGCGGCGACCCCCAGCTGTCTCCAGTCCTGCCGGATCTGGATCCTGTGGTTCGCAAAGGAGAAGGTGGCAAGAGGCTTGTGGAATTTCTGCAACCCCATCCCCGCGGTCTCCTCGTAGGGCACCAGGGCCATGTCGCGTGCATGCAGCTCGCTGCTCCCTCAAAGCTGTTGGGCAAAAGAATCCCGCGTGACGCTCGGGCCAGGAAAATGCATTCTCTTTAAAACAGCTCCCAATGTTTTCTTAAGGTCGTTTTGCAAGTTCAAAAGAAGAGGTGGGGGGTGGGGGGAGGCTTTTGTCTAAGCCCTTTCGCACGGCTCTTCCTCTTCTGGGGAGGTTAATTTAGTCCTGAATCCGTGCCAAAAGGGGTCACTGGGCAAAAGAACCCACGACCCTACAACTCCTGCAGGACGCCCTACGCACTGTGCGGTCACCCCAGGGTGAATTCCGAGCCGAGCCGCGTTAGGAGCCGCGGGCGGCGGCGCCGACAGCCCAGGGCCGCGGAGAACGCGCTTCTTTCTAAACTGGCCAGGCCGGCGCAGACTGCTACCACCGCGGGGGCCGGCCGGGTAGTTCCTGCTGTTCTGTTCAGGTCTTCCCTCCACCCTCCCGCCCCCGAATTCGGTGCGTTCGCTAGTCACAGCCGTGGACCAGAACCTGCACTTGGACTGGGTGCTAACGGTTTGATTTTTGACACCAGCTGGGCATACAGGGCCGAAGCAGTTCCAGCTCTCCGAGACTGGAAGTGAAGCACACTGGCCGGCGGTGAGAGCGAGAGCCCGGGTCCCGGCCGGACTCGGAGGCCAGCCCGGAGTCCCCCGATCCTGCCCCCTGCCCGCTTCCCAAGGGCCGACAGGTACGCACTCGCTTCCGGCGGGCCCCAGAGCTCCGGGAACCGNCAGGCCCCGCCCCGAGCGCGGCTGCGGCCACCACCCGCCTTAAAGGGCCAGCACCCTGGAGACGGCCAGGCACCCGCCGCGCTGCCGGCGGCGGGGGTGGGCGGCGCGCGCCGGGAGACTCGCGTTTCCGGTCCCCCCTCTCCCGGACAGGTGTTTCCCGAGCGCTGGGGCGCGAGGGGTCGCAGGTGTGCTGACCGCTCCCTGGAGGAGGACGCTGGGGAGAGGGGATCGGGCCTCCCCTCCGGTGGATCCCCGAAGTATTTGGACCACCTAATCGGTCTCCCGGCCGCCGAGGGCAGCGTGGAAGAAGGCAGCGAGGTGTGGGGCCGCGGGTAGGTGCGCGGAGAGGGCGCGGGGTGCTCCGGCGGCCGGTGAGAGGGAGACCACCCACCTGGCGCTAAGTTTCTTGGGCCGGTTTCACCTTCCTGTGAGTGCGTGCTCGCCCCTGCCCGCGCGCGGTGTGTGCGCGTGGTTCGGTTTTGTTTTTTTTTTTTCAAATTTGTTCGCTCGCCCGTTTTTACTGTTAAAGGTGGCCAGTGAGCAGGTATTGGAGAAAGTTTGCTCCAAAGTATACGTGGTCACCCATTCGTCCTCGCGTCACCAGAGCGAGGACCGAAGCGGCGTAATCACCGCTTGGTGGCAACAGAGTAGGAAAAGTGACAAAGCCCTTGTCACCTAGAGCGCGAACTCACGCGGCACCGGGGCGTCGACCGTAAAACGGGTCCTGGAGGCGCCGCGAAGCCGGGGGCGTGCGATCGGCCCCACACCCGGTACCGGGCGGTTGCTGCAGACCCAAGGCCCCAGTCTCCCTCCTTCCAGTGCCGACCTTGGCGCACCTGCCCATACGACACCTGTGCTGGACGTGAGAGCCACTGATCCAGGCGGCTGGCCCTTGTAAAGCGTGGCTGGAGTGAGCACCCAGGCCTGCGACCGCGCGGAGAGCGGCGTCCACCTCTTGGGGAAGGTTTCCTTTCCTTCCCGTCCCCTGACCTCCAAGCCCCTCCCCCACCCGCCGCGGCTGCAAGTTAGAATGAACGCGAGCGCTTTTCACCTCCCCCTGCCTGGGCTCCGCCACGGGAAAGCCTCAGTGAGTGTGAGGCGACCCGAACTTTGGTACTTTAAAGAGTTTCCTGGTAATTCCTCTTGCGACCCGCTGTATGAGCTTCAGGCCAAGCCTAAACCGTCCGCTCGCCTCACCTCTGCCCTCCTGCAGGGGGCGTGCCGGCCCCTCTAGGCATTTCATTAACCTTCCAACGGAAGGCTGGGACTGCAAAGCGGACTTCCAAGAACAGCAGTGAAGATCTTTTACCAGCTTTTTTTTTTCTTTTGCTCAGTTTATTTATTTGTCTTTAAAAATTTTTCTGTAATAGAATTTGTTTTTTAAAGCAGTCTTAAGTTCACAGCAAAATTGGGAAGAAGGTGCAGATTTCCCATTCACTCCCTGCCCCAGCACATGCATAGCCCCTCCCCCCGTTATCAGTATCTCCTACCAAAGTGGGACCTTTTTACAATTGATGAACCTCCATTGACACATCACGATTACCCAAAGTCCATAGTTTATCTTAGGGTTCGTTCTCGGTTTTGCGCATTTTATGAGTTTGGACAAATCTCTAATGGCATATATCCACCATTAGAGCATCATATAGAGAAGTGTCACTTCCCAAAAAACACCCCTGTGCTCCACCCATTTATCTCCCTTCCTCATCCATAACCCCTGATCTTTTTACTCAACTTTTATGGGTCCATGCAAAGGAGTGTGATTCCTGGATCTTAGGGTAAAGATGTGCTGAGTTTTGTAAGAAGCCACCAGACTTGCCAAGTGGCCGACCATTTTGCATTCCTGCCGGCCATGAATGAGAGTTGCTGTTGCTCCACATCTTTGTCAGTATTCAGGTGTTGTCAGTGTTTTGGATTTTAGCCCTTCTGGTGGGTGTGTAGTAGTTGTTGTAATTTGCAGTCTCCTAATGACGGAGCGATTGTGGAGCATCTTTTCATATACTTATTTGCCATATTCGTATCTTCTTTAATGAAGTGTCTGCTAAGTCTTTGACCCACTTTTTTATTCTATCTTATTTATTTTCCAGCTTTATTGAGATATCATTGACCTATTTAAGTTTAAGGTACACAGTGTGATGATTTGATGCATGTATATATTGAAAAATGATTACTATAGTAAGGTTAGTTAACGTCCATCATCTCACATAATTATAATTTTGTGCATGTGTATGGTGAGAGCATTTAAACTTTACTGTCTTAGCAACTATCAAGTACATAATACAGTATTGTTAATGGTAATCACCATGCTGAATATTAGATGCCTAGAATTTTTTCATCTTATAACTAAGTTTGTACCCTCTGAACAGCATCTCCTCCTTTCCCCCAGTTCCTGGCAACCACCATTCCACTCTGTGTTTCTATGAGTTTGGCTTTTTAAAAAGTAGATTCCACATATAAGTCATATTATAGAGTGTTAGTCTAGCTTCCATCGCTTATCCTAGGGCCCTCAAGATCCCACCATGTTGTTGTCAATAGCAAAATTTCCTTCTTTTTTATGGATATTCTAGTACATATTATATATATTATATGATATATATGTCACACCATACACCACATTTTCTTTATCCATTCATCTGTCAACGGAGCTAGGTTTCCATGTCTTGGGTGTTGTATTATTTTTTATGGGTTTTTTTTTTAAATTTATGTTTGAGAGAGAGACAGAGCATGAGTGGGGGAGGGGCAGAGAGAGAGGGAGACACAGAATCTGACACAGGCTCTAGGCTCTGAGCTGTCCGCACAGAGCCCAATGTGGGGCTCGAACTCACAAAGAGCGAGATCATGACCTGAGCTGAAGTCTGGAACTCAACCAACTGAGCCACCCAGGTGCCCCTTGGACGTTGTAAATAATGCTGCAATAAATATTTACAGTGCTATAAATAATGAGGGTACAGGTATCTTTTCAAGATAGTGATTTCATTTCCTTCAGATATAAACCCAGAAGTAGAATTACCGGATCACACGGTAGCTCTCTGTTTAACTTTTTGAGGAGCTTCCACACTCTACATACTGGTTTCCGTAGTGGCTATCCCAAATTGTATTCCCACCAACAGTGCACTGAGGTTACCTTTTTTCCACATCCTCTCCAACACTTGTTATATCGCTTGTTTTTTTGGTAGTTGCCACTCTAACAGGTGTGCTGTGATATCTCATAATGGTTTTGATTTGCATTTCCCTGATAAGTAGTGATGCTGAGCATCTTTTCATGTACCTGTTGTTTGGCCCTTTATAAAAATTTTTTTAAAATATTTTTTTGAGAGAGAGGGAGAGGGAAAGAACGCGAGTGGGGGTGGGGCAGAGAGAGGGAGACAACAGAATCCAAAGCAGACTCCAGGTTCTGAGCTGTCAGCACAGAGCCCGACACAGGGCCAAACCCACAAACCTCAAGATCATGACCTGAGCTGAAGCCAAACACTTAACAAACTGAGCCACCTAGGCGCCCTCCATTTTTAATCTGATTATTTTCTTATTGTTGAATTTTAAGATTTTTTTGTATATTTTGGATAACAGTCCTCTACCAGATACGTCTTTTGCAGATATTTTCTCCAAGTCTGTGGCTGGTCTTTTCATTCTCTTAACAGTGTCTTTTGCAGAGCAGAAATTTTTTGTCATAATAAAGTCCATCTTACCAATTCTTTCTTTCATGGATATTGCCTTTTGCATTGCATCTCAGAAGGCATCACCAAACCCAAGGTCGTCTGCATTTTCTGCCATGTTATCTTGTAGTTTTATTGCTTTGCAATTTAAGTTTGTGGCCCATTTCCAGTTAATTTTTGTGAAGGGTGCAAGCTCTGTGTCTAGATTCATGTTTTTGCATGTGAATGTTGAGTTCTTCCAGCACCATTTGTTGAAAAGACTGTCTTTTCTTCATTGTATTGCCTTTGCCGCTTTGTCCAAGATCAGTTGACTGTATTTATGTAGGTCTGTTTGTGGGCTCTCCATACCACTAATCTGTTGGTCTCTTCTCTCACCGGTACCTCACTGTCTTGATTATTGCCGCTAATGGTAAGTCTGAAGTCGGGGAGGCAGTTCTCCAACTGCATCCTTCTCCTTCAATATTATTTTTTCTTATCTGGCCTTGTCTCCCTCTCCTTTTCTCTCTTCTGGGGTCTCCTTTCTCTCTTGCTTCCTCTATGTCTCTGTGCTGCTACGGCCTCTCGGCTTTCCTCTCTTCTCATTTTCTTCTTCCCTCTCTTTTTCCCTTTCCTGTGAGGAGCCAGGATCAGGCACAAGAAAAAGGACAGACTTTGGAGCCAGAAAACCTGTGAAAATATAAATTCTGCCTCTGATACTATAATTGGGATGACAGGTAATTCCTTTTTTTTTTTTTTAAATGTTTTATTTATTTCTAGGAGAGAGAGAGACAGCGTGAGCAGGGGAGGGTCAGAGAGAGAGGGAGTCACAGACTCTGAAACAGGCTCCAGGCTCTGAGCTGGCAGTCAGCACAGAGCCCGACGCAGGGCTCAAACCCACGAATCGTGAGATTATGACCTAAGCGAAAGTCCGACGCTTAACGGGCTAAGCCACCTAGGCGCACCCCGGGATGACAGGTAATTCCTAAACCTCCCTAGACCCCAGGCTCCTCGTGCATAAAACCCAGCCCCCTCCTCCCTTTCTTCTCCCTGGTCTCCATTGTTGATGCTGAAATCATACCTACGGCTTTACCAAACAAAACCTTCCCAGCCTCTCCAGCACCCCACTAACATAGGACATTTGTCTGATTGTATTTACTCATAGTTCATCTAGAGACTGTCACTCACTTTTTCTCAGTACATTGTACAGCAGAAGCTGACAGAACACAGGTATGAAAGTGATGGAAATTTCCAGCATTAGGTAGAAGTTTTCAGTGGGTGGCTAGTTTAGCTTACAGTTAAGGTGGATCCTCTTTTGGAGCTCTGCCCAGCTCATTATGACGCCTGGGCCCCCAGTGGCAGCGTCAGCTAAGACGACAGACCACCTTTATCCAACTGAGATTCTAGGACCTGAAGCCAGTTCTCAAGGGGATATGCAAAAACTGGATTCACTTTCTCCGAGATCCAAATCTCAAAGCACAGTTCAAACATAACATAACAATCTGCAAATGATGTGCTTTTTCCTGAGAGCAAGAGGAACTGGGCCTCTTTTCTGGGTCCCCTGCCCTACAAGTGAGAAGGGAACGTGTTCAGGCATCTCCTCCAGCCCCGTGGGTTCCGCCTGCACCTTCAGACTGTTGGACCCTTCACGCCCACACATCCCCTTGTAGGAAGCAGAATTTAGGATGAAGTAGAAATAAGTACACCCAGAGGCCTAGGGTTGATAGCTTTTTATTTTTATCCCCATGATTAAATTGCTTTTTCCCCAGCCACCTCCCCAGAGAATAATGGCGGAAGGGTGCTTATTCTTTTGTTCCTTCTGGCTTTTGGAACTAGTCCATGTACTAGGTCACAGCAGAAGCAGCCACGTTGGTACAACATGATCCCATCCTGGGCCGGGGACATAATTCTCCCCACAGAGTGAGAATTCCGAGTGGCTACTGGACATCTGTTACTGATGGGATCGGCCCAGCGTTCGTGCCCCATTTGGCTGGTAGTAGATCCCTTCTGCTAGTGGTCAAGAGCCCAGCCTCTGTGGCCTGGGAGTCTAGGTCAAACCCCAGCTCTCGGCAGCTTACGGCTCTGAGGCCTTGACCAAGACACATTCATATGTGCCTCAATTTCCCCACCTATAAAAGGGGATAATGTGCTGATTAAATTAGTAAAAAAAGATAGGATGCTGATGTTAAAGCGATTTAACTTATCTAAAGCACTTAAAACCATACCCAACAGTCAACTTCATGTAGCATTTGCTCTTAATATGTTTGGGGTAGGGCTGACCTCGGCCCTGGCTCCAGGCCTGGGCAGCAGGCATTTCCTTCCATCTGCCCATGGGTGGTTCACAAGTGGGTATGTGATCAAAACTGGGCTTACCTACAGCCCTTCCTGAGACCCACTGGGACTCTCCGAAAAGCAGAGTGTTGGCAAAAGATATGAAGTCCAGAGGTCCTGTTGGTCACCTGGTCCCAAGAGGGCTGAGCCAGCAGAGTAAGGGAGGCTGCCTCTTACAGTGCCCTGTGACCACCAGGATCCAGCTGGCTGCGAAATTTCAGTAATTTGAGCCGTTAAATTCCCTAATTAGCTTAAGCCAGGTTGAACTGTTTTGGGTTTTTTTGTCTCCTGCCAAAGCAAAAACACTCCTGACGCATTCAGTCTGGGCTGGACCCTGGAACAAAGGAGATGGAAAGCTCACCAGCATGGTGTGCACATGGAGTGTGCATGGGGAGCTGGTNGCGGGAGGGGGTTCTCCTGTCCACACCCTTTCCTGGCTGCACCTGGTTCTCCGAGCCTGCAGGCCACCGGTGTGACCTGATAATATGTTGCTTTCTCTTGCTGAAGCTGGCTTGAGTGCCTGACATACACAAGAGTCACGATGAGTAGTATGCTTGCTAGAAGTGCAAAGTAGACGGAATGTAAACCTTCTATAAGGCCCTGGTGTGTAATTCAGCCATAGCTAGCTTACTGTCATATTTGCCAAACAACAGACACGATCTTAGCCGATGAACATGTGTTTGAGACACAAGTCTCCTCTCCACACTCACTGTCAACAGATGACCAGAGTGAGCACAGACTTTGATAAATGTTGGTGGAATGGAAGCATGATCTCCGGAGACATCTTCCTGCCATTCTAGGGTAAAGAGGTGGCCCCTCCCCATACCAAAAGTGCCACCCCCCCTCAGTGCAAGGCAAAGCTTGGGAGGTTGGGGGCGCCTAGGGGGCTCAGTCAGGTAAGTGTCTGACTTCGGCTCAGGTCATGATCTTGTGGTTTGTGAGTTCGAGTCCCGCCTCGGGCTCCGTGCTGACAGCTCAGAGCCTGGAGCCTGCTTCCGATTCTGTCTCCCTCTCTCTCTCTCTCTGCCCCTCCCCTGCTCATGTTCTGCCTCTCATTCTCTCTTTCACACACAAATAAACATTAAAAAAAGATTTTTTTTTTAACTTGGAGATCCTTTAAAAAAAAAAAAAGAGTTCTGTGGTTGGGGTTGCAGGATGTAGAACTTGAACCCAAGTCCCCTCTTGCTAGTCCCTAGTCATACAGCCTCGGGCAAGTCACTGCCATCCGTTTTCTCACCTGTGAATGGGGTTGATGATAATACCCACTTGTAAATGGGGTTGATGATAATACCCACTTCACGGGGTGCTGCAGGCACCAAAGGAAGGGATGTGCATCAAAGTGAATTCGCAGTTCTGTGCCTCATTTTCCTCATCTGCAAAAGGAGGATCTTCCCACGCTGCTGCCAGCCGGATGGGAGGAAGAAGGCGGTTACCACGGGCTCAGTGCTTAGAACGGCCCTGGCCGCCAGGAAGCCTTCACGGAACATCCGTGCTTGCTCCCTCGCTGTTGTCCCAGTGTTTTCCTAGTTAACGGGGTTTGCAGCCTTCTGCCTTTCAGTGCCCGTTTAAAACTCCCTTCACTTGCGGGTCATGTGATCCCAAGCGCTCTCAGCGACCCAGGTGTCCTCAAGGGCCTGGTCCTAGGGGTGCGCACCGCGGGGAGGGAGCCCGTGTCGCCGCTCTGGCTCTGCTCCAAGGCTCCAGATACCCTCCGCAGCCCGGCCCCGTGTTCCACCACCGACCTGGGGACCTGCGTTATTTACCTTCCTCCATTTGTCTGCACTCGCAGATACTTAGTGTGCAGCAGGGTCTTGTTTCCCTCTGAACCTACCTTCCTCCTCGGCGGCAGGCCCGGGTGTCTGCAGACCGGCCACCTGCCTCTGTCTGCCGCCAGCGTGTGCACACCGGCGGCCAGGCTCCGGGGTTGTCCAGGCCACTCAGTCCGTTAAGTGTCACGATCTCACAGTTCGTGAGTTCGAGCCCCACCTAGGGCTGTGTTCCGACAGCTCAGAGCCTGGAGCCTGCTTTCTGATTTTGTGTCTCCCTCTCTCTGCCTCTCCCGCGCCTGCGTGCTCGTTTGTGAGCTCTCTCTCGCTCCCTCTCAAATAGTAATTAATTAAAAACCAACAGAACGCACACATCCACACAGAACACTGGAGTACTGCTTGGCTGGCTGCCTGAGGCCTGACTCCACCACCCATGGGTCAGTGCCCTGTCTTGCCAGATAACCCTGCCACCTCCTCCTAGAAGCCCACTGCCATCACTCGGCCTGCACACGATCTTCATAGCTATGCATTTTAGCGGCTCTCCATGATCTACAGGTTCATTGCAGTCATTGCATCAAATTCAAAGACCTTATTTGTTTACCTTTATATTCTGCCTTGTTCCAGGGCTGCCTGGGTGGCTTAGTCAGTTGAGCATCCAACTTTCGCTTAGGTCATGATCTTGTGGTTCGTGGGTTCGAGCCCCGCATCGGGCTCTGTGCTGACTGCCAGCTCAGAGCCTGGAGCCTGTTTCAGTCTGTGACTCCCTTTCTCTCTGACCCTCCCCTATTCACGCTGTCTCTATCTCTATCTCTCCTAGAAATAAAAAAATAAAAAAAACAAAAAAACAAAAAACATTTATATTCTGGCCTGTTCCAGAAAATATTTAATATATTTTAATATAAATCTCATTAAGAAAATATTCTCCATGATCTCACTATAAAAGTAGACCTTCAAAATAGTCTTAGAACTCAGACCAAATTACTAGCTCAGTTTGGTCATGTCATCTGTTGGTTCGATGGGAGTCAGGGGGCACCTCCTCTGTGCCAGGCACAGGACCGCAGGAGTCAAGGCCTTAGGGTCAGCTGGGGCTCCAGCCCTTGAAGTCAGTGTATTAGTTGCCTAGAGCTGCCATAATAAGGTATCACCAACTGGGTGACTTATAAAAACCAGAAATGTATTTTCTCCCAGTTCTGGAGGCTGAGGGTCTGAAATCAAGCTGTAAGCCGGTGATAGCCCCTCCAAAGGCTCTGTGGGAAGAATCATCCTTGCCTCTTCCAGCTTCTCGTGACCCACGCGTCGCCTTCCTTGGCTGTGGCTGCGCACGCCAGATCTCTGCCTCCATCTTCACGTGGCCATCTTCTCCCTGTGTCTCCAAATCTCCCACTCTTCATAAGGACACCAGTCATTGGATTTAGGGCCCATCGTAATGCAGTATGATCTCATCTTTAAATAAATCTGCAAAGACCCTATTTCCAAATAAGGTCACATTCACAGGTACTGGGTGTTAAGGCTTCAGCATATCTTTTGAGAAGACACCATTCAACCCCTAACAACTAAAGCAGCAAGAACAAATAAATGAGGGCAAAAAGTCAACGAAAAACTTTTTTTTAACTCTGGATTTGACTACATTTCACCATTTTGTAGTGGAAACTGGAATAGTATAGTGGTTGAGAATATGGGTTATTGAGTCATAGTGTCTGTGGGTTACTGAGTCATAGTGTCTGAGTTGAAATCCTGCAAAAGATCTATTTCCTTCCTTTTGTAAACACAGAATAATAGTAATGCCCACATCATTGGACTGTTTGGAGGAGGGAGGTGATCAATGAGCTAAAATATCAATCACCACATACAGTACCCGCATGTAGTAATCTTTTTTTTTTTTAAGTTTATTCATTTTTGAGAGAAAGAGACGGAGTTTGAGTTGGGGAGGGGCAGGGAGAGGGGGAGACATAGTATCTGAAGCAGGCTCCAGGCTCTGAACTGGCTGTCAGCACAGAGCATGACATAGGGCTCGAACCCACGAACTGTGAGATCATGACCTGAGCCAAAGTCAGACACTTAACTGACTGAGCCACCCAGGCGCCCCTGCATGTAGTAATCTCTTAATAAGACCATATATTATTAAGTCAGCAGTATTTGACTGTTTGTTCCAGTTTACTTTTTTCTGTTTCTCATTTAGAATCTTCAAAGTTTCCAAAAATGAGAACACTTTAAATAAATGTACTGTTATTAACAGCCTTAAATCAAACATTATTGTGCACTTAGGCAGGCCTTATCTGTCGTTTTGTAAATGGGCTACTCTGTGGTCCTATAGCTTCCCTTCTATTCAAGTAATGGGGATTATAAATATCAAGTTATTTTGACATTGTATTCTGTTGCAGCGAAGGTTCTGCTCACTTGGCAACCCTTTATGTGAAGGTAAAACGGATGATAAATATCAAGCTATTGTGGCATTGTATAGCCACTGCAGTGAATGGGAAGAGAGTGGCTACTTGATTTATTCAAACTGAAATTTGCCAGAATGATAGCAGCATGAGACAACACACCAAGCCATCAGGCAAGTTCAAGAGCTGTCTATTTACACAGTATGCAGTTAAAGTGAATTTTGCTACTATGAAATTTGACCTGTTGTGATTTTTTTCATTAATGTGGGCCGAAGCAAATTGATTAGACTACTAATCTCCAAAAGGTATAAGCCTTCAGGAACTGAGTGTTGTGGCAAAAGCAAATTGGACACAGTTTCCTACTATTCTTGAGAAAGCATGGAGTTGAGAAAAGGAACAGAAAATTGAAGAAATTTCTTTAAATTCATTGTTAATGTTCCTCTCAGGTTTTTTGTTTTTTTGGTTTTTTTTGGGGGGGGGGGGGTTGTTTTGTTTTGTTTTTTAGAATGCTACTATCCAAGCTACTATGGTCAGTGTTTTTAGTTAATCTTCTATTTAATGTAATATAGATTAGTATTATAGTTGTACTATAACCTCATTTTAAAGATAAAGAAATTGAGGGACACCTGGGTGACTCAGTCGGTTGAGTGTCTAACTCTTGACTTTGGCTCAGGTCATGGATCCCAGGGTCGTGGGATGGAGTCCATGTTGGGCTCCTCGCTGAGCAGGGAGCCTGCTTAAGATTCTCTTCCTCTTTTCCTCTGCCCCTCCCCCATGTGTGCATACTCTCTAAAATAAAAAAATAAAGTTTTGAAAAGAGTGGAAAGATAAAGAAATGGAGACATGGGCATTTTTAAAAGATTTTTTAAAAATGTTTTTTAACATTTATTTCTTTTTGAGAAAGAGAGAGTGTGCATGGGGGAGGAGCAGAGAGGGAGACACAGATCTGAAGCAGGCTCCAGGCTCTAAGCTGTCAGCACAGAGCATGATGCGGGCCTCGAATTTATGAACCATGAGATTCATGTCTTGAGCCAGAGTGAGACGCTTAACTGACTGAGCCACCCAGGGGTCCCTCAGAAGATATTTTTTAAACTGAGACTCTTAATTGTTATACACTAGAGTTTAAAGTGTTATCAGAAAACACATTGCCTTTAACTTCTAATCCAGTAGCACTTCTCAAACTTTTTGGTCTTGGGATCCTTTCATACACTTTAAAATTCTTAAGGACCCCAAAGCACATTTGTTTGTGTGGGTTGTATCTATTGATATTTATCATATTAGAAATTTTTAAGTTTTAAGAAATTAAAACCTAAAACAGTTATTTGTTAATTCATTTTAAGGTACCAGTTATACTTCTATTACACGTTAGCCTCACATCAATGACCTCATCCTAGGTAGGACGCCTCTGGAAAACTCCATAGTATACTCATGAGAGAATGGGCAAAGTAACAAACATCTTAGCATTATTATGAAAATAGTTTTGATCTTGTGGATTCCCTAGAAAGGTCTCAGAATTCCCCATGAGCTTCTGGCCGGACTTTGAGAACCCTTTGTCTAAGCCACTCCTGCATATTCATAGGAAAACTTTATTTTTTATCTAAACTCTTGCTATTTAAGGAGTAAATAACAAGAAGACTTGTAAAACTCTGAGTTTCTAACACTGAATAAAATATATAATCGATATGTTATCAATTTTCCTGTTCTCTTTAACATGGAAGCAACGTAGGTAACACAGAGTTTGTGTCTGAGGGGACTCTGGAAACTGGTGCCCTGAGTTCTAATCCCAGATCTGCCACTTAGCTGCATGGCCTTGAAGGGGTCACGTAGCATCTCAGCCTCAGTATCCTGTGTATAAAATGAGCGGGTTATTCCCATTGACCTCAGAGGCTTGCTGTGAGGATTAATTGAAATAATCTCTGTAAGGGAAGGGCTTTCCCAGCCCCTTCCCAGGTAACGTGGGGCCATGTACATGGGCTCTGGCCACTAGGATGAGGGCCATATGGCGTCCCCTGCCCCAGAGCCCTCTCTTGCCCATCTCACACCCTCAGGGGTGGACAGACTGGAGGAGCTGGATTTCTGAGTCCCTGGATCATGATGTGAGCAAGAAATAAACCTTTGTTGTGGTAAACCACTGAAATGTTGGAGTTTACTCACTATTGCAGTGTTTGTTGCCTGGCCTCTCTTCACTAATACACAAGGACCGGCCACGTGAGTGGAAGGAGAGGATGCTAAGGGGATGATATTTCAATGGAAATGTAAAAGACTAGAAGCTTCAGAGAGTAGAAGATTTGAAGGAAAAGTCTTCCTAAAGGTGGNACCCACCCCACCCACACACACACACACACACACACAGAAGCCAGAGACCAGCCTCAATCAAGGGAGAAGTGCCAGGAGAGGAGTGTGAAGAGTAAGCTCCGCTGAAACCTTTGCGGTACCCAGACCCTGCGAACGGCTCGCAGCCTGTGGGAGAGGCATCCCTGCATCATCTACCCAGCCCCTTTGGGGGAGTCACAGAGCCCTGCATGACGCCAGAGGGTAAGGCTGGCTGCCCTTGATGACCTTAATCTACAGTCAAAGGGTTACAGTCTTAAGGACATGCATGAAGCCTAAGGAATAAAGATCAAGTTGGTGTCACTGAAAGATAGGGTATATAGTCCTGGCATAACCACATTCACCATCGTCTTTCTCAAGGTCAGTGGCTTCTCATTGTCTAACTTTTCATAGGGCCTCACCGCCACAGAGCCCAGGGGAGCGCCCCCCCCCACCCCCACCCAGGGAATGTGCAACATAATCGCAACGTTTGGGTTTTTCATTCCTCCGGGGAAGGAACACCTGTTCACAGCTCTGTGGCACATGAGCTGGATGTTCTCCTTCCACAGGACCATGGAAACAGCAACTTGGGGAGAAGTTTCCAAATGTTGCATCCTGGTGGGTTTCACAATCACAGCTATGGTTTTTAGAGAACTGCTGAGTAAATATCTGTGGAATGAATGAACGAACGAATGAACAAACAAATTAATGTTACAATTCGGAACCAGAACCATCATCCCAAATCATTGCCCATCTTACTTGAAAGGTTTTTAAGTTCAAATTCCACTTATTAGACACTTCTGAGTCAACGGTGCCCAAGAGTTCGTAGTGGCTTTCATCTTTCATATGTGTTTTAACAGCCTGGGTGGGGGTCAGCAGTACCCACCGATATGGTGCCATTTGGGTAAGGAACGGTTAACTGCTTATCTTTTGATGATCCCAAAGAAAGAAATGGAACCATTGGCCCTTCGTTATCCTGTGCTTGTTAATTTGTGTGTAACTGTCAACGTGGATACATTTTACATGCTATCGAAAGAGGTCATTGGGGCACCTGGGTGGCTCAATCAGTTAAGCAGCTGAGTTTTGGTTTCGGCTCAGGTCATGATCTCACAGTTCCTGAGTTTGAGCTCCGCGTTGGGCTCTGTGTCCACAGCTCAGAGCCTGCTTGAGATTCCCTCTCTCCCTCTCTCTCTGTCCCTCCCTCGCTCATGTAAACAGTTCACTGACTCACAGCAGTGCCCCTCCTCAGAAGACACAGGGCATTTGGAGTTTCCTGATGGGATTCAAGGATGTTTTCCAGGTGGGATGATGGAGGCAAAAATCCCACGCGTGACCAGGGAGGATGGAGCCCTGAGGGCCCCAGGCGGGACACAGGCAGCTGTCCGCAGCCTTCAGACAGCTTTGGCCTACAGACATGGTTTGTTTCTCCAACACCATGATGTTTTGGGTTTTTTTTAGTTTTATTGTCAACACTTAAGAGTAGGGAGGTATCAGGTAAAAATCAGGATCTCTGGCTTTAATAAAATATCTGGCCAAAGTGGGCCCAAATGCCCACAACTAGAGCTGAGCCGGCCCTGCCCTCACTGGATGGTACACCCTCTCTTCAGTTTGCCGCAGTACCCCCCCCCCCCTTATTGCTTGGCCCTTAGCCACCTTCATTCACTGACAGTACTGTTGGGGTTTGTGAAGGGACCCCAGTAAATAGCATCTCTGCAGTTCTTTGGGTTCTAAACAAGCTGAGAAATAAGACAGTAGATAAAGCTGAAGGCAAAAAAAAAAAAAAAGTCTCCTTTATTTACTGAGAAAGAAGAGGTTGGAAGGCATGACTTGCATCAGGCACAACCAGGCCGACCCGGCCGGCTGGGGTCAGAGGTGACTGGAGCGGGACGGGACGGGCCGGGCCTCCCCTAGCCTTCCTCCAGCCGGAGGAGTGGCAGGGAGCTCCGGTCCTGGTGCACGCCTGGCCCCAGGAGGAAGAGGACAGAACGGAGCCCATGTCAGGAGTCCGAGGGCTCTGGGCAGAGAGAGCTCGGCAGTCACCGAGTCCCCAGAGAAGGGAGGGAGCGCTCCTCGCCGAGCTGGCCCTCAAAGGCGGCAGCACTGTGGTGATTTTCTTCAGCGGGCCCTCAGATCAAGGCGAGTGAATGGGGCAGCCTTCAGCAACCATGGAAACAAAGTTCTGCAAAGGAAGAAAAAAGCAGCACTCACCATCTACTGGGGTGAATCAACTGGAAGGAAAGACATTGAAAACAAAAACCGCAGAATAAAATAACAACTGAAAGGGACTCCAAGAGGTACTTTATGATACAGGCACTACATTTTCAGGAAAACAAGAGGGAGCCCCAGCACAGACTGGCGACCAGTAGAGTCCAGGGACGGGTCATTGAGTGCTGGTAAGTGCCACAGACACACAACCGTGCAAAGGTGTGATGTTACCCCCTTGAGAGATGAAAGCGAGGCCCCGAGTGATTGATTCTGATTCGATGGGGCCTTGGCTTTCCGGCTTTCCCTGTCCCTGCCTGCCCTTGTGGCCGAGTGGAAGCTCCTTCCCTGAGTGCAGGGGCAGTGTGCAGCCGGCCAGGGGCAGGCCCCCCAGGGGGCCGCAGGGGTGCAGTCAGAGCCCTGCCAGGGGGTGCGAGGGGTGGGAAGACTGGCGGCACTCAGCGCCCCGACCTCCCCCTGCTAACAGGCTGCTTACCTGGGGTGAGTGACGCTGTGACCTGACCTTTCCCGTCCTCGGCTGCCCACTCCCCACACAGCAGACACGGGGGAAGGGGCGCGAAGCCGGCCTCCACACACACTGTGTGTGACCCCCTGCCCCATCCGCAGCAAGTTTTCCAGAAAAGAGAGAGAGCCATGGGGCACGATTTTGTCAGAAGAGCTTCCTTGACTCCTGGTTTATTTGTGAGGCCGCCAGCCCGCAAACCTCAGCCACACCTACGCGGGGTCGCGTTCATCGGACGTTCTCCAGGAGCTCAACTAGGGAAAATCCCTTAATGGGGAATGTTTTTAGAAGGAACATATAGGGAATCAAAACCAGGGCTAAGTATAAACCCGTTTCTACAGAACGTAATAAAGAGCAATGAAAAACTGAACAGAAAGAGCTGGATGGACAAGTTTTCTCCTAAAACAGGTTTTTTCAGTGGGTGTGAGTGTGCGTTTTGCTGTGTATGTGAATTTGTAGAACACTAGAGTGGCTGTAATTGAACAAACAAAAAGCAGCTTCTGATGCCAAAATTCGTTCCGATGCCAGTCATATTGTGGCAGTGCCTGAGGCTGCAGCCACTAACTTTATCAGAAATAAACCCATGTAGGAGGCGCCTCAGTGGCTCAGTCAGCTGAGCATCTGACTCTTGGTTTCGGCTCAGGTCACCATCTCACGGTTCGGTTCGTGGGATCGAGCCCCCATGTCAGGCTCTGCACTGTCAGAGATTCTCTCTTGAGAATCTTGAGATTCTCTCTCCCTCTCTCTCTCTCTCTCTCTCTCTGCCCCTCCCCTGCTTGTGCTCTCTCTCTCTAAAAAAAAAAAAAAAAAAAAAGAAACCCATTTGATTGCTTTACAGACTTAGAAATTATCAAATGGGGCATAGACTTTAAATAGAAGTTTCAGGGACACCAGGGTGACTCAGTTAAGCATCTGACTTCAGTTCAGGTCATGATATCAGGGTTCGTGAGTTCAAGCCCCATGTTAGGCGGATTCTGTGCTGACAGCTCAGAGCCTGGAGCCTGCTTTGGATTCTGTGTCTCCCTCTCCCTCTGCCCCTCCCCTGCTGTACTCTGTCTCTCTCTCAAAACTAAATATTAAAAAAAATTTTAATAGAAGTTTCACACTAAAAGCATTTTTTAGATAGCTAAAGCAACTCTTTGAGAAATGATCTACGTCATTAATGCTGAAAGAGAAAAAGAAGCAAAATCTGAAGTTAGGGCACATGCAGGCATGAAAGAAATTTCCATGGCCCAGTGGGGGTGAGGAGGGAATGAACAACTATGTATTAAGCAACTATCATATGCTGAATGGTTGGTGGGCGTCATCTTGTTTTACTTTCATGATGTTGCTAAGATGAGAAGATGATTTCTCCCCTCTAGGTAGACTGAAAAATCTCGATGTCAAAGGTTACACTGCCAACACAGGCTTGGGATCCAAAGCAAGTTCAAATCCAGTTGTCTGGCTCCAAAGACCCTTGCCCTTTCAAATACCACGTGGCCCTTCAGGGTGGCATCAACAGGCCCTGGGCCCGACTTTCTCATTCCTTCCCCTCCAAAGTTTTCAACTCAAATCTGTTTGAGATTTTTCTTCTTTAGGGAAATGTATTTCCTCGAAAGCCTTTGGTGGTAAATTTTATTGCAAAGAAATCCCTTCATAACTTTTGTGTGTTGCTTCCTTCAGTATGTCAGTTAAATATTATACATTATTTTGCAAGTATATTTCTCTGTACAGAGGCCTCACATGTTACACAACAAATACTTCACTCACTTGGGTCATTCTGATGCGAAATCTTAACCTCAAAGGGTGGGTCCTGACAAGGCTCCTGCTTCACTTACTCAAATGTCAAGGCGATCTTTGAACAAGAAGATTAGCCACTGATTGCTGGATAGCAGAGAATAAGCAGAGCAAGAAAGGCTGCCGGTACTCTGGCTTCTCTCAACTTGGCCTTCATAGAAAGTGTGCCTCAGAGGGCACAGCACTCATTTTACTGAACAGCAGTTTAAAGTGCCCCATCTAGGGGCGCCTGGGTGGCTCAGTGGGTTAAGCATCCAACTTCGGCTCAGCTCATGATTTCACAGTTTGTGAGTTCAAGCCCCGCAACGGGCCCTGTGCTGACGCTCAGAGCCTAGAGCCTGCCTTGGATTCTGTGTCTCCCTCTCTCTCTGCCTCTCCCCCCCTCATGCTCTGTCTCTCTCTCTCTCACTCAAAAATGAATAAAAGTTAAAAAAAAAACGTTAAAAAAAAATTTCTTACAGCTTTCTAAGAAATGTGTAAACAGACCAACTGCTCAGGAGACAACCCACTTTCCTGCAAGTACCCTAGAGGGCTCCACTCTAATCTGCAGAGCCCAAAAGGCAGTATCACTGAGCAGCAAGAAGCAACATTGGAACTGCCAGTCCTCTGTATCTTTTAATCTCACCCTTTAAAATTTTGAGTTTCACATAATAGGTTTATATGTACTTGATACATTATTTATTATAATACGTGCATAGGTTTTGTTAATAGATGAAGGTGGAAAAACATGCTTGAAAATTGCCAACATGGGTGCAAAACCGAAAATCTTGGAGCCTCTCTGCCTAGAGGTAGGTGACTATCAGAGGAGGTGGTGACAAAAGCTTGCCCCTAAATTCCTAAGATGCAATAGATAAACTCAGCTTGCGGGGGTCACGGTGCAGGGAGAGGAGAATCTGCCAGAAGCAAGGTACAATTGGATGTCTCCCTGCTTTTCTTTTTCCACGGAGCATGATGCCCTGTGACACTGCCTGAGAAGCAGGTGGATCGTGAGTCACAAAGCTGCACTTTCATTCCCCGAGTAGCCCCAGGCTGTGGCCCCAGGACTCGGAGAGAGAGAGACCAGCTTGCTTTCCCAAGCAACGAGTCCTGCTGGTCAGAGGAGCAAACAGTAGAAGTTAAAAAGTTCAACATCACATCCTGTGCAAGAAATGTACACTCAAGTGTACATTAAAACTAGTAAGAATGCCCAATTCTTCAACCACCAATTACCCAGATGCCCACACATCAGTAGCTGGCCAGAGTAGAGAGACCAGCAGCCCCGTGTACACCCAGCGGGTGTGTACATTGGCTAAACCTTTCTGTTGGCAATTTGAAAATACTGACTGAGAGTATTAAAATATACAGGTCTCGGAGTGCCTGGGTGGCTCAGTCAGTTAAGCGCGTGAGGTCACAATCTCACGGTTCGTGGGTTCGAACCCCACGTTGGGCTCTGTGCTGACAGCTAGCTCAGAGCCTGGAGCCTGTTTCGGATTCTGTGTCTCCCTCTCTCTCTCTGACCCTCCCCTGCTCATGCTGTCTCTATCTCAGAAATAAATAAAAACATTTTAAAAATATTTTTAAAATATAAAATATACAGGTCTCCCTAACCATCAATTTCTCCTCTGGGCACTTTTTGAAGGGAATAATCAATTTTGTAAATCAAGGTTCAAATACATAAAATCTTATTTTTCAGCCACTTATGCATTCTGCACACACTGGTATCTTTTTTGAGGCCAACTCTGTACTAGATGCTGTCATACAACAAAAAATAAAACAAGGCTCTGCTCTCCTAAAGATTATTAATAATCATCACAGTATTATTTATAATGGGGAAAAATCAGAAACTAACAAAATGACCAAAGACAGTGTTTTTTAGCAGTTATGAATTCCTATGCAGCCATTAGCAACCGTACTGTAGAAGACACTGGAAAATGTTCGCATCAGTGGTTTGAGAAAAAACAGTTATCAAAACAGTGTGTACATTAAATGTCTCCTTATGGCCTTGAGTGCCCAGAGTAGGGTCACAGTTCAGCGTAGCATTTGAGACAGAGGTAATTTGGAATGAACAGACTTCCTTTTAGTGAGAAACAAAACAGGATAGAACAAAAAAGCCCATCATTTTTCCGATTTCATGAATGTTTTCTGAGGGTGATTCAAGGAGAAACTAGCAAAGCAGGTAACAGTGGCATTGATGGAAGATTCTGAGAGACAGTGAGGCTCATGTAAGGAACTACAGCTAAACTAAAAATAAGTCCCTCATCCAATATTAAAAAGAATCTCCATCAAAATCAATAAAATATCCCTGAGAGAAATGGGCTTGCTCAGACATTGTTGGTCCGAGGGCACCTTTGTTAAAAACTTTCGAGAAGGCAATTAGTATCTAGCAAAACTTTAACGTCTCTGCCATAACCTAGCAATTTTATCTATAGGGATATATCTATAGGAGTACTTATACCTGCAAGAAAACAATTTTAATAAGGAAATAGAAATTAACCAGCATGTATATAATGGGCATCCGTAAGGAGAGGAGAGAGAAAAAAGAGGCAGCAGGAATACTTGAAATAATGGCCCAAATCTCCCAATTTTGATGGAAAAGATTAATCTGCACATCCTAGAAACTCAACAGACTCGAAGTGGGATCAACCCAAAGAGATACACACAGAAATACATCATAGACAAACTGTCTAAAGCCAAAGATGAGAGAATCTTGCAAACAGCAAAAGAGAAATGACATATTATGTACAAGTGACCCTTGGTGAATTAACAGCAGACTTGCTCACCGGAAACTGGAGGCTGGTAGTCTGTGGAATGACCTATTCAAAATGCTGAAACAAAAACAACAGAATTGTACATCCAGCAAACTACCCTTCATGTACTACTGAAAGGCATTCAAATACACAAATATAAACAAAATCTGAGAGAATTTGTCACTAGTAGACCTGCCCTGCAAGAAACAGTCCAGGGAGTCCCTTGGGCTACATGAAATGATGACCCTGGACAGTAATTGAATCCAAGATTCAATAGCAAGATAAACACCCTTGACCATACTGAGTACTAGAAATAGGGAGGGAGAGGACAAACATAGCAAAGTCCTGGTTACCTTATCACCTTCTTCTTACTCTTCAAGCTTTACACAATGAGTTTTAAATGCAATATCCAATAAATGCGCAGTTATGTTGAATCAGCCTGAAGTTTGATTTGAAGGGCTGATGACCCATCCTTCTTTTGACTTGACGGCGTTTGGAGCTAACAGATAGCTCCCATAGCTCCCATTTGTAAGACTTAGCACAGCCTAAGAAATAATACCAGCAATAATAACATTATAATGTTACAATGAAAGTCTACTTGGGAGTGTGAACAGAAGGGCTATTGGCGAAGGGCTCCTATTCACTAGTTATGTCTTACTGGAAAATCTGACCCAAGAATCTGACCATCTAAGAGGATTATCCTTCCTTTTTGCCATTATTTGTTCACAGTTCTGCCATCTGGCTCATATAACCAGAAGAGACTTGGCATCCACATTGAACTAGAATGACCGTCAATTTTCAAAACATCCTGTTTTCTCTTTGCCAAGAACAAAGCGACAACTGATCTTAACGTGGAAGTACTTATCACATAAAATAAATGACTTGAGCAGGGAATATGGGCGTTTTTAAGAAGATGGGGTTGGAAGAGCACTTTGATGTCAACAGATATCTCGAACTGTGTTGTAACAATATAATTTATAATTTTTGTGTTTGTGTCTGAATTTTCCCTTCAGTTTAACAAATACTTTTTGAGCACCTGCTGTATAAAATGGAATGAGCCAAACACTAAAAGGCTACCAAGCTGCATTGGTCAGGAAATGGCTCTACCTCTGTAAAAAAGAAAACATCAGATTTCAGTGGCTTAAACTAATGGAAGTTAATTTCACGCTCACTTAAGAGCTCAATGATGCTGTCCTAGGTCAGCAGGCAACTTTATTCCACCTGGTGATCCAGGGATTTGGGCTCCTTCTATCTTGAGCTCCTGCCATCCTCTAGCACATCAGAATCTTTGCTTCAAGCTGCCTAAGAGGTAGGAGAGTAAAGAAAGAATGCACACTTTATAAAACGCCCAGCCCACAAGCAACACCTGTCATTTCCACTTGCATTCAACCAGTAAGAACAAGTCACTTGGGCAGATGTGGATGAAGCATATTGGCCAATGTGCCCCCTGGCTGGATAGTCACTTCCCTGCAACAACGTTATACTCAGGAAGCAGGCGAACAAGCTAGAGTTTTGTTATTCCTGTTGTGTAAGACGTAGTTTCTATCTTCAAAGAACCTTTGTCAGAGTAGAGAAAAAAGTTCGCTGGAGAGAAATGTCATGCAGGAGGTGGCATTTGGGATGATCTTCGATTGACAGAGCTGCGCTGCGTTAAGAGGGGCATTCTAGATGGCGTGATTCTCCCTAACAAAGCATGGAGGTGGGGAGGGAATGTTGGGTAACTACTTTTCCCCGGAACATAGATTTGCATATGGGAGAGATCAAGCTTAAAAGTTTTATCAGGTCACTTAGTAAGTAAGGATAAAGAGTTGGGATTCTGTGCTTCCTTTATCATGATTATCATGCATTTTTAACACAAAGTTTCCAAAACAATGATAGCATTAATCACCAACAAGTAACAGTCACAGAGCAGACAATACATTCACTATGAAAGGATTTCATTTTTCAGATGGTAACACTAATGACAGCATTGTATTACATTCACAGGCTGTAAAAGATTTCAGCAGTTTGTGTCTGTTCCCACGTGTCTTGATATTTACAAAATACAATCCAAACATTTCCATTTCACTCTCGCACCTTCACCCAGGACTATCTCACATGGTTCTCTAGATATGCTGAGGGTAGCTTTACAGGCAGACATCACAAAGCAGCAGTGTCTCCCCTCAGGGGGGCAGAAGACCTTTCCAGGGCTGTGAACTCTGAATACTGTTGACACAACACGAACCAACATTTTAGAATCTCTAAAAAGGAAGAGTCTTATTCAAGCCCAAGTTGGGACAGCTGCCCGGGAAACACCCTCTTCACAGGGAAGGGAGTGCCCTGGAAAATGAACAGTATTTGTAGAGTTCTATACTTTCTTACATCTTGTGAAAGCTCAAAAGATTATAGATGAACATATAGGCAGGAATCACAAGTTTTAACATTAAGGAATGCAGGGAGTAGGAGCATTGGTCAATATCGTAAGGACAAGATGGTTTTCCTCTAGGCCACTCGTTGTCAAAGCAAATGTGCAATGTATGCTTGGTGGGCCATAAACGAGGCTTTTGGTATAAATAAAGTGTATGTACATTCATGCTGACTTAGAAACCTGAAACGGCTTTCCTTATATATCAGGTCTGTAGAGAGCTTTTCTCTCGTGCATACCAATCCCAATCACTGCACGTTCCATAAATGGGATTTCCCTTCATCTTCATCAGACAGTGTAGTTACAATATCAGGGTCAACGCTGGCGTATAAATCATCCTGGAGATTTAACAGGCGTAAATATTTTGTCTCAAAACATTCAGGTGCAAAGGGACAGGAGGGACACATACAACAACGTTGGGATGCTTTAGGAAAGCAGTAACTGGACTAGAAATTGAAGTTTTTCAATTGAAGGCTTAAATTTAAGGTTCTAACTGTAGTGTTGTGGGAATTGTGACTTTGATGTGTATCTCTCCAAGTTGGCATTGGCTTTAAAATATACACAAATGGGGGACGCCTGGGTGGCTCCGTCGGTTGAGCATCCGACTTCAGCTCAGGTCATGATCTCACGGTTCGTGGGTTCGAGCCCTGCAACGGGCTCTGTGCTGGCAGCTAGCTCAGTGCCTGGAGCCTGTCTTCGGATTCTGTGTCTCCCTCTCTCTCTGTCCCTCCCGTGTTCATGCTATCTCTCTCTCTCTGTCTCTGTCTCTGTCTCTCTCTCTCTCTCAAAAAATAAATAAAACATTAAAAAATAAAATATACACAAATGGAACATTTAAGGAATTCTGATTGCAGGCGGGGTCTGACTGTTCTTATTGTGCGCACATAGTAGGAAGAAAGAGACAAGTAAATAGATTACAGAGAGATGCTGCCTTCATCTCTTCTACAGCATTCTTTCTTGAAGCTCTTTGGCCTACTTTACCTGGTACTTATTTTGTTGATTTTCATTTAATGTAATGTGCTTATTGCAAAACGTTTTCAAGCCATTGTTACTTTGGTTTAAAATAGTCTAAATATGGGCATATTAGTCAGCTGAGCCTCTGACTCTGGCTCAGATCGTGATCTCATGATTTGTGAGTTTGAGCCCCACATCAGGCTCTCTGCTGTCAGATCCTCTGTCCCCCCCGCCTCTCCCCTGGTTGTACTCTCTCTCTCTCAAAAATAAACATTTAAAAAAAAGTCTACATAGGCATGATAGAAGCTAGAGCTTAGTTATACAGGGCTCGTGATATAATATGCTTAACATTATTTGCCTCATAAAATAAGACAATTATAAGATAATTTTCACAGCAATCTCAAACTGTGTTGTAACAATATAATTTATAATTTTTGTGTTTGTGTCTGAGTTTTCCCTTCAGTTTAACAAATACTTCTTTTTTTAAAAAAAAATGTTTTATTTATTTCTAGGAGAGAGAGAGACAGCGTGAGCAAGGGAGGGTCAGAGAGAGAGGGAGTCACAGACTGAAACAGACTCCAGGCTCTGAGCTGGCAGTCAACACAGAGCCCGATGCGGGGCCCGAACCCACAAACTGCGAGATCATGACCTAAGCGAAAGTCGGACACTTAACCGACTAAGCCACCCAGGCGCCCCTGACAAATACTTCTTAAGCACCTGAGTTCATATTCATTACCATTTTTCCCATCATAAAATAAGCAAAGATTTTAAAAAGATAATATCTAAAGTTGGTGAGGATGTTGTGAGATGAACACTCTCATTTACTGATGCTATTGATTTAAATTAGCACAAACTTTCTGGAAAGCAATTTGGCAAAATGTATCAAGGGTTTAAAATGTCAATTCTGGGCACCTGAGTGGCTCTGCTGGTTTAGCATCCAACTCTATTTCAGCTCAGGGCATGATCCCAGGGTCATGGGATCAAGCACCTCATCAGGCTCCACACTGAGCGTGGAGCTTGCATAAGATTCTTTCTCTCTCTGTCTCTCTCCCTCTCTCTCTCCCCTTCTACCCCTCTACCCCACTCATGCACACACTCTCTCTAAATTAAATAAATAAATAAATGAAACATCTATTCCATTTGCCTTGATTATATACACAAACAGCAAAAAACATTCTCCCCAGGAAAAAAAAAACCTAAACGTTAATGATGGTTATCACTTGGTGATGGGATAATAGGTAGTTTTTACTTTGGAATTATATTTAAAATTTTTATCCTCACTGAGAAAGTATTATTTTTATGATTATGGTAAAAATTCTTTCCATCATTTAAGAATATAAAGAATTTTAATAAAATAAATATTCATAATATTTGGTGAGAACAATACCATATTTTATAAAGAATGCAGTAGCAACTTATATATGTACATGTGTATACATACAAATATATAGTCATTTGTCTAATACACACATCTATTTTCTAAGGCCTAAAATGGGGTACCAATGAGCTAAGTCTAAAACCATGTTTATCAGTAAGTGTTAGGGTTGTTGGAATGTGAATTATGGACTCTAAATTTTTCTCATTAAAATTTCAGTTTCTTAGCACTGAGCTTGTACTGTAAAACTCAAATAGAAGAAATCTCTAAAGAGCATGATTATATCGTTCTATTCACTGTAGTCAGGTCAGCTTCCTCATTTGTAAACTGAGGGGAATAGACTTCGAGTTCTCTAAGATAATCTCTCAGAGTTAAAAGACTATGGCTGTGAGCTGAATAGCGCACACCTAATAATAATTACCAAAACAACAGACCGTGTCTGTCATAAATCTAAAACCACTCTGACCTTGAGGTTCACAATATAACAGAGAGCATGGCCTTAGCATTAAAGTAACTTGTCCAGCATCCCGGCCCGTCAGAAAAGTGAGGGTAATAACTCTTCTGTCAAAGGATTGGAAAGGGTTGAAAAGTGGCAACAAGTCCCAAGGCCTTTGCATGTTGGCTGCCCTGGAGTAGATGGTACTTTACACGGTAATCCAAGCAAGACCTGGTCGTCTCTGTGCCCGACTGCACGGGGGACCATTGTCAGTTTGTAGTCCCTGGGTCTACACTCGCGTTTCGGACCCTGCAGCAGAAGCAGGGGGTAAGCATTGTGAGGGCCAAGCCGTTTAGCTTTGGGAAGTTGAGCCAGTGGTTCGGGTGGCCGTGGCACCGGGTCTCTAGGGTTCTCTTGTCCTGTGGGAGGAGGGAGAAGTGGGCAGCACAGGGAGTCAAAGCGCAAAGGAGAAGCCTGGTTGTGTGTTTGCCTCCCTGCTGGCTTGCTCCCTGCCTGCCAGACTTCCTTCTCCCCTCCCCTCCTTCAGAAAATGTTCAACGATACAGACTCCGTGGCCATCCCCATGCTTGGCATCAGAGTTTGAATATTAAATAGGATATTGATGGGGCGCCTGGGTGGCTCAGTCGGTAAAGCATCCGACTTCGGCTCAGGTCATGATCTCACGGTTGGTGGGTTCGAGCCCCGTGTCGGGCTCTGTGCTGACAGCTCAGAGGCTGGAGCCTGTTTCGGAGTCTGTGTCTCCCTCTCTCTGACTGTCCCTGCTCATGCTCTCTCTCTCTCTCTCTCTCAGAAATAAATAAAACATTAGAAAAAAATTAAAAATAAATAAAAATTTTTTAAAAATAGGATATTGGCTCTGACCTTAAGTAGCTTACGTCTGATAGGAGAGACAGATAATAATAAACACCGCCACGTCATCAGCCCTGCTCATGAGATAAATTGA
Organism: Crocuta crocuta; assembly: GCF_008692635.1. NCBI lineage: Eukaryota > Metazoa > Chordata > Mammalia > Carnivora > Hyaenidae > Crocuta > Crocuta crocuta. The sequence goes on along the minus strand of NW_027527591.1, from coordinate 5,028,096 downwards.
TGGTCCAGAAGCGAGAGAACTCAGTGCTTGGAGGGAATAGTGTGCTTCAGAGAGAAGGCCTGGTGAGAGAAGGCCTTCCCAAGACAATTCCCTCAGGGTAATTTTTCTTTCTGGCAGGGGTAGATTTCGCTGCAGTAGTAGATGTGTTTGAGGTAGGGAGGGGAGCACCCTGTCAGGAACAACACGTGAAAAGATCAAAACATGGCTCCTCCTTAGGGAACCTCATGAAAATGGCGTTCCCACAGAGAAGCATATGAGGTGCAGAGAGGAGGGAGATGAGGCTTGCAACCGCATCATGAGGGATGTAGTCCCTGCTTAAGATTTAGGAATGACAACTCAACAACAGGAAAACAAAAAACCCAGTTAAAGAATGAACAAAGGACTCGCATAGACATTTCTCCAAAGAAGACTTACGATTGGGCGACAAACATGAAAAGATGTTCAATTTCAGTAATCACCAGGGGGTGACCATCAAGGTAATAATAATAGCAAAAGTGGGGGCGCCTGGGTGGCTTAGTCGGTTGGGCGTCCGACTTTCGCTTAGGTCATGATCTCACGGTTCGTGGGTTCGGGCCCCGCGTTGGGCTCTGTGCTGATTGCCAGCTCAGAGCCTGGAGCCTGTTTCAGAGTCTGTGACTCCCTCTCTCTCTGACCCTCCCCTGCTCACGCTGTCTCTCTCTCTCTCTCTCTCTCTCTCAGAAAAAAATAAAACATTAAAAAAAAATAATAGCAAAAGTGTTGGGGAGGATGTGGAAAACTGAAAACCTTTGTGCCCTGTTGGCGGGAATGTAAACTAGAGGAGCCGCAATGGAAAACAGTATGGCAATTCCTCAAAAAATTAAAAATGGAATTACCATATGATCCAGGAATCCCACTTCTTGGTATTCATCCACAAGACTTGAGAGCAGAACCTTGGAGAGGTGTTGGTACCCCTGTGCTCACTACAGCATTAGTCAGGATGGCCAGGAAGTGGGAACAATCCTAATGTCCGCCCATGGATGAATGGCTAAGCAACATGTGGTAAACGTGTACAATGGAAGATGATTCAGCCTCAAAAAAGGAAGGGAATTCTGACACAGGCTACCATATGGATGAATGCTGAGGACCTTCTGCTAAGTGGAATGTACCAGTAACAAGAGCACAGATACTGCATGACCCCATTTCTGTGAGGTGTCTAAAGCTGTCAGACTCATAGAAATAGAAATTAGAGGGGCTCCTGGGTGGCTCAGTCGGTTAAGCATCTGACCGGCTCAGGTCATGATCTCACGGTTTGTGGGTTCAAGCCCCATGTCGGGCTCTGTGCTGACAGGTAGCTCAGAGCCTGGAGCCTGTTTCGGATTCTGTGTCTCCCTCTCTCTCTCTGAACCTCCGCTGCTCACACTATCTCTCTCTCTCTCAGAAATAAATAAAAACATTTTTAAAAACTTAAAAAAAAGAAATTAGAATGGTGGTTGCCAGGGACTAAGGGGAGACAGAAGGATGGAGTTAATTGTTTCATGGGTACAGTTTCAATTTTGCAAGGTGTAAAGTTCATGAGATCTGTCACACAACAATGTGAATATATAATGCTTCAGCATTGTACACTGAAAACTAAGATGGCAAATTTCGTGTTATGTGTTTTTTACCACAATAAAAAAGAAAGAGGGGCACCTGGGTGGCTCAGTCGGTTAAGCGTGCGACTTCAGCTCAGGTCATGATCTCACAGTTCGTGGGTTCGAGCCCCGTATCAGGCTCTGTGCTGACAGCTAGCTTAGAGCCTGGAGCCTGTCTTCAGATTCTGTGTCTCCCTCTCTCTCTGACCTTTCCCTGCTCATGCTGTCTCTCTCTCAGAAATAAGTAAAACATTAAAAAAATTTTTTTAATTAAAGAAAATAAAAAAGAAAGAAAGAGAAAATTGGAAACAGTCTCTTGAAGGCAGTGGACCATTCCCTGAAACTTAATTTTTAAACCTGGGAGACACATGGCCATACTTGCATTTTGCATAGTAGCCTCTGGGGAAAGTGTTCTCCGGATTAGTGATAGAACAGACTGGAGCCTGGGGAGGCCAGCTGGAGGGCCTTCGAGGGTCCAGACATGGGCTGATGAGGGTGTGACAAGCTCAGAGAGAAACAGGACGGAGCTGTGACAGCACGAAGGAATGCAGGTGTGGCTGGGAACCACGTCATTATTCCTGAGGTGTGTGACCATGGACACTGTCCGCCTACGCAGTCCTGGGCATTGTCCAACTTGGTGTGGTAGCATATTGCCCAGAGAGGTCACGAGGACGCCCTGTCAGGAATCATGTTAACTGCTGTGACTGTTGCTCTCCATGATACTGGGACAGGGTCCTCTCCCCACTGTACTTCCTCACTTCCTTCTTTTTTCTTTTTTTCTTTTTCTTATGCTTTTTTTTTTTACAGTAGCACCGATTCCCCTGTATATCATCATTCATATTCAAAGTTGCAGTTCTCCTAAAGCCAGTCTTAATTTAGGAGATTATCTCTAAGAATTCGGTAACTTTCCATTTATCTCTCTTCTATCTGCATTCTGGGGGAATTTCCCAGCGATTATATCATCCTCCAGAAATGCACCCTGGGTGAAAGCTTTCTGAATCTCCACATTTGAGAGAAACCATTGTAGTGAATGTGTCCCTTCACAGCAACGCATTGACAAGTGATTTCTGGAGACTGAGTGTGTCCCAGTCAGTGGGCGTCTTGAAGGATGAGGCCACCCTGACAGTCAGGTGCCTGGGGTCAGATAGGATACTTTCCAGTGAGGGACTCTGTCAGGCATTCCATGTTCTCTGCACAATTCATATTTTGACTCAACAAAATAACATAGTTTTTTATGTTGTTGGCTTTTGGAATTACTTATGAAATGTGGACATCACTGAATACCAAAGGCCAAGAATAATTTCTTCTAAATGAATCATGAAAGACCTTTGGTAAAATAACATTGCTTGTTAAAATCATATTTAATATTTCATTTATTGCTTCCAAGCTTAGGTAAATTACAATTCCTCTGAAGACATCAAAACTACTAGTTTCTGTTTCCGCTACTTTGCTCTGTCTTGATTTATATGTTTAATTGTCAAATCTATCTAAAGCGGGGTTTTTTCGGAGTAATGGAAATTAAATCGTTTTTCAATATTGCTAGCACCAAGAAGTAAATCCAAAAGGGGCTTTCCTTCCCTAGAAAGCAGATCATTTGCATGTTTTGTAAAATGCTTAGCACAGTATAAATTTAACCCATGGGGGAAAAAATGTTTTCACTCCACAGCTCCCTTGGAAAATATTTGAAGTACAGCAGTCATATACCTAATTTTCTTTGAAGGTAATTTTGGGTAGAATCCAAGAAAACTACCCTTTGTAAATCAGATGAATGTTTCATCTGGAAACTTAGTCCACTTAAAAAAAATTAACCAGCAAGCATGCTTCAGTGCCTGCGTTAGTTACTGTGGTACAAATTATATTCAATAGAAGTTTCATGCTGAGAAAAACCATGAAGTACAGAAGATGAATGCCTTCACTGTGATTATTCTCTTCAGGACCTAGAAAATAACTACTTAGAAGGATTATGCATGAGGGTAATTGCTGTTTAATGGAGAAAAACTGAGGAAAATAATTATAAGAGTGCAGAAGATATTGCCTAACCATCTGTCATTTAAAAATAAGAAACAAAAAAAGAAAGCGGTGCATTTTCCAGAAAGACTTGGATGTGACGCCAAAAGGCAATACCCTCATGCTACACACACAAAAGGACTTCCCGCAAAGAAATCTGAGATTAACTATATGTAGAAGTTCCTTGTAGAGCCATTACCAATATGTGTTTTACTATTACAGTCGGTCACCTTTATCTGGCATTTGTACATCGCCAAGTTGGGAGAACTTGGCCAACTGAGGTGTCAGTAATCGGAAGGAGATGCCAATAGAAAGACGTTTCCTCCTACCAGGAAAATAAAAGCAAGAGCAATGGAGAAAGGCAATCTTTGAATTTCTTATTTTGTTTAATGCATTGGAGAAATGTTAGTAACCTAATAAAGGTCTACATTTATGGGGCTACAAAGGCTTTATTCAGACGATATTTTATGGATGTTCCCTTCTGCTGAAGCTGGGATTCGTTAAGTCTGTGGATATTAGCCCCTGCCATATGCCTATCTGTGCTTCAGCCCTGCCCCAGAAGACCTGGCATTCTGGAGGTAAAGGAGGGAGCGATCCTGTGAATTATTCAGCATGACTGGTTTGCTGTTGTTCAACAGTATAGGATTTAATACCCAGACAAGACAACAATACAAGAGCTGCCGTGAGGCCGTGTGTGATTATGGGGGCAGCTAGAAGTGATCTCTCTCTCCTCGGGATTTCCAGGGCACTTTATCTATGCCTCGTACGGCACTTTCCCTTTTCTCTCTGATGTTACTATTACTTCTTTCTTTCCCCATCCTAGAGAGTGAACAACTAGAGGGCAAGCTCCAGGTCTGACTCATCTTTGATCCGCCTCTCAGAGCCTACACCTGCCTAGCGTTGCTGCGAGTAGACATCTGTTATTTGAATAAAACAAGGAACACAGAGGGGCGCCTGGGTGGCTCAGTGGTTTAACCGTCCAACTTGGGCTCAGGTCGCGATCTTACAGTTTGTGGGTTCAAGCCCCATGTCGGGCTCTGTGCTGACAGCTAGTTCAGAGCCTGGAGCCTGTTTCAGATTCTGTATCTCCCTCTCTCTCTGACCCCCCCCCTGCTCATGCTGTCTCTCTCTCTCTCTCTCTCTCTCTCTCTCTCTCAGAAATAAATTTAAAAAACATTAAAAATTTTTTTGAAAACAAGGAACACAGAGAATAAGTTATGAGTGTGAAGGGAATGAGGTGAGATGCGTGGATATGTGTGAAGATGCTCGTGTCAGACAAAATCGATTTAAAACAATAAAAGCTGGAAGCAAACGTTGTTGTTGTTTTACCTCTGTAGCATCCATTCATCCGTTTTGTGTTGAGAACACCTTGATCTTCTTTTGACGAACCACGGCTCTGCTATTGCATGTCCTTGGTTGGACTGTGACCTAGGCGGCCTACCCTCCCTTGGCTTGGATAATCACACTCTCATGGAGATAGAACTCAGGCAGAACAAGGACAGAAATTGCCAGTGACTCCTCCCAATGGTAACCTATCCACTAGGAAAATGGAGATTGGCCATTTGGCTGCTATTCCTTGGCAGATTAAAGATGGCCACCCATTCTCTATCAGCCCTCCCATCAGGAGGCAGAGTCTATATCCCTTTCCTTCAATCTGGGCAATATGTCCCTTCCCCGATTAAAAGAATAAATAGAAGTGACCATGTCAGTCTCAGTGCCTAGGTCTTCATAGATTGGCAGCTTCCTCTTCTTGTCTCTTGCAAGGTGCACTCTTGAAGCCCTGAGCCAGCTACCCTGAGGCCGCCATGCTGTGAGGAAGCTGAAGCTAACCACCTGGAGAGATCCTGTGGAGAAACATACCCAACCAACACCCAGCTCTCCTAGCCATCCTGGCCCAAAATGTCAACCTGGGAGTGAAGAATCCTTCACATGACTCTACTCTCAGAAGCCATCCGACTATGACTGCATGAGTGACCCCAATAGGAACTTCCCAGATGAGTCCGTCAAACCCCAAATCACGAGAGAGAACGATATATTGTTGTTTTAATCCACTAAGTTTTGAGGTGATTTGTTACACAGCAAGATAACTGGAACACATCTAGACTGCTTTTCAGAATACTGTTGTTCAACTTTTCCCTCAGATGCTTCAAAAGAATTCTCTTCTCTGTTAGAGTTACAGTACTGCCTTGTGTTCCTGCAACGCCGTCTGGTGTCATAAGCAGGCTAATGTGCATCATCTCATCTGTACCTCAGTTTCTTATCAAATGGGATTACAAGATACTCTCATCATAGGGTTGATATGAGGAAAAACTGAATACCTGTAAAGCACTTCAAACGTTGTCTAGGACATGGAGCACCTGGGTGGCAGGTGAGTCAGTTGAGCATTCAATTCTTGATTTCAGCTCAGGTCATGATCCCAGGGTCTTGGGATTGAGCCCCGCACTGGGCTCTGTGCTGAGTGTGGAGCCTGCATGAGATTCTGTCTTTCCAGGGGCACCTGGGTGGCTGGCTCAGTCGGTTAAATTGGTTAAGCTGGTTAAGTCTCTGATTTCGGCTCAGGTCATGATCTCGCAGTTCACAAGTTCAAGTCCCACTTTCGACTCTGTGCTGACAGCTCAGAGCCTGGAGCCTGCTTTGGATTCTGCCTCTCTCTCTCTCTCTCTCTCTCTCTGCCCCTCCCCTGCTTGCTCTCTGTCTGTGTCTCTCTCTCAAAAATAAACATTTAACAAATTTTTTAAAAAAGTTTCTCTCTCTCTCTCTCTCTTTCTCCCCCTGCCCCTCTCCTACTCTTGTGCTTTCTCTCTCTAAAATAAAAGATAAAAAAATAAAGGGAGGTGGCACCCGGGTGGCTCAGTAGGTTAAGAGTCCTCCTCTTGATTTTGGCTTGGGTCATAACCTCATGGTTTCTTGCATTCGAGCCTTGCCTACGGAGGGCTCTGTGAGGCACACATCAGTGCACAGAGCTGCTTGGGATTCTCCCTCTCTCTCTCTCTCCCTCTCCCTCTTGCACTCTCTAAGTAAATAAATTTAAAAAAAGAAAAAAAGCATTGCCTAGCACAAAGTAAGCACTTAATGAATATAGCTTTTGTTATTTTTAAAAAGTACTAGTCCACATAGCAACCCCATGATTTAGAAGAGACAGCTCAGCTTAAACAGGTCACATCAGAAACGGCAAACTGGCCATTCACTATTGGCCTGCCAGTTAAAACAAATATTTGAATTAGCTCCAAACCTGATAGAGTATCTAGAATCCTGGTTTATTGTAAAAGCGGGACAGTCTCGGCCTGGGCGAGGGAACTGGGCCTGCGTTCCTGCAAGGCACCTAGTGGCTCCTCTGACTCGTGAGCTCCCACTCGACGTGGGGCCTGTGCTCTCGGGTTCACCATCGCCTGTGCTCCCTGCTCTGGATTACTTGCCCGCCCTCATGGACGTTTGAGTTTGTAACTCAAGGAAAACAGCAAAGATGGGAAAGAAGAAAGGCAGGAAGAGAGGGAGAGAGGAAGGCTGATTTCAGCCCGTGGACATGTTCTTTCTGACTGTAGCTACGTTGGCAAACATTGTAATAATCAAAACACCCTTTATTTGGCAGGAGGATCAAATCCACCTTTATAAACCAAGAACCTATTTCAATCATTAAGACAAAACAAATATTTGATTTGGAACGCGTTCTCATTCAAATGCTTGCGAAACATAATTTCTTGCCTGGGAGATGTGGTCTCTCTTTAGGGAAAACCATGGAGAAAACGGGGAAAATGTCTATGAGTATCATAAGGATAGGCCGAAATATGTTGTTGTTTTTTTTAAAAAAGATGCTTTTCATGGAAAGTTTTTGTTTACATTACTTAGTTCCCTTTTGTAACCTCACTTTTCTGTGTGGTCTCAATGAGTATTAAATTTACACCCCTAGGGTTGTTAGAACGGGAATCTGTGTGAAGGGACTCTGTATGCTTGTAGTAATTAACACCCTTTTAGGATCCTTTGACTTGCTGCCTTGTTCTAAATTGTGGGAACGATGTAACTTTCACATTTATTTCATCACATGGGAGCCTGTACAGCATGAGTTTCAAGATTCCCTGTCTCCGACCTGAGCACATTTGCAAATCCATCTCCCCCTTCCCATCCCAGTTCAGAATGGAGGGTCGAGGGCTTGGCTGTCATGTGCAGCCCAGGAGCTGAGTCTCCTCCAAGCCAGGGCCTCGACGCGCTCTAACAGGAGAAAAGTGTTATACCCAAGAAGGAGCCTTTGTTTTGTTAAGGTGCTAGCAGGCGCCTCCCAAGGGGAAAAAGTCCACAGTTTATGTTTAACAATCTGCCAGTCAGTCTTGACCTGGGAAAATGCAGGAACATTAAAGCAGCCTGTGTAAAGGTTATTATTAAAGTGACAGAAACACAAAACAATAGGAAAATAAGAATAATAGACCAAATGGTGACCATCATTCAAAAAAATAACCAGGTCTAATGTTTTGATGTCGCTTCCGCCAAGCTTTTCTCTTACAGATATTAATAATCATAATGAATAGTTTTGAATTCTGCCTTTTCCCTTGACATGCTGTTGTAAGCATGTTCTCTGTTATTACCTAACTTTCGTAGGCAGGATTGTAATGGCTACGAGTTATTTCTACAGGATACGTCATAATTTATGGGATTATTTTCCTGATATTTGTGTATTTAATTTGTTGCTAATTCTTATAAATAACATGGCTCTGACCATAACTGTACATAAAGGTTTTAATATACTTAGGATCATCTCCATATGCCAGCTCTCCAGAAATGGAATTACACAGTCAAAACACATGGAGACTTTTCCAGCTCTTTTGCATATTATAAAATTGTCTTCCAAAATGTTTTAACCAAGTTAGAGTCCCACCTCAAATAAACGATGGGGAATGTATTAGCACCTTACCAACAGTAGGTATAATCAAACTTTTTAAATTGTAAATTGGTTAGCACAACACTTCACAGTTTTAATTTCTATTTCTTTGACTCAATTCAGAAGGAATGTCTTTCCATTTAACTACTTGTTTTTCTTGATGTTCCATGTTAGTCGATGTCTTCTGTGCACTTGATATAAACACTTTTTAGAGTTTTTTCTTGACTCTTCGTGGGCTCTTTAAAGTGGTATTACCCTGCTGTTGTATTTGTTGGGAACATACTTTCTAGTGGTTTGGATTTTTAAAAATATTTTGTTCATGTGTTGCAAACATAAAGAAGCCTCTGGACAAGAATAGAGCCAGCACTCAAGAACCTACACCCAACTTCATCAATTAATATTTTGCCGTAACTTCAGAAATGTCTCAAGAATGAAAAATTACAAATGGCAAATATACGTAATCTGTATGATATTTTTTGAAATTTGTTGAGCCTTCCTCGGTGACTTTGTATGTTGCCAGTTTTTATCATCGCTTCATGTGCTTTGTGAAAACAAGAAACCGTCTCTGTTTACCCTTACAGGTTCTCTCTATCCCTACCAGATCAAGCTTGTTAGCTTCGCTTTCTAAATACTCTTTGTCCTTGCCCAAAATTTTTTGTTTTCTTGATCTAATAGTTTCTGAACAAGGCATTGAACATTTCCCACCATGATTTTAGATTTGTACCTGTGTCCTACCATTTGGTCAGTTTCTGCTTCCCACATGTAGTAACTATGTTGTTGAGTCCATACAATTCATGGCAGCAGATGGTCTCCCCCCTTGACCCTGACGTGGCATCCCAGGTTACCTAAGGGTTTGCTTCATATTCTGTTTTGTCTAAGATGATAACTGCTGCACTACCTTTAAAAATAGTATTTCCCCTATTTCTCTATTTGTCTTCTATCTCTCCACTCTTTCCCATTGTCCTTTTTTTCTTTCAAATTTCATATGGTTCTATTCTAGGCATAATTCAGTGATTTTCACCTTAGCAGCACATTAAAAATCACCTGAGAGGTTTTTTTGTTTGTTTTGTTTTTTTAATGTTTATTTATCTGAGAGAGAGAAAGAGAGAGACAGAGTTTGATTGGGGGAGGGACAGAGAGGGAGACACACACTCCGAGGCAGGCTCCAGGCTCCGAGCTGTCAGCACAGAGCCCGTTGCGGTGCTCGAACTCACAAACCGTGAGATCATGACCTGAGCCTCCTATGATAAGGGGGAGCTCAGCTTGGTCTGTGTCCTCAGAGATCTGTTAGAGGCAGTTAGTCTTCATGAACCTGCGGGAGCTGAAGCCTTGGGTATGGGCCTGAAAGGGCCGCAGGCATCCAGCTGCAATTCTGCTCTCTTCGCGCCGGTACTTTTCCTTTGTTTCGATTCCATGCATATATTTATTTGTATGCTTTTTGAACCAAATTTTATCGTTTTTATTTTCCCTTTCTAAAAAATGTTTATTTATCTATTGGGAGAGAGAGAGAGAGCGAGAGCACGCGCGCATGAGTGGGGAAGGGGAAGAGAGAGAGGAGAGAGAGAGAATCCCAAGCAGGCTCCTCGCTGTGAGCACAGACAGCACAGACGGGACTGGATCCCACGAACCGTGAGTTCCTGACCGGAGCCGAAATCAAGAGTCCGACACATACTTGACCGACTGAGCCAGGCGCCCCTGTTTTCCCTTTTTATATCCTATTTATTATTGCTCTGTGTTTGTAACGGGTGTGCGGACGGAGGTGGGAGGGGACATCTTCTCAGACATGAGGCTGCTGCGCCACTTGAACCAGACAGTGGTTGTTTACTTCCGCTTGAATTTAACGTTCCAGGTTTGGGAGTTCTGTGATCAAATATTGCGCCGCTCTTTTAGTTCCTCTTCATACTCCAGAACTCAAGGAACCGTCTCCTCCTGATGCTAGATAAATATTCACTTTGTCTACTTTGTCTGAAGGCTTTACTATTTTTTTTGAATCTGTAGTTTTTAAATACCACTTGGAACACAATTTCTTCTTAAAGAGCTAAGATTTTCTCCACCCCACTTATTGTAAAATCCTTTCTTTTCTCATAAGTTTCTGAAGTATTATATATAATAGGATTTATTTCTGAGCTATCTGTTCTGTTCTATTAATTTACTTCTCCAGTCGTTTTCCAATAGCACTGTGCTTTAATTGTTGCAGCTTTTATTCATTTTAATATCAGGTAGAACTAATCAAATACAAACTAAATATTTGTATTAAATATGAGGCCAATTTATAGGAGCATGACATGCATTAATATGTCAGTTTTTAAATCTCTCTTTGAAATAGTTTTGATTTTTTTCTTCTGGGTTGCATTCATTCTTAAAGGTAATTCTAGCTTTTTAATTCTTTTTTTTTCCTTTTCCATTATTTCTTAGAAATAATTATTAGTGGTCCACGGGACAACTCTGTCTTGTTACTGTTTCCTACGTTGGCTGGAATCTCCATCTCTTTTCTTTTCATTAGTAAAAGTATTTAAAGGACCAAATGTACTTCTTTGTTTCTGAAAGAATCTCTTGCCATTTTCAAAAAGCTAAATTCAAGTTTTATCTGAAAACTATTAAGGAATTTTTAGTTTTTTTAAATGAGAACGTTGCAGGGGTGGTGGAGTGAGGATGACACACAGGAGGCCGGCAGTGAGTCGGGATGAGGTTTCGGAGATCTTACGTGTTGGGCTCAAGAATTTGGCATTTCTACACCACAGGAAGTGACAATCCAAGTTCCACATTTGTCCTTCGAAACTCAACTTCCGGAACACACGAAATTCCTGTAAAGCTCTTACTGTGCTCCAGCACATAGAAGCACAATGTTATATTTGAGAATCACCATTTGTCTGTTTCCTGTAAGACATGTTTGAATGTAAAATGGGAGGAAAAGCCTTGTATTTGAGTTCCTTCCTGATTTTTTTTTCCTTAAAGGGAAGGGGGAACATGACGTGTTCATCTTCCACAGCTGAACACAAGCAAAACCCTGGACCTACGTTCAACTGCACAAGACAGTCACCGAGGCAGCACTGTTTTGTACTGCTAGAAAAGTCAGGTTACGACTGGTCGAGACTCTTTGTAACATTATTTAAAATCTGAGAAATCTGTAGTTTTGGTTGTTTTCCCAGTAAGCTGAAAGGACTTTTTTTTCCCCCTTAAATTTTGGGTTCAGTTTTTCTTGGTCTCAGGCCCAGTGTAGCATCAGTGGTGAGTCAGAAGGCATGCCTGAAATAGTTCACGTGCAGCTATCTGTGTTTGTGTCTTATCTCCCTGGATGGCCAGGGCTGGCTCTTATTCATCTATTTATTCTGTAAAATCCCAGCAAAGTGTGCCCGGAGTAAACGTTTGCTGAATTACATTAAAAAGGCTTCAACTGGTCCATCAAAAGCAGGAGACAACAAGGAGCATTCTGTGACGTGTTTATTAATGTAAACTTAAGGCTTATAGTTAGAATCATAAGGCCACAAGCAACCCAGAAATTTCCTCATCCCTTTCCTTGACTGGGAGGAAGCATTGCCCAATGAATGGTATTAGCTGCTGATGAAAAAGTTCTAGTAAAGATCTAGTAAAGATAAAGGAAAAACATGTAGAATACATACATACAGAAAGTGATTTCCCTTATCTAGAAAAACCAAATTACACATGAAACAGTGATATCCCTCTTTTGGGGGAGATAGGATAACAGATGCAGGGTCACTGAGCCCCCTTTCCAAAACCCTTAAAAAATGAAAAATAAGTTGGCCAGTAAGTAATATACTAGCAACGTGCAAACTAAGGAAGGCCACACATTTTGGAGAATGTCATCGTGCAATAGAATGAGAAGGTTTAAGGAGCCTTCTCACTTCTGACTTGTCTCCTACCCTCCACAGGCCACGGTGGCCTCCAGCGCACTTCTCAGAGGTGCTACAAGTATTCCTGTAAGAGCTTCTATTGACCATACACATGGGTGTCAAATCCAGAGAGCCTCAGAAGTTGGGTAGGAAGGGTTGAGGCAAAATTGTTACTAAAGGTTGTCATGGACACCAGCTGAAAGCGTAGGCATGCCCTAGGTATCTTTTTGCAGGAGGTAAGTTGCAGTTGCTCTAAACTAAAGAAACAAAGGTACCCGGGTGGTTTAGTCGGTTGAGCATCTGACTTTGGCTCAGGTCTTGATCTCACAGTTTGTGAGTTCGAGTCCCACATGGGGCTTGCTGCTGTCAGCTTGTCAGCACAGAGCCCACTTTAGATCCTCCGTCCCCCTTTGTCTGCCCCTCCTCCACTTGTGCCCTCCCCCAAAATAAATAAATACTTTAAAATCTCATTTAAAAAAAATAAAAGAAACAGAGGGGCCTCTGGGAACTCCTCCTCCCTGGGGCTCCTGTGCATTCTTCATTCGTTCATCATTGTCACCTATGTCCCCATATCCCCTCGCCAGGGCTAGATTAGAAAGGAGCCTCAGACATCACTCTCAGTGTAGTTTGGTGGTTGCCAAGGGCTGGGGTTGGGGGGAACAGGGAGATGCTGGTCAGAGAGTATAAATTTTGGGTAAAAAGATGAATAAATTCTGGAGAATCAACTGTATGACATAGTGATGATAGTTAATACTGTATTGTGTACCTGAGAATTGCTAAAAGAGTAGATCTTAAATATTCTCACACATACACATACATGAATGGTAATTACGTGAGGTGATGGATGTGTTAATTAACCTAATTATGTTGATCATTTTGCAATATATACCTATATCATAACCTATCACAGTTCACCTTAAACTAACACAATGTTATGTGTCAATTACATCTCAATAACGCTGGAGGGGAAGAGGCATGGCTCTCAATTTGCTAATGGGTCTGGTGGTGAAGATTCTCCTAGTCGTTCAACATTTTTGCAGCACTTATGTGGCATGAGTATATGACAAGAAGGCAGAGGGTTTGCCAAATGAATGGCGCAGCTACTCCATGCGGTGGGATTTAGGAAGCCATGTTTGTGGGTTGGATGGCCTGGCAAGGCATCGCCAGAGTACTCACGATTTAGTGGGACTCGCAGAATGGGTAGGATTTGGACTGGAAGAGAAAGAGAAGGTGATGGCTGGAAGTGCGAAGGCATGAGTAGGAGACCCAAAAGAAGTCAAGCAGGAAAGGGAGGTTTGGGCCAGGTTGGGGAACCCCTGGGGGTTAGGAAATGTGGGAGGGAAGAAAAAGTGTAGTAGGCAGAATAATGCCCCTACCCCCTCCAAGATGTCCACGTTCTAATCCCCAGATTCTGTGAATATGTCACCTTCCATGACAAATGGAGCTTTGCATGTGTGAGTTGGTTGAGGATCATGAGATGGAGAGATTGTCCTGGATTATCAGGCTGGGCCCAATGCAAGCACAAGGGTCCCTATATACCAGAGGGAGGCAAAGAGCGTCAAAGAAGGAGATGTGACCACAAAAGCAGAGCCTGGAAGGATGGTGCGGGAAGAGGCCACGAGCCACAGAATGCAAGCAGCCTCTAGAATCTGGGAAGGCAAGGAAATGGATTCCTTTCCAGAACCACCAAAAGGAATGAGGCCCTGCCAACACTTTGGTCTTAGCCCAGCGAGACTCACGTTAAACTAAGTTTCAGAACTATAAGACAACAAAGTCGTGTTATTTTAATCATTTGTTTCAGCAGCAAAGGAAACTAATATAAAAGAGAAGTAACATTAAATGGTCCTTTAAAAAACCTTCACAATATCCTTTGGAAGCTGGGACTTCCCTTACAACCATTTTACCAGGAAGAAAGTGAGGCTTGCAATCGGCTGGGACCTCACACATAGCAAACCACGAAGCAGAGTTCTAGGCAGTCCTACCTGACCCCCAGACTGCTGCCCTCTCTGCGTGCCATGCTGCCTCCGGCAGGGAGGAGACGATGAAGTGGCCTGGGCAGGACAGGCGAGGACTACTGAGGCATGGTAGCTCCGTGGAGTGTGAATTCCCGCAGCTCCAGGACAGAGTGCCTCAGACACGGGTGGCTGCCCAGTCGGTACTGATCGTTGGGAAACAAGACTCATGACAAGATGGCTCTCCAGCCCTACCTGTGATTCCACACATTCCTCCTCACCCCAGGGTGGATTCTGATCAGGGAAAGAGAGTTTGTCCAGAGGCTGGGCAAAAGGGAAGGAAGTGAGAGGTTGTAAGTACCAAAGAGAGACGGAAGAAGAAAAAGAAAGAGTGGAGGGCTGAGGGTGGGGGGCACCAAAAATAAATGTTGAGTGCTTCTACTTGGACTCGGGATCGCCAGGCTCTGAGGAGTCCCTGCCATGTTAATGAAGGGGCCAGTCAGATCTTTCCATCGACTTGGTCTTTCCTTTCCAAATGTCGGAATCTGAATGTCCTTTTCTCTAAGAAGATCTGTAGAACCACTTACAACGAGATTTCTCTTTGCTCTGTAGATCTCTGGAGCCATGTTAAACTAATCATTAAAACCAAATTTATACCTTGAAAGGGTACGTTTTATGCTATGTGAATTATATCTCAACTTAAAAACAAATTCAGACTATTTAGGTAAGAACCCTGGAAGTAATTGAAGTAAATACTGAAATGTGCTCTAAAATCCAGACCATAGTCCCTGTTTAAACAAAGATTCCATTTTACACAGCCTGTCAAACAAAAATTGTATCTGCCGTATGACAATCACTCTGGAAAACCCCTTGAATTGCCCAGAGTATAGTAATAGTCAGGATTAGTTTATTCTTTACCATTTCTTTTGTTTTAATGTTTTTATTTATTTTTGAGAGAGAAAGAATGAGTGGGACAGGGGCAGAGAGAGAGGGAGACACAGAATTTAAAGCAGGTTCCAGGCTCTGAGCTGTCAGCACAGAGCCATTGTGGGGCTCGAACTCATAAACTGCGAGATCATGACCCAAGCCGAAGTCTGACGCTTAACCGACTGAACCACCCAGGCACCCTCTTTACCATTTCTTAATAAACGCAGCCCACTTTTCTCCCAGGAGCCCATCACTGTTTCTACTGTTAGGGCAACAGATGAAATTGTTGGATTGCATTTCAGAGCTAGGTTGTGTGAAAAATACAATTTGACTGTGCAGACTTGACTTCTCAGAAATTAAAGACATACGTGATGCAATTTCATTGTCTTGTTAAATTCTACTATTTACCTCAGATTATTTCACCTCATCACTTTCCTCACTTTTGTTCAGCTTGTGATTAAGTTCAACTGTCTAGTCCTAGTGAACCGTAACATTCTTTCTGTATATTATACCTGCCCCTGTAAAAAAGGAAACCATAGTCCTTCTGTATAGATAAACACAATCTTAACATTTTCATATATTTCCTTCTAATTTTTTTCCATTTTTAAACACAGTTGAGATCATTGTGTACACATTATTACACATATTCACTGTTTTTACTTTTCTGATATTAAAATAATGCTGCACTGAACATATATGAATAGAATTCTTGGCCTTTCTCTCCTAAGAACACTCTCCTACATGCCCATAAAATAACAACCAAAATCCAGAAATTAACACTGATATTCCACCACCACTTAATAATACTTAGTGCTCATTTAAGTTTGACCAGCTGTTTCAATACTTCCATTACAGCAGAAGCATCCAATTCTGAATCAGGTGCTACGTCTGGGTTCCATATCCTTTTAGTGGCCTACCTACTGGAACATTGGTTCAGCTTTTTAAAAAAATGTTTATTTATTTTTGAGAGACAGAGAGAGACAGAGCATGAGCTGGGGAGGAACAGTGAGAGAGGGAGACATAGAATTCAAAGCAGGCTCCGGGCTCTGAGCTGTCAGCACAGAGCCTGATGCAGGACTTGAACCCACGAACCTTGAGATCATGACCTGAGCCAAAGTCAGATGCTTAACTGACTGAGCCATCCAGGTGCTCCTGGTTCAGCCTTTTCTTTGATCTCATTGGCTTGACACTGTGGAAGAGTCCAAGACCGTTATGTTGCAGAATGATCCTCAATTTGGGTTTAATTGCTGTTTCCTCATGATTAAGCTTAAGATGAGCATGGAGTTTGGGCAAGAAGAACACACCACTGATGCTGACTTCTCTCTGCATCCTACCAAGTGGTGCATGATTTAGCTTTGTCTCATTACTGATGATGGTCACTTTGATCATTTGATTAAGGTAGTGTCTGCCAGCCTTCTTCATTGTAAAATTACTCTTTTCCCCTTTGTAGCTGATAAAGATTTTGTGGGATGGTCCTTTAAAAGTATGAAAAAAAAATCCCATTTCTTACTAAACTTGCAATTGATTTATTATCCATGTACACCGGTATGGACTTGTGGATTCTTGTTTTAGTCGTTGCATTATAATCCACTATTATCATCATTTCTGTTGATGCTCACATTGTCCCTCATTTGGTAGTTGGAAGGTGTTCAGCTGACTTTTGTGTCCCTAACATGACCACTTTATTCCTTGATTGCCTTTTTGTTTTCTGGTATAGCAAAATATTCTAGGCTTGCTTTGTACTTTCCTCGTACCAGTTCTAGAATCAACTATTCTCCAAGGAAACCTGATTCCCTTTAGTGGGAAATGGTATTTAGAAGCCAAGATCTGGTCACTAGATGTACTTCTTGCTACTGGGGTGTTACTGGCCAGCAGACAGCACAAACACAGCCACAGGCAGACACTTCCATCTAGAATTGTTCCTGACCTTACCTGTATATATTGAAGACCGTCAGTTAACACTGTTAAACCTAATTCCAATTCAATATCTTTTCAGGCTATTCTGTAGGAAAAACCAGGCTTGCATTATCTTTTTTTTTAAGGGCGAGTATATCTTTTTTATTTTTTAATTTTTTAAAATATAATTTATTGTCAAAGTAGCTTACATATAACAACCAGTGCTCATCCCCACAGTGCGCTTCTCAATGCCCATCACACATTTTTCCTCTTCCCCAAACCCCCATTCACCCTCAGTTTGTTTTCTGAATTTAAGAGTCTCTTGTGGTTTGCCTCCCTCCCTCCCTGTTTGTAACTATTTTTTCCCCTTCCCTTCCCCAATGTTCTTCTGTTAAGTTTCTCAAGATCCACATGTGAGTGAGAACATATGATATCTGTTCTCTGACTAACTTATTTCACTCTGCATAATACCTTCCAGTACCATCAACGTTGCTTCAAATGGCAGGATTTCATTCTTTCCCATTGTTAAGTAGTATTCCATTGTATATATAAACCACATCCGTATCCATTCATCAGTTGATGGACACTTAGGCTCTTTCCATGATTTGGCTATTGTTGAAAGCACTGCTATGAATATTGGGGTACATGTGCCCCTATGCATCAACACTGTTGTGTCCCTTGGGTAAATTCCTAGTAGTGCTATTGGTGGGTCATAGGGTAGTTCTGTTTTTCATTTTTTGAGGAACCTCTATACTGTTTTCCAGAGTGGCTGCACCAGTTTGCATTCCCACCAACACTGCAAGAGGGTTCCCGTTTCTCCACATCCTCGCCAGCATCTGTAGTTTCCTGTTTTGTTCATTTTAACCACTCTTACTGGTGTGAGGTGGTATCTCTTTGTGGTTTTGATTTGTATTTCCCTGATGATGAGCGATGCTGAGCATCGTTTCATTTGTCTGTTGGCCATCTGGATATCTTCTTTGGAAAAATGTCTAATTCATATCTTCTGCCCATTTCTTCACTGGATTATTTGTTTTTCGAGTGTTAAGTTTGGTAAGTTTTTTATAGATTTTGGATACTAGTCCTTTATCTGTCATTTGCAAATATCTTTTGCCATTCCATCAGTTGCCTTTTAGTTTTGTTGATTGTTTCCTTTGCAGTGCAGAAGCTTTTTATTTTACTGAGGTCCCAATAATTCTTTTTTGCTTTTAATTCCCTTGTCTTTGGAGATGTGTCGAGCAAGAAATTGCTGTGGCTGAGGTCAAAGAGGTTTCCTGTCTCACCTTTAGGTCTTTCATCCATTTTGAGTTTATTAAGTGAAGGAGGAAACCAAAACGGGAGGCATCACAATCCCAGCATTTAGCCTCTACTACAAAGCTGTAATCATCAGGGCAGTATGGAATTGGCACAAAAACAGACACATAGACCAGTGGAATAGAATAGAGAACCCAGAATTGGACCCACATATGTATGGCCAACTTGACAAAGCAGGAAAGAGTATCCAATGGAAAAAAAGACAGTCTCTTTAGCAAATGGTGTTGGGAGAACTGGACAGCAACATGCAGAATGAAACTAGACCACTTTCTTACACCTTGCATTATCTTTTATTAATTTTTTAATGTTTATTTATTTTTGAGAGAGAGAGAGAGAGAAGGAGACAGAGAATCCGAAGTAGGCTTCAGGCTCTGAGCTCTCAGCACGAACTCCCGAACTGTGAGACCCTAACCTGAGCCGAAGTTAGTTGCTTAACCAAATGAGCCACCCAGGCGTCCCCAGAATTGCATTATCTTTAAAATATTATATTTGATCAGTGCCCTGTATGTTACTGTACTGGGTTGAATGGTTGCTCCACAAAAGATATGTCCATATCCTAACCCCTGACGCCTGTGAATGTGACTTTATTTGGAAAAAGAGCTTTGCAGATGAACTAACCTTAGATTATGAGCGAGCCCTAAATCCAATGACTGTTGTCTTTAGAAAAGATATACACATGGGGAGAAACATGCAGAAAGAAGAGGGGAAGGCCACGTAGGGACCCAGGCAGGGACTGGAGTTCTGCAGCCACAAGCCAAGAAATATGCCTGTCGCCACCCGAAGCTGGAAGAGGAAGGATTGTCCCTTACAGTATTTGGCTGTGGCACTGCCCTGCAGACATCTTGATTTCAGACCTCTGCCCCTCAGATCTGGGAGAGAGTAGATTTCTGGTGTGCGAAGCTCCCAGATCTGTGGTCGTTTGTTCCAGCGGCCCTACGGACGTCACAACTCCTCTGCCACCCGCCTCCCATGCCCAGGCCCTTTTTTCCCTGCTCCAGCTCCAACCCCCTCATTTTGGGCCACTTCCCGCCCTCCTCATGGATGCCCTCCTCACCCCACTTGAGCTCCAACACCCCCACTCCAGGCCTCCCTCTGTGTCGATGTCCCCCTCACCACGTTACCAGAGAAAATACAGGATGTCCAGTTAAGTTTGAATTTCAGATAAACTTCAAATAATTCATGCAAGATGTGAGACATATTCGCACTAAAAAAATGATTGTTTATCTGAAATCCAAACTTAACCGAATGTCATGTTTTGTTTTGTTAGCTTTTTGTTTTGTTTTGTTTGGCTTTTATTTTTGTTTTTGTTTTTGCTGAATCTGGCAACCTTGCCTCCTCACCCTACTCAGGCTCGGACCTCCACCTCCACTGTACCAAGACACTTCTCCGCAGGACAGCCTTGACATGCCACGAGGGCTCTGACCTTGGTGCCAAGCTGCCCCTCTGATTGGGTACCTGTTCTCTCTGCTCAGACTCTGATACCCCACGCTGGGCCATTGTGGCCCCCCACTCGGCCCCCTACTACCACAGACACATGCCTTGTTTTGCCCCACCTCGTGGCTTTAAGATTGAATTGTTCGGGAAGAGAAGAGAAAGGATGGAAAGGGAATAGAAGAAGCCTGGTTATACTTTTAAGTGTGGTTTATAGTCTCCCTATAAGAAGGTTTTCTGTGAAGAAATGGCCTGTGTTAAGGTTCTCTGGAGAAACAGAACCAATAGTATCTAAAATGTGTGAATGTGTATATCACAATATACATTGTAGGAATTTGGCGAATTCTAAGAATTGGCTCACATAACTGTGGAGGTCAAGAAGTCCCGTGATGGGTCGTCTGCAGGCCAGAGAATGAGGAAACCCAGTGGTATAATTCAGAGTCTGAAGGCCCGTAAACTGTGCGTAGTGGGTAGGGGTGGGCCTAGTGTCAGTCTTGGAGTTCAAAGGCCTGCGGCCAAGAGCGCTCATGTCCAAGGGCAGGTGAACATCTCAGCTCAAGAAGGGAAAGCCACGGATTTGTCCTTCCTTTGCCTTCTTTGTCCCATTCAGTCCCTCCGCAGATTGGATGTCACCCACCCACACTGGTGAGGATGGATCTCCTTTACGCAGCCTACTGAATCAGATGCTGACCTTCTCCAGAGACGCCCTCACAGACACACCCAGAACGACGTTTTACCAGCTACTTGGACATCCCTTATCCCGGTCATGTTGACACATAAAATTCACTATTACATGGCCTATATGGGGAATTGATAACCCCTTTGTCAGTCATTAAGTAGAAAACAAATTATGTTTTTGAAGGATTGTCTGAGGATAGTGAGATTTTAAGAGGTTCAAATGCTGGGAGAAATACCATTTGAAGGGTGTCCAGTGTCTTATCTTTTGACCTCTTCACCGTTTTTCAGCTTGTCCTTGTCAATGCCCTTGAGTTTCTACCTTGTGTCCACTCCTGATTTTTATGAGATTTCTGAATAAGGACCCCTACGTGCCAACTCCAAATTTCCCGCCCATTCTCACAAGACATTGTCTTGGCTTCCACCAATCCTTTGATTGAAACAACAAAAAAAGTATGGGAGATTTAAAACCAGATCCAGTATATCTGCTAAGTAGTGCCAAGAAGTCAATCATTCCACTCACAGCTATTTTCCTGCCAGATGCAGTTGCTCTTCTCTGGGATCCTCAGATGATCCCAGGCCATCTCTACCAACATACTACACCAGCGACCTCTCAGCGCCATGACCGTGACATTGCAGACCTGCATTTCTCCTGTTCTCTTCGGGCCGATGCAGTACCACCATTCCTGTGCTCGGGCACGAGGCAAAGCCAGGGACCTGGCCTCCCTCTTCTCTGCCCACTTTCTGTCACTAACACAGCTATGTTCATCTTTGTACCACAGACCTGTTGCTCATGACCCCTTCCTCTACCACGCCCTTCTGTTTCCTGCTCTTCACACACAGGCATGTGATCCTGGGCAGGTCCATCTCTTCAGGCTGAAGCAATGTGAAGAGACTTTATGACCTTTTAATTACCTACTTAATCCCTCCCCCTTTTTTTAAAAAAAAAATTTTAATGTTTATTTTTGAGAGAGAGAGAGAGAGAGAGAGAGAGAGAGAACATAAGCAGGAGAGGGGAAGAGAGATGGAGACACAGAATCCAAAGCAGGCTCCAGGCTCTGAGCTGTCAGCATAGAGCCCAAAGCCATGAGGTCATGACCTGAGCCGAGGTGGGACACCCAACTGACTAAGCCACGCAGGCGGCCCCCTCCTTAGCCCTTTGACTTATCCATATAGCTTTTACAAAGTTACAGGGCCCAAATCAAAACTCAAGCAGTGTTTGGGACTAAAATAGTAAGCAAAGTAAAAACACTGACTTAGAGAAGCAGCTCTGTTTCCTAAGTGCTCTTAGTTATGTTTTCAAATCTACTGTCAGGCCAACTATGACTATAAATTAAAATGCTATGGTTAGAGCACACATTTCTGATCATATAAGTCACAGATCCAAGTCAACCAGTCAAGGCCTGATACGTTCTTTTCCGTGTGTATTGCCGTAGGAAGCAATAAAAGACAAGGGCTATCATGCAATAAAGCTGTTATCAGACTGTGAGAAAAAAACCCATCCATTAGTAGTTACATTGTGGCTATGCCAACCTAATAAATTCAGATGCCTTTTAGATGTCAGATGATATTTTTCCATCACAAGTGAGGTACCAAGCAATGTGTGTCTTTCTGAAGATCTGTCGTTTCTACCGTTCCTGCATGAATCACACTGGTTCATCTGTTGGGACTTTGAACACTGTGGCCAACGGTAACACAAGCGGAGGTGGCAGATGTGCTGTTGGCTCATGTGAAAGCCCACGTGGACTCAGCTCAGGAGTAACGAGGGGAAGATTTACGGTGGAAGGGCAGTGATAGTGTGGGAATTCCAGTAGTGGGGGAGCAGGGACGCAGACAGATCCGAATGAAAGGGTTAGACCCGCCTACTGAGCTAAGAGCAAGGAAATCTGGACAGAAGCGCTGAATCAAATCAGGGCTGCAAAGGGAAACTTGTGTCAGGGAAGGTTTCAGGGCAGTGCTTTGCCCAGCGGACACCTGGGAGCCTTCAACGCTGGGCAACTTCTGCAGTGAAATGAGTGATAACAAGCCAACGAGGTGACAAGTGACAAAAAGAGCTTACAAAAATCTTGGTGATGTTCTACCCAGCAAGAAACAAGTTTTATGTTTTTTTGAAAAACATTACTTTCTGTTGAGGTGTCCACATATTAGAGGAGAACTCACTGATGTAGATAAAAATTAGAACCTATTGATCAGTTACCCTTGGGTTGTACTTATCCGTATCCAGCATTCCCCCACCCTCACCCCTGCCTTAAATTTTTCTCCACCAGTAAGGAGGACGTGGCTATAAGTGCCAGAGATCTCAGGAGCAAGATTGGCTACTGGCCTGGAGAAGACGCACGAAGTGAAGGATGCCCCCGTTAAAGTAGGTTTACATTTTCCCTCTGTTGGGCTCTTCCACTTGGCTCAGGGCTGGACTCTGGGTGAGGGAGGAACCCAATCCATTTCCCTATTATGGTACCTGAGCAGCCACAGCACATACTTTATAATTTATGTTTCATCTGGGTGAAACTGCACTTTGGAATTAATCATAAGAAAAATCCTGGGAAAGACGCAGGAAGTAAATCTAGTTTTCTGCTTCTTATTATGAAGCATGGTATTTACTTTTTAAGAATTAATTTGATCATGGCTTGGTGGAGCAGATGATGCTAAGAGGGTAGTGAAGACAGTCCAGAGAAACTTCATAGCTTTTTTGCCACCTCAACATACATAAAAGATGACATCCTTAGAGCATTTCTACCCAGTAAGGAATTTAAGGAGGGGCACCTGGGTGGCTCAGTCAGTTAGGTGTCTGACTTCTACTCAGGTCATGATCTTGCAGTCTGTGAGTTTGAGCCCTGTGTCAGGCTCTGTGCTGACACCTTGGAGCCTGGAGCCCGCTTCAGATTCTGTATCTTCCTCTCTCTCTGGCCCTTCCCTGCTCACACTCTGTCTCTCTCTCAAAAATAAATAAACTTTAAAAAAATTTTTTAAAGAATTTAAGGAAACAGACCATATTATCATACACAAAGAGCCTTGAATTTATTTTTTAATTAATTAATTAAATTTAAGTAATCTCTCCACCCAGCATAGGTCTTGAACTCACCATCCCAAGATCAAGAGTCACACACACAACTGACACACCAGCCAGGCTCCTCGAGCCTTGAATTTCTTTTAAAAGGTGACAAATTGGAAAAACTTAGATGCTCTGTTGTTAATTACTAGTCTCTTGTGAGTCTCCTCAAAAGGGACAGCAACACACCCCTGTGCTAATAATACGGTCTGGGAGGTTCTTCTCTCCGAAACTTCTTGAGGACTTGAAATTTCGCTGAGGTAATTCTCTCCACTCCAAACCATAGGATCTCTGAATAAAATGCAATAACCCTAAAAACATTTGTGTGTGTGTGTGTGTGTGTGTGTGTGTGTCTTTTGAAAAGAAACAGCGAGGTACGAAAACAAAAGGTGGAATTCAAAATGAGAGCAATCGGTGTATGAGACAACAAAGGAGTCCCAGGGACATTGTTGTTACCCAGACATAGGCCCTGTTGGCCACGGGCTGGCATTTCAGTGCCATCCTTAGGAAGATGAAGGCTGTGACTGAGGGCTCATACCAGCCGGGGAGCTGGACCCGAGACCTTCGGTGCAGAGCAGAGCCCAGGGAGGGCTGACCGCTCGGTGACAAGAATGTTACACAGACCACACCCATGGCCTACAGGAAGCTTGTGCCCTGCGTGCTTTGTGTGTAAGAGGGAGTTTCCCTTGAGAAAGAGAAACCCCTGCAAAGTATAAGATCTGAATTTTTACTGTCCACATGGTATGGGACTTCTGAGCCCAGGAATTAGTATAAAAGTGGGTCTTGAATGGAACGGAATCCCAGAGAGCCATGCCAGAAGCAAGTGCAAACTCTCTCTTCAAGAGTACTTTTATGACTCAAAGCACATGCAGCAATGAAAGAAAGAATGCATCTTGTTAAAGATATGCTCACAATGAAAAATTACAGACCTCATGAGGAGATGATTTAATGGGAGAGAAAAGTCCAGAGACAGTAAAGGGGAGAATTGGCACCCCAAGAACTTGAGATAATGGATGCTGCAATAAAACAATCAAGGGATGATAAAATAAGGAAAAGGTGACATGGTAGGTTGTTTAGTAAAAGAAAGATGTTCGAATACGACAGCACACATATTTCCCATACAGTTACCAATTCATCATGGATTATAATTGAAACCAAATAATTGAAGGTAAGCTTGAAATTTTTGACCATTTTACTTCGGAATAGATTGCCTACAGGGATTATGGAAACTCAAGTATGTAACTCTCCTAGGATTATATTTAAAACCACCTGATGGGTTTAGCTTATATCATAAATATATAAACTTTTCACTGATTTTTGAGCTGCTGTATGAATAAGTTTTGTCTGTAGAAATGTTTTCTAGTTTTTTTTTCATTTTTTCTAGTTATGAAAAGAATATATCTTCATTTGAGACAAATTTTGAAAAACGGAAAAGCAGCAGAAAAAAAAATAGTCTCACTACCCTGAAACACTATTAACATTTTAGCATATTCCCTTACAGTTTTTCATTCTATTCAATGTATCCTTTTTTTTTAAAGATTTTATTTTTAAGTAATCTCTACACCCAACATGGGGCTCAAACTCACAACCTCAAGATCAAGAGTTGCATGCTCTACTGACTGAGCTAGCCAGGCACCCCTTCAATGTATCCTTATGGAACTGAACTTATATGGAAACAAAATTTGTATTCCCTTTATTTTATAAATTTTACATAAGCATTTCTCCATATTCTTAAAACATGTTATAAGTATAATTTACATGGTTGCATAATATTTCCTCATGGATATTCCATTTACTTCATAATTCTCTTATAATTACTTATTTATATTGTTTCCATGTTTTCATTGTTGTAACTCTGCAATAAACATGTGTGCATATGTCTTTATTTATGGGGTTGATTATGTCCTGAGGCTATATCTATGTTTTCTAAATCCAGGGACAAGCCTTGACCTTTTATAATTTATTTTTTCAAATGTATTTTATTTCACTTTAACAAAATTTATTGAGTACCTGCTATGTGCCATATAATCTTTCTTTATACATTTATTATTGTGTATTTCTTTTTCTTTGTCAGAATCATTAAATGCACTGTAGAAAATTTGGCATGCACTCATGTGTGTGTGCGTGCATTCATGTGTGCGTGCATGTGCGTGTGTGTGTGTGTGTGTGTGTGTGTGTGTGTGTATAAAAAGGAAAACTCAGGAAAAAGGAAGCATGCGAAAATCCAGCCCTCTTCTGTGCTCAGCTTTTAGGATCTAAGCCAGCAAAGAGAAAACCAATTAGAAGAATTTTTGTGGGGGCACTGAAAAAATTTGCAAAGCAAGTTTACTGGTTAGATGGAAATGTGATTGAGTCTTGGTTTATTCCATTTGATATTTAGAATATGCCTGTGCTAAACCAGGAAGGTGAGTTACAAGTCTTCTTTCCCGGACTTTCTTCCTATAATTCCTATAATTCTAGGATTTCATGACAACTTTTGTAGCTATGTTCAAAAACTATACTAGTTCACCAAAGTTATTCATTCACCAAATGTCTATTAAGATGAGATGAGATGAGATGAGATGTAATGAGATAAAATGAGTAGTCTATTCAACCAAAACATAAACCTTCAGGGCCAAGTTTATGAACTCCAGCTCTTCATTACATATTCCACATAAGAGAAACAACACTAACCCTTGAGCAAATGAACCAAATTTACCCCACAGCAACAATCTCCCCGAAAACCTAAATTTAAAACAAATTCATTAAATTTCAAATAGGCCAACAACTGATTTTCTGTCTTATGCACAGATGTAGATATTCTGAGTTGCTTGTCTGTTCAGGTTCTGCAATAGAGAAAGAATTTAAAAGTCACAATGCTAAAAATCTCGAAAAAGGGTAAAGGGCTGTAGATAAAGTGGGGCGGGGGCAGGGGGTAAAGGATAGCAAATTTCTGTAGTTGTATCCCCTGCTCCAACGCTTGGTCCTTCTAGCACAGAGCTATACCTGGGGAAGGAGGCACTGTGTGCACGCTGAGTAATCCTAGAGGCCGCCATTCACAGTGGGCTCTGTTTGAGGACTCAAGCATTGCAAGTCAATTTGTGATTATATGAATACATAGTGTATATATATATACACTATACATATAATACGATAAAATGAGATGACTTCAAAAAGAAGAGAAGACAGTAGATTATTGTGTGAAAAGACTCATTTCTGAAGAAACAGAGAAAAGGGACAATTGTGTGTACAGTTCAGGAAAATGAAACACCCCCTTTGCAGGAGAACTATCTCGCGCAGTGCCCAAGCGTGCGCTGGCGCCACTGCCAAACTTCCGAAAGTTTGCTGTCAAAAGCGGAGGCTAAGAATGTATGTCAGAAAGCAATTTAAGAAAATAGAAATTGCTGTAGCTTAGAACTTCAGTAACTCCTTAAACAATGTTCAATGGTAAGGAAGAGGAAACTCAAAATGAATAACAGGAAAAACGACTAAGCTGGTTTTCACCCTGCAAGAATGGTTTCTCTGGTGCTGCCACTGCTTGCCTGTCACTTGAACCTTTCAAACCACTGGCCTACACAAATGACAACATGTGGAATCGGTACCCGTGAGGCCACATTCTGACCCCATGTCTTCCTACCTGGGCAAGACCATAACAGATCAGATGTGGCCACAACACCGATGGAGGCTTTCTAAGGGCTGGTCTTTAAAGATGGCAGCCTCATCTGCCTTGTTTCTTGTGCCAACGCTGGAAGGTGCCGGGAGACCCATGGAGAGGGTGTTTTCCAGTTGTCCACTCCTGTGTGTCTAACGTACAGCACGCTATGTTGATCGAGTGCTTCTCCTCCTTCAGGCCGTGATTAATTGGCTTCCCACAAAACATATACTTTCCCCTCTGAGTCACCATGCACCTCCAGAGGCCAAACCATCTTTTCCTGTGCAATAAAATGGAAAGAGAATGAGCTTGGGAGTCAGGCCAGACCAGGTTTTGAACCCTGAGCAAGTGGCCTGTGCCTTATTTTCCTCAGTTGAAAAACAGGAAAACAATGAGCTCCTCAAGGAGAAATAATTAACCCATGAAGATCATTTGATACAGTGCCTGACACACAAAAGGCTCAAAGAGAATGTAATTTGTTTTGAGCAGCTGTTTAGTAAGGAAGAGATGAAGCTTGGGCTAGGCAGAGTCTATGTGTTGGCTTGTCACTTACAGCTATCTGGCCTTTGGCAGGTCACTTCAACTCCATTGTAGTCGCCTCATCCCTAAAATGGAAATAATGAGAGCGCTTGCTTTGTGGAGAGTTGTGAGAAATGAATAAGTTAATACATGTCCAGTGCCTGGCATATAGTAAATTCTCAATAAAAATCTTAGCCACTCACTAGAATAAGAATTAACAAATTACCTATCTTATAAGGTTGTCAGGTTTATATTAAATAATCCACAAAAGTGCTTACCTAGCAAAGCCTCTAGCTCATATTTAGTACTTGGTTAGAGTTAGATATTACACTAGTGATTATTAATACTACGATTATTGGTATTTCACTATATTAAATAGTTCTGTAGTATAAGACAAACTTCTACATTTCTAAAACCAGTGATGTGTTAATAGTAATTAATTAGACACTATTATGAGTTGATAAAAACAGCATTTTCACATATGGAACTGGAAAAGGTTGCAATTATATAATTAAAGAAAATACAAAATGTATTAGCCTTTATGGGACTGTCTTACTTTACTACTTTCCAACTCTTTGTAACACAGGTTTTCCGAGTTTTCAATGTTTTGCCATCTGAGTTGGTTAAAGATATATTTTTTCACTTCAACGTAATTTGAGTCAGTCCCCTGGTATTCAGCTAAATTGAACTCCGGTATTTTGGAACAGTGTCTGTTGACACAAATATATTTGGCATCACTGGGGAATTTAAAACTACATACAGACAGTGTCATGATCCCTCAAACTCAAGATGACAGTATTATTATGAAGTATGAGTATTACTAAGAAGTTTTATGTTGTCATTTCTCCACTGAACCTAGAGGCACGTTAGTGTCTGGTTAGCAACGACAGTTACAAAGATTAAACTACAGCTTTACTAACATTCTTAACAAAGTACACCAGGCACTTTGCTATTTTGCCCAAGAAAATAGGAATGAAAATCTGGCAAGGGAGGCAGCAAAACCTGTATAATTTTTCACTCACCTTCTATCTGATTGTGAGATGACTGTGTAGGGTGAAAATCAATTCCCTTGCTCACTTCATCCCAAAGGCATATCTGGTTCTCACTAAACCTGGACGAGGTAGATTCACCCTTGAGATTTTGTTTTGGTCTTGCTTAGATGTTTCCAGTCTAGAAAATTCCCTGATAGCCAAATTAAACTGAAAAGCTAAGAATCTAAGGATTCAGAAACTGGCTGGCCGGGGAAGAACATTTGTAACTCTGGATCTTCTGCAACAACATTTTATTTTTCTAAGTAAAGAAGTAACATGAGGAGGCCCTACTGCTAAATGACTAGACTTTGTCACCTTGCCTCGGTTTCAGGTTTTCATAAGGCCTTTCAGAGGTCAAGAGAAGCACAGGCCACTTCCATATTAAAGCAAAGCAAACCAAAAAGAAGAAGAGAAAGAAAAATGCCAAAATAGGCTTACAACCTTTATGGTATATTTTAAGTGTCAGTATCTGAGAAGTAAACAATTTCAACCCACACAATGCACACCCACACACATTCAGTTCAATATAATTATGCTATTCCCAGGATGATTAAGGGAATTATTAGAGGATTTATTAAAAATACTGGTTCGACATTCATGACAGATGTGGCCCAGTAATGAGAAACAGAGTTCAGTTGGGAGTAAACGATCTTTCTTCAAGCCTACCAATGCCTCTCTGTAAATAGAGGCTTAGCCTGGTGGCCTTGAGCCCCTTTGTGATAGCGAGGACCCAGGCCAGTGACCCTCCTGGCGTTCCCCTTCTTAAGCCCCGGGCTGTTTGCACATGGGAATATCCAGCTGCCTGTCTTTTTAATGTCAGCTCTCATTGTGGTCAAGTGAACAGATCAACCCAAGAGTCTGGGCTGACCTGGCACCCTTACTAATGGCATCCATTTGTTTTTTTTCCAGTTCTATGTGATTATTGTTATTGAGAAAGAGAACTAGTTTGATCTCTGGTTTTCATGAAGTGAATAGCAGTCAAAACGCAGCCTAGAGCAGGGTAAGTATACATTGATAGAGTCAATAGGCCTCAGGGGCTGGTGGAGGACATGTACAGACCTTGAACATGTGGCAAACATTTGTACGTACGTTCTTGAAACAAGCTACTATGAGGGCTCATGAGAAGGGACCCCTCAGGAGCCTAAGGGGAATCTGGAAACTAACAAAAGCTTCCCTAGAGGAGCACATTGGTCAAAGTTCAGTCCCACCCTGAGCTACTCACTGCCCCTGTAGCCATTACGTCAGAAAGATCTGTAGCACGTCCCTTTCCTTGGATTATAGATGACCTGTCTTCTCCCTGTGTCTTCACATGGCCTTCCCTCTCTGTATCCAAAGTTCTTTAACGTTATATTTATTTTCGAGAGACAGAGTGCGTGTGGGAGAGGGGCAGAGAGAGAGGGAGACCCAGAAGCTGAAGCAGGTTCCAGGCTCTGAGCTGTCAGCATAGCTCAGCTCAAACTTGCAAACTGTGAGATCATGACCTGAGCTGAAGTCCATCGCTTAACCGACTGAGCCACCCAGGCGCCCAAACTTTCTCTTCTTAAAAGGACACCAGTCTTTTGGATTAGGGCTCTGCCTAATGAGTTATTTTAACTTATTTCCTCTCTAAAGATGTTGTCTCCAAATAGGGTCACACTTTGAGGTAGTGGGAATTACGACTTCAACGTATGAATTAGGAGATGGGGCAGAGGGAGACACAGTTCAGCCCCCAACAGCTTCCTATCACAGAAGACTCCCTCCAACACATCCGAAATTGTGTCCCTATTAAGTAACACACATTTACTCATTTATGTTTTGAAGGTCTCCCTCTATTTAAATGTCAGCCCTAGAGGGATAAATTTTTTGTTTTGTTGACTGACACATCTCCAGTGCCTAGTCGCTGCCTGGAGAGTAACAGGCCTTTGATAAATATTCATGAAACAGTGAATGCATATTATGAAGCTATTGCAAATTACTCTGCAAAAAAAGCAGTGACAGAAAAAGATGTTCACAGTATACTGTTAAGAGAGCACATTAAAAGCTACTGCGTTTGTAGCTTAGTTTTATTTTTATATCACATAATTTATCCTTTTTTAAAAATGTTTATTTATTTTGAAAGAGAGAGAGAGTGCATGCATGCGTGCCCGCCAGATGGGGAGGGGCAGAAACAGAGGGGGAGAGAGAATCCCAAGCAGGCTCTAGCCTGTCAGCGCAAAGCCCAATGCGGGGCTCAATCTTGTGAACCTCAAGATCATGACCTGAGCTGAAATTAAGAGCCAGACGCTTAACCAACTGAGCCACCCAGGAACCCCAATATATAATGTATCTTTATTAAAATAAAACTTGGAGAGAGATGCAACAAAATGCTAATAGTGGGTGGTTCTTGGGGTAGGATTTTGATTTCTTTTGATTTCTCTAATTTATGTGTATTTTCTTATTTCTCTCAACGAACATATATTACTTCTGTATGAGGAAAGAGTAATTAAAAGTTAATGGAAGATATTTTATCATGACTTTTAGCTGGCTATTAAGAGAAAAAATACATTATTTATCATTTTTGGGGGGAATAGTGGGATCTATAGCCTGTGGAGTCGTCTAGGTATGGATTCAAGTCCTCACTTGCCACTCTCTAGATTTGACATCTAGGCATGTCTGTTCCACGCACTGAGTCTCCGTTCCTCATCTGTAACATGGGGTAATAATGGTACACAGAAGACTTGGGCTATCTTTGATCTCAGACTAGAACTTGATTATTCTGATCTCAGTTATTTGGAAGTTTCAGGACACCCAAGATCAGAGACGAGTCCAAGGATTTGACTCCCTCCCTCTCTTTCCATCTCCAGGGCAGGCCAAGCAGTATTCAGATAACCCTTCCATTGTTTCTGGGCTTTAGACCTGGACTGAGGAGAGGGGAGTGAGGCACTGGCCACAGGGGCCCAATTTAAGGGGGCCCAAAAGCTCAGTAATCAAGATAAATCATAAATAAATGGAATATTTTGAAAAATAAAATTATGTAAAAACCTACAATGAACAAAACGTCAGCAATTTTAGTAAAGACGGATCCATATTACTGATTTCCCCTTTGCCTCAGGCTCCATTATGGCTCAGAGTGCTACTGTCTCCAGCCCACAGCCTGAGGCAGGGAACCCTCAATTATTCAAATCATTATTAATTACCACTTAATTATAATTAATTATCCAAATTACCCTGAGCCTCATAACTGCCATTGTTCTCCCTGTGATTGTTTGGCCTTTCGTCAAGCCCCAGCAAGGACATCAGTAGGAAAGTTGTATTTTTCCGACCCTGTTTCTTTCTCCCTATGCTTTTATAGAAACATAAAACGCAAGCAAAGCATGATTTCGACCTAAAAGAATGCTAAGCAGACTTTGGAGATGTTTCATGCCCCCCTCTCCCATTCTTCTGGGGAAGGGCACATAGACCTCGGCATACCTTGCTTCAAAATTAGGCAATAGCAAACAGCATGCTTCTTCCATCTACTTCCCAAGAGAAGGGAAAATCCGTACGTAATGGGATCAGACAGGTCAATGGTACCATGTGGCGAGTTGCCCTGAGGGGCTTTCACATGACCACATCCTGAGATTTTTGTGGCTATACTAGTTTTTGCACGTAAAGCCCTTCACCGTGCACACTCAAAGGGAAATTACTAGTTACACACTGCAATGATAGTAACATTTAAAGTCTTGTTTTCCTGCGTTGGCTTCATTTTACACTGGACACTTCATTTGCTGAAACTATAGATACTAAATTGCTCTGCTGAAGTAGTCACTAGAAAGATAGGATGTTCTTAGCATGCAGGTTTTAGGAAATTTCTCCTGTGGCTCCTACATTTGATTCAACTATAAACGCTGTTTTCTTTTTTTTTTTAAGTTTTTTTTAATTNCCGAAACGCTATTTTCAAACATACAATTTGAAACATCACAAAAGGAATGTAACCAATGACAAATTTGTTTCTGCACCTGCAGAAATTCGCGTTCTTTCTAACTATTAAAACACTCAGAGACCGAGGGGGAAAAGGGATTACTTAGATGCCAGGTAGTGCAGAAAACTTAGATTTGGTCACAGTAAATTTAACATAATCCACTGTGGTGGTTTTTTTTTTTTTAAGTTTTTTTACTTATTGACTTTTGAGAGAGAGAATGCAAAGTGACTTTGAAGGGTTTTTTTGTTTTGTTTTGTTTTCTTTTCTTTTCTTTTTTCTTTTAATTGAAGGAATGTTGCTCACCACACCTCACCCTTCCTCCCCATTTTATATAGTGTTTACCAGAGAAGCCGAGCATGCTGGGATTTATACTTGGGTCCAGGAAAAAGTCGGACTCCTCTGAGATAGCCATGCTGGGAGGGGTATCCAGCCAGGCCCAGATGCTCTGGCCTTGGCAGGCCAAGCCCCTGCTGGGAGTGAAGAAGTGCTGACACTCCAGCCTCGGGAAGTCGGGGACTCGCAGAAGCAGGGGAGCGCCGCCTACGGCCAGACCTGGGCTTCAGGCTTGTGGCCCCAGGTGAGGCCTGCCCAGCCCCAGTTGCCAGACGGTCCGGTCCCGGAGCAGGGACGCCCAGTTTCCACTGTGTTCTGCGCACTTTCCTCACCCACAAGCTTGAGAGTTTTATAAAATAGCTGTTGTTTTTAAAAATGCTATCAAGGAACAGAAACTAGAAGCAGAGGCACAGAAGAGAGTAATAGAGAATACTGAAAAATAAGGAATCATTATCATCGTTCTTGAATTGTGATTTTTCGTCCTCCAGATTCAACTTTTTCATTCATGCATCCATTCATTCAAGAAAAGTGTATGGGACAGCAGCAAGCCAGGTATTATACTTAGCACCAGGGATTCAAAAACCTAAATAAAATNTGGGGTGGGGATTCAAACAAGAAAACAATATCATCCATGCATACATACATACATGCATAGAATTATCATGCATATATAACTATTATCATATGATACAAGGCTATGTCACGGTAGAGGTTTGCAGAAGGAACTGATTGCAGTGAAGATACAGAATTTTACAGCCTTAAGGGAGTCAAAGAAGCTTGGCAGCCAAGCTCCAAGCCTCAAAGAATGACTAGAGGCTTATCAAATGGTCCAGATGAGGCAGCTCTAACACTGTGGCTACAAACAACAGGACAGACTGGGTTTGGGCACTGGCTTCAGCTGTTCCTGTTGTCTCAGGGTTTTTTGGGTTTTGGTTTTTTGGAGGGTTTTTTGTTGTTGTTGTGGTTGTTTTTGTTTTGTTTTGTTTTGTTTTGCCTTTGGCCTCTTCTGGGCAAAGCATTGACTATATAACTAGAGTTTGGTTTGTTTGTTTTTTTTCCCAGAAGAGTATTCTATGTTATCTGTGTAGTAAATAGAACTGAGCAGAAATACCTCATGGGGTGGGTGGCATTACTCAAAGAAGCACCCTTATAGAGGCCCAGCCTGTTCGGCAGAGGGGCCAAGGCCCTAGTCCCCCCAAAATGCAATTTAAATGGTTAATTTTTTAAGTGCACTGTCTATTCAAATGTCTCTCTCTCTTTCTCTCTTTTTTTAAAATTTATTTCTTTATTTTGAGGAGGGGGGGAGAGGGAGAGAGAAAGGGAGAGAGAGAGAATCCCAGGAAGGCTTGCATCATCAGAGCAGAGCCTGGCTCAGGGCTCGAATTCACAAATGTGAGATTATGACCTGAGCTGAAACCCAAGAGTCAGATGCTTAACTGACTGAGGCACCCAGATGCCCCCAAATGTGTCTCTTAAGACAAATTTCTTGGCCCCTACATCCATCCAGTTTGCTATCCTAATCCCTTCTGATAGAAAAATTCTAGGGGTGCCTGGGTGGACCTCGGTTAAGCATCCAACTTCAGCTCAGGTCATGATCTTGCAATTTGTGAGTTTGAGCCCTGCTTCCGGCTCTGTGCTGACTGCTCAGAGCCTGGAGTCTGCTTCGGATTCTGTGTCTTCCTCTCTCTCTGCACCCTCCTCTCTCTCTCTCTTTCTCTCTCTCTCTCTCTCAAAAACAAACAATTTGTTTTTAAATTCTAGAGGTAGTACAGGGAGTGCCTCTTGGTGTGGGAATAAAAATTGATTTGTTTCCACAATAGCGCAATAGATTCATCAGGAGGAAAAGAACATGCCCTAAAATCTGAGTTTTGTTTCCAGGGAACAAAGTTGGTTATAAAGACTTCTTTAAACTTTCCCCTGCTGTCAAGTTTAATGAGACGACTCCTCCTACAGTGTTTCTAATATCAGCTTGATTTCAGGAGGCTGCTGTCAAAAAAGGCTAAAAGAAGAGAC
>NW_027527591.1:4898925-4993070 GCF_008692635.1 Crocuta crocuta | reverse complement strand
GAGCAAACACGTGAAATCATTGCAAGAAAAAGGTTTTAACTTCAGTAAGCCAATTTGACCAGGATTCCATTTTAAGAGTAAAATTGACACATCTTAAAAGCACCAAGATATCACACAAGTGAAACAAGTGGAAATAGCGAAACATGGAGATGCTGAGGGAAGGAACATTGGTAAGACTCGGTGGGGGGGGGACAACTGAAAGCATTTAATGTATTTATTTATACTCTGCCTTGTTCCAAAGTGGATTTGGCAGTGAGTTTGTTACCGGGGCAAGTGTGGAGGGCAGCCCCTTCCTGAAACTAGTGAAGTGCAGATCACAGGCGGTGATAGCCTTTGGAGCGAGGGGTAGAGCCGGCATCTGCTTTGGAAACCAGGATCCTGAACAGGGAGCCCAGCAGGAGAGAAAGGCTCTTCCAGCCCCTCCTGGAAGGTGATCTGAGGAAGCACTGGCTGTGGGCTAAGATTTTAGATTTCCTAGAGCACTTAGACAAATGCAACTGGAAGCAGATAGACCATGGAACGGCAGAGAGGAGAAAGGGCTCCAGGAACAGCAAAAAGAAACTCCTAGTCTCTTAAAACTGTAGGCCTTTCCTACAACTGGTCTTAGAAAGTACCTTGATGTTCAGAGTTGTACTCACAGTGGACATTGGGGGCCAGAACTACCTGTCCAAAGAACACTAACTGCCCTAATGGAATGCCGAACTAACACATTTTTAATTTTTTTCAGAGCATCAGTTCACGTAAATTAACATTCTCATCAAATGACTCACTGGACAGAAAGAAACCCACATGCTATGAGAAGAGAGAAGGTAGGAGAACAGTTGAAAAGGTGTAGAAAGAGTTAGATGGAAGACGCACTGCATAGATTACTTAAATGTGAATAATACCAGCACTATCAAATGCCCTCCTTGCTAAAAAAGACCGATTATAATTTCTAAACTCAGAAATGAGAAAAGTCAAGTTATTCCACATCAAATCAGGTATAATAATAATTCTTAACACTTTTGTTCACCGTATGCCATTGAGAATATTGTGATAAAGGGAGACTCTGCCCAGAAAAAAAAACCTACCTATTATTTACACACAAAATCCTATTCTATAAGAACAACTAGTCATAATAGTCAAGATGGAATCCAATTAGTCACAATACACATATACTATGTAATCCTAATCACGTGACTGCCATAAAATCTTTCTTGTATCTAAGGTAGTTTCATCTCTAGTTTAAGCCCCTCTCCACTTTTTTTTGTCCTCTTAGCTTAAGATCATTATAGAACTCTTGTATACGTTTTCATATATGCTTGCAAAGGGATATGAAATTTTATCATGGTTATTATTGCTTTAAGCTGAGACTTCTCTAATCTTTCCTTACAGATTGTAGCATAGAGTGCTAGTTACCATCTAGTACCCAGTTATCTCCTATGCGTTAGTTACTCCTATATGACTACATTTTCTGATCCTTTCTTAGAGCTATGTGTGGCCATATGGCTAAGCTTTAAGTCAGTGATAGCTAAGTTCTATACTATAGGCATCTTCTTAAAAATCTCCATTTCCTTCCTCCACCCTACTGTCTGGAATAAAGATTCAATAGTTATTCCTGGGCCATGATTTTCAGCTGTGATGGACAACACTGCTTGTTGACTCCTTTACTGGAAGATAATTTCATGAGAACAGGAACCTTGTTTATCTTGATCAAAACAACATCTTCTGTACCTAAAAAGTATGTAGCATGTGGTAACAGATTAGGTATCAAATGAATAAAATGAATGAATGGGTTTATTCTGAACCCATGTAAAACACTAATCACAAAATCCTCCCAAGAGATATTTAGCCATAAGTAGGCACATGCAAGGTCTCGGGTTCTGTGTAGGCACTAGCAAGGTCTTGGGTTCTGTCACAGAATCAAACTCTTGCTTAACTCAAATCACATTACTGTTCTTTGCTTCCCTTTGCTCCATCATTGGAGGACAGTTTTTTCTTAATGCTCTCCTTAATCACACATCTCCCTCTAACTACTACGGCATGTCTCTTCTCAGCCCAAATGCTTAGGAAAAGAAGCTCTCAGCTTTGGTCTTCACTTTCTTACCTCCATTCATTTCTTTACTCGCTGCCGGCCATCTGGCTCACACACATCCCCAGTCACCCAATTGCCATAACCAATGGCATTTGTAGATTTCCCACACTGGACTCTTCAGGGAATTGCTTATTGTGTGCTTACTGACCAGGCACTGTTCTAGGTGCAGCCATTGCAGATNTTTCTGATTAATTCTCAGGTCCTTGGACTTCACTATTCACCTTTGCAGGTTTCACTGAAATGCCACTTAAATCTCTCTATTCTCCTAGTCTTTCTTTCTTTCTTTTTAAAAAATCTTTTCAATTATACACATCTTCTCAAGACAATCACTTCTGTACCCATGACTTCATTACTTTCTATATATTCTAATAACAATACAATTGTAAATATTTTTAACAGTTTTATTTTACATAAAATGTTCCATTTATTAAAACCACAGATTCCAAGTTGTTCTACAAAAATGATCACCAGGAAATGTTATATTCTCAGCATGTCAACTTCAGGAAATTTCCCCAATTACTTTTTTAGGGGTTTAATACATGTGTGATTTTTGAAAATGTACGTTGGGATACCGCAAAACAGACTTAGTCAAAAGAGCTATAAATCTAACTTTCCACCAGAGAGCTCCATTTGGATGTTCTACTTCATAGGGCAAAGATTAGCTTCCACCTCAAACCCATCCCTCTTCCTGTGTTGCCTCTCTAGGAGAAAGTCACCACTGTTTACCCAGTCCTCAAAGCCAGAATCCTAGCAGCCATTTTTGCCTCCCTCTTCACTTCATCTTCCATACCCAGTCGTCAAGCATTTCCATTCTCTCTCCCAAAAGACCTCAAGTCCTTTCCCTTCACTTCAGTCACTGCCACTGCCTTCTCTCCTAGTTGAACATAAAGTCTCTGGTCTTGTTGCATCCTTCAGTTCTTCTTATTGTCGGGAGTGGCCTCACTACACACCATCCGATAGTGCCTCCCCAGCTTCATATTACTCAACTGTCTCATGTTTCCAGAATAAAAATCCATCCCCTTTCCCCCAGCATGTACTTTGGGGTCAGTTGGATCTAGGTTTGAACCCTAGGTACAAGCACTTTCCAGCAGTGTGACCTCAGATAACTGGACTCTTTGTTTTGTCATCCTTCAGAGCTCAGTGAGGGCCCCAAGGTTCCCCACACACGGTGCCTGGCACATGGGAGACAATGTTGAATGAAGGGAAAACATTTAAAAATCCACATTAAAAAATTGTCCCTCCTTAAAAAACAAAATCTTGATATGCAATGTCACTCCCCCTCAAGTTTTACTTCTATCTTTATTTTCTGATAATCGCAATAAGGTGCCTGTGAGGATCCACGATATCTGAGCTCAAATCCTGGCCCCGCACCTGAGCAATCACTTGGCCTTGGGAATGTTCATCTCAATTTCTTCTGTACACTCTGTAGAAGGGTTGTTGTTGAGGGTTAAATGGGTACCTAACTTGGAATGGGGTTGGGCTCACACTAAGCGCTAGACAGATGTTAACTATCGTTATCATCATCTTCATCAGATCAGGACCGTGCAACCTCACTTTGTGATTCTCAATTTTGTATGAGAAAATCGTGCTTTATGCGTTGTGGGCCAAAGAAGGGAAATCTGGAAACTCCTGCCATGAGAGGGAGAAGCAGAGGGGGAGAAAAGCGAGTTGGTGAACCCCAGGGTTTCCGGGGCGGGAGGGACGAGTTCGGCCCTTATTTTAGAGATTAACAAGTGGAAGGTAAGACGTCCTCGAGTCTCATACAAGACACAAAGCCATAGCGCTCTATGGAGAGGAGGACTAGGGCTCCGGGGGTTGACAACTGTGGTCAAGTCCCAGGCGAAAACTAACATTTGGAAGTCAAGCGAGGAGGAGCGTTTAGTTACAAAAGCGGTCAACAATTCGGGTGGAACGAAGTTCGGTGACCGATCAAAGGAGTCAGCTGTCACACCCGGTGAAATCGAGTTGCTAACGGAATGGGCTCTTTACTAAGGAGACTTTCTATAAAGCCCACCGACCCGGCTTAGAATAACTCATGCCGGGCGAGCTCCCCGCAGGACCAGAAAGCTCCGGGCTGCGCGAGATGAATGGAAACCAGAGTCTGTGGCGCGCCGCGCGGGGGGCGGAGCAGCCGCGGGGCGGGGGCGGGGTATTGTGAGTCATGTGCCTCCGCTCCGAGGCGGGCGCGTGGAGGGAACTCTGGGCGTGATTGGTCCCTCGTAACCAGGTGACTGCAGAATGTGTTCCGGTTGGCAGGCGCCAGCCAGGCCAGCGGACGGCACTCGGGAGGTGGTGGCGGAAGGAGGAGGAGCTCCGACCGCGCTCTCTCCCGGCAGTGGCTGCGCCTCTCAGCGCTTGTCGGGTCCCCACCCCTTTTAAATAAGCCGNCGGGGCTGCCGGTGCGGACCGCGCCATTGTTGGGGGAGGGGGCAGCTGCTGAGCGCGGCGGAGTCGGGGGCGAGCGAAGGCGGCGGGGAGTGGAGGCGCCCCATGGGGAACACGCTGACCTGTTGCGTGTCCCCCAATGCCAGCCCCAAGCTGGGCCGGCGCGCGGGGCCGGCGCAGCCAGACTACGAGTCTGAGATCTACGAGGCGGCGGCCGGGGACGCGGTGGCGGTAGCGCCGACGCCTGCAGCCGTGGAGCCCGCGGAGTTGGATTTCGGAGCCGGCGAGGGCCACCACCTGCAGCACATCAGCGACCGGGAGATGCCCGAAGGTGAGGAGGAGGCGGGCCCTGTTGTCCCTCTCGGGGGGCCGGTGCTGTCCGCTCTCGGGCGGACCTCTGGCCTCCGTTGCCCCCGGGGTCCCCCGAGACCAAGCCGCCGCCTCCGGCTCCTTCCTGTCCGGAGCGGGCTTTCCCGGGGCTGGGCGCCGGGGATGAAGGCTGGCTCTGCCTGGCGTCCCCATCCTTTCTTCTTTTCCCGTCGTGTGCGGCCAGTTTCTCTCCCTCTTCCCTGCCCGAACGCCCAGTTCTTTCTCGTATTCCCATTTCCCAGCGGGGCCTGAGACCGTCCAGTCCGCAGCCCTTTCCCGTTTCGGGGTCTATTGGACGTCTCCGGGGACTTGATAAAGACTTTTTTCGGATACGCTCTCCCCTTTCTCAACGGAAATGTAAATACCCCAAGTTGGGAGGATCCACCCCATCTCCCTACCCTTACCTAAGGAAGGGATCCAAGTAAGGGCCTGATGATCTCTTTTCTCCTACCCGGTAAGGTAGTTGACGCGCGGGACAGTTCAGACAAATTGTAGGATTTGTTATTTAAATTAAAAATAGAGATTGGCCTGCGAGAGTCTGTGTGGTGTTCTTAAGTAGACTGTTTTCAGTAGCCTCGATGGAAAACTACCTTACTCCAATTTGAAGACGGAAAGAAAATGATGGGAGAGGAGGCTTGAAATTATTGTGAACAGG
The DNA here is from genome assembly GCF_008692635.1 of Crocuta crocuta. Classification (NCBI taxonomy): domain Eukaryota; kingdom Metazoa; phylum Chordata; class Mammalia; order Carnivora; family Hyaenidae; genus Crocuta; species Crocuta crocuta. The sequence goes on along the minus strand of NW_027527591.1, from coordinate 4,987,587 downwards.
ATGAAATGTTACTGCCAGGGCTGAGAGAATTGTTTTGTTTTGTTTTACGGAACGGAGAACTCAGGGAGTTCTGCTCAGTTTAAATTTCCCACTTTGACACAAAAGTGACTTCTGCCCTATCTCAGTGATGTAACAGACTTCATTTACATGTTGCCAGTTCTAAAAATGAGAGGTGCGATGATTCATGAGGTTATTGGTCGAAAGTTTCCGAAGAGAAAAAACCCATAAATTTAGACCTCAATTTGTAATATAAAGGTTTGGCAGCTAAGGTGTCAGGTCTTGTACCAGAATGTTTGTCTCCGTGGCCCCCTCTCCTTCCTCCCTACTCCTGCCAATAGAATCCTGTTCAGCTTTTAAGAATGTTGGGGTGAAAGTTCTTCAGACTAACCGGTTGGGGGAAGGGCGAGAGTAAAGAGGAAATGTTTGATTTTTGCCTTTGGAATTTTGGAAAGGGATGACTAGGTAAAAATAATTCTGAATAACAACATGGCTCTTTAATAAAAATGTGGCTCTTTAATGAAGTCTTATGTTTTTTGAAGTAGGAAACATTGCATCATAAACATTTAACGTTAAAGCCCCGTTAGCCCATTTGTTCATTTAAATGCCACAGCTTATTTCCTTATTTCTAGGGGAAATGTCTTATAGCTCTTCTTCTACTTAAACTTTAGTGGGGCTCTTAAGAATTATAATAATTAAGCCTGTGGATTCACCCGTATGATGGACATGGCTTTGTGACTGGAAAGTACTGCTTTTTCAGAATATTCAAATGTTGTAAAAGAATGAACACATTAAATGAATTAATTGGACGCTTAAACACAAAGCATGTAAATACTTGGCAAAAACCTCTATTCTGCTTGGTGCTGAAAGGTAAGCTTCTGAGTGATTTTACAAACTAGTCAGTAGGTGAGTAGTGTTGGATGAGAGACTAAAATGGGACCTTTCCATAAGTCTTTTAAGATTTACAACACATTTTCATGTCAGTCTCATCTGGCCCTTTCAACTACAGATAAGACCACAGTATTCATTCTCCCTAAGTTGCTAATGAGGAAGGAGAGACCCAGAGATGAGCAATGACTGTGTAACACAGTTACTAAACAGAAGAGACTGACGTGGAGGTGACAGATTGCTGAATTCAGTTCTTGGGGTGCCCAAACAGCTCTTTAGAATGCATCTGATGTTTTTTTATTTATCCATAAGGTGGGCCTATCTCAACGTACTCCTCTTGATTATTTCCATTCAAAGTTGATTGTTCACACTTTAAAAGCAACTTTTACCTCTCCTTCCTATGTCTGTACATTCATTACAATTGATAAGACTAAAAGTAGAAGTTAATGAAGTAGCCTAGATTAACTGGTCAGGGAAATGGTTTGATGCATTTTAGGGTTTGTTCTGGTGACCTCAAATTGAAGCCAAGAATGCCTTGGACAGAGGGACATTAGGAAAAGCTGGTGAGAAGAGTGACTGGATGGCTCAGTTGGTTAAGCATCTGACTCTTGATTTTAGCTCAGGTCATGATCTCATGGTTTGTGAGTATGAGTCCCATGTTGGACTCTATGCTGACAGTGTAGAACCTGCTTGGAATTCTCTCTCTCTCTCCCCCTCTCCCCCTCCCTCCCTCTCTCTCCATTCCTCCCCCTCTTTTGCCTCTCCTTTCTCTTAAAATAACTAAATAAACTTAAAAAAATAAAAGCTGATGAGGTAGGACACCTTAAGCATAGGACTCTAAGGAGTATTAAACCAAAAAAGTTTAAAAAAAGTTTGTGAGTATAGAATTTACCTTTTATGTTTAACATGATAGTAAAATTTCATTTCAATTTGTCTTACATTTTTCTGATATTCAGTAAAGTGATGAGAACACCTCAGTTTCAGCATTTGCCTATTAGATTTCCATAGAAACAAGGTCAAACACTATATAAGTACAGGCACATCAAAAGTTTGCTTTTAATGTCTTTATTTCAGACAATTTTATATCAGTTTCCCTGGAAACTAAGGAATACCTACTTCAATATAAAACATTTTGGCTTTTCTATGATGAAGAATTTAATTAGTTCATTTCTTAGGCCAAAATCACCTATAAATAATGCTGTGCCTTGTTTTTCTCAAACATTTCAGAAGCACATGATTTCTTCAAGCCTTTTCAATGAGATATTCTAAAAACCTGTAGATTTCAGACAGACTCAAAAGAAATTTTCTAGGGGCGCCTGGGTGGCTCAGTCGGTTAAGTATCTAACTCTTGGTTTCCACTCAGGTCATGCTCTAATGGTTTGTGAGTTCTAGCCCTGCTTTGGGCTCTGCGCTGGTAGTGCAGAGCCTGCTTGGGATTCTCTCTCTTTCTCCTCTTTCTGCGCCTCTGCTGCTCTCTTTCTCTCTTTCTCAAACTAAACAAACATTTAAAAAATTAAAGAAAAGAATATTTCCACTACCTTGCCTTTACCGAACTGTGTACCCACTATAACTGGTGGGCTACGGTAGTATCAATGACACAAAATAAGATACTAAAGTCCTGTTATCCATTACTCATCAACTTTTCATACAGTCTTTTTTTGTTCTTACCTTACAGACCTCACTAATTGACTGCCCAAAGTGCTCTCTCAAGTAACCCCTTCTTCCCCCTTCCCCTGAGGAGTGAGTAGGGAAGGAATTGGCAATATGATGTGGAAAAACCTCTGAGCAACAGATCTTTCCTCTTTCCAGTAGCTATTTTAAACCCTCTTTTTTTTGGGGGGGTGGCTTTATTTAATGACAATAAGCATTTGATGTAAAAGATTTAGAAAATCTAAAAAAAGTCATTCACTTAGAATATCCAGAACTCTTATTAATATTTTGACATTTACTCTTCCTAAATGTGCTGTTTGTATAGAAACATAACGTTTTGTTTATTTTACAAAAATGAGCTCACTCTTCATGTGCTGCTTCATAGCATTTTGCTCTAAAGGGAAGTAACAACCTAAAGCCCGGGGCATTGTGTTTGCCGCCTAGAGAGCCCTCTAGGGTAGGTTTCCCTGCAGTTGTGCATAGCGTGGCCGCAGGCCCTTTCCAAAGTATGTAGTGTCCTGTGGAATGGTTGGAGCACCATTCACTCACCGGCCCTCTATGGTCTTTTAGAGTAAAACAGTTCACAGTCCCATCGTCATGCTTTATTCAGGGAATGCAGGTGAAACTCGGTGCATTACATCTCCCTTTAGAGTTCAGACGGTATACTTTGTCTTATGACGTAATTAAATCCATAGGATGCGTCCTTTTGTAGGTAATGTAGGACATTTAACACTAAATGTCCTTATACTGAATTAAAGTTACCGCTGGTTTTTTCACTGGACATTGGAATTCCTCTTTTAGATTTTTGTGGTTCTTAGTAGCTAGTCTTGTGTCTTTAATTCTGAGTAACTTCTACTCTTAAGAGAATAGAAAGAAATGCTGGTCTAAGATGACTAATCAAAAGAAGCATTAGAAGAAATCTTGAAAGAGATGGGAAAATAGGGAGAAACCTAACAGGTTTTGGGTACACTGAAACAGATGTGCATTGTTCCAGATGCAGGAGAGCAGGCGGTATACAGGAGAAAGCCCCTACCCTAACTCCCTACATTCTGGAAGGACCTAGGGGCTGACAAGACATGAATAGTAAAGTTTCAGGTCGTGAGGTGCTGAAAGAAAGTCAAGGATGGGAGGAGGGCAGGTTTACATGAAGTGGCTAAAGATGGCTGCTCTCAAGTGACAAGTACACAGCCTTAAAAGTGAGGGGAGCCGTGGGAGACTGTGGGAGAGGAGGCTTCCTTGCAGACTTCCTCAGAAGGGAATATGCTTGGTGCAGGCCAAGGACAGAAAGACACGGGATGGCTCCAGCAGAGAGAGAGAGAGAGAGAGGCCAGGAGGAATGAGGTAGATTAAGGCCTTGTATGCCTATTGGGCCTTGACAAAAAATACGGATCTTTGTTTAGTTGTAATGGGAAACCACTGGAGGATTATATGCAGGAGAATGATGTTAATTCTTAAAAGAAAAAGAAACAGACTAGCTATCATGTGAGAATGTGTAATGTAGGCACGAGTTGGAGGCAGGGAGACTGGGTAGAAGGCTGATGCAGTAGTTTGAGAGCCAGTGGTGGATTGAACAGAAGATAAGGGTCTAAAATATAGGCTGACTTAAATTAAGCAAATCTAAAAGGTATCAAAGATATGAATGGGCAAGTCATAGAAAAAGAAATGCAGATGAGCCTTAAGCATGTATCTTCATGCATAGAAGAAATGCAAAATAAAACTATACTGTAGTTTCTCTCCTGCTGGGAGGAAATCCATTGATGCTGCATTCTTTGGTGAGGCTGCGAAGAAATAATCATGTATTGTTGGTAGAAATCCAAAGTGGTTTGACCCCATGAAGGGGAATTTGGCACAATCTCACAACATTGCAGATACATGAAATCCAGAAATCCTACTCTGAGGAATTCATTCCGAAGATATACCCCACAAATATGAAACCACATATTCACCAAGGTTTTGTTGCATTATTTTCAAAAGCAAAATATTGGAAGTAACTCATATGTCCAGTAAAATCAAGTGGTGCGTCTGCATAGTAGATAGCTGTGTAGCTGTCACAAAGAGCAAGGTCTTTCTTCACTGCTCTAAAGTGATCTCCTGGATATGTTACATGAAGAAAACAAGGAGAAGCCATGCAGTAATCTACATGACAGAAACAAGAGAAACATGTATGTGCTTAAAGAAACCAGAATCACTGAGAGAAATTTCTTACTGATTGTGTGAGTGTTATTCCTTTCCCTTTAGTGGTAGCCAGAACACATATTTGCTTAAGATGATATTTGGGTATGAGTAATAAGTGGACATTTCATACACTTTTCAGTGAAATGCTAAATGTTTGTTCACATTTTGCTTTTGACTTCATTTGTGAAAACTTTGTCATTTGTTGTGCTTTATATGAAACATAGATTGCTCTTGCATTTCTTTTGATTCTCATACACAAAGTTGAGTTACATAGTATAGGAATATGTTTTACACATGAGAAGACAGGCTCTGAGAGGTATAAATTGAGTTGTCCAAGTTTTAAAAATGAAACAGTAGATCAAGAATGTAAGTTAAAGATACATGACCTATAGGAATAGAATTTATTGAATGACTCATCATGCAGGCTACTTTGGGATACTACTTTTTTTTTTCAAGAGTTTATTTTTAAGTAATCTCCACACCCAACATGGGGCTCAAACCTACAACCCTGAGGTCAAGTGTCACATGCTCTATTACTGAGCCAGCCAGGTGCTTCCATATACTACCTTTTTTCCTCACCCTTTGTGTGTGTGTGTGTGTGTGTTAAAGCAATTAAGCTTTAGAATTAAAATGTTAACACTGCACAATGTAAAATGAAATAGAGGTAACTTGCAACCCAGAAATGTTCTTAAAAATTTAAGGAACTGAGCAGAATACTCTTTAGAAATGTATGAAGGAAGAAAGGTGTACTTCACTCTATGAAGTGTCCTATCTCCGTTGTAGTCACTAAACCGTGGATTGAGGATTAAAACAAGGCAAGACTGAGAAGCAAGGCAGAGGCAGGCATAGAAGTGGTTTGAAAGCCAGAGTTAGGAGGCTTGTCAGAGGCTGGGAAGCAGGAGGAGAGCAAGGAGTGGACTGAGGACGCAGGGACACGCTGCGGGCCCCGCGGGTGAGGCAGGCCAGCTCGAGGCCGTAGGGACAGATTACCGACTGCGTGGGAAGTGCAGCCTCAGATGAATCATCAGCGTATGTGACAATTGTAAGGCGTGAAATGTTTTTCTTATGGGCCAAAAATGAATGCATGGACAGTAGAGGGATGATGGCATAGTTGGTAAATGCAGGAAGCCTTAAGTGAACCAGGCACCCAGCAGTTGGCCCAGAAACTGCGGACATCTTCTATTTAATTGGGATATATTGAAATCAGTCTCTATGAAATATGCTGCTCCGTCAGGTAGTTTCTTGGTCACTGTCTTCTCCCTCTAATATTTTGACAAGGAAAAAATCATTTATTGACAGTTTTTAGTTGCATAATTTTAACACATTTAGCCTCTAATAACGCATTTCATTTATTCTAAGTTGCCTGTGTTTTCACATATTTAACATCTGTGCATCTTATAACTGATAGAATCTAGAGGGGAAGCTGTATTGGATGTCAGTGGTTTTACAGATTTCCTCTGTATTTACATTAAGACCCAACTTTAATTTTTTTTTTGAAGTTCTACTTTTCCTACATCAACCTGTCATGCTGTCAAATTAAGTTGCAATTTAAATTGATTTTTTAAAAAAAAAGTGATGGATATTAAAATGCAGTTTTACTCATAACCTCTAATCATGAACTCAGGAATACTTCTCTTAGGTTAAAACATTCTTGGGGTGCTTGGCTGGCTCAGTCTGAGAGCATGTGAGTCTTGATCTCGGGGTCATGGGTTCAAGCCCCACGTTGGGTATAGAGATTATTTAAACAATTCTTAGAAGTTTCCAAAGAAATAATCTTGGGATAGATTCACATAAAAGATGTATAGTGATTTTGTGCCATCTCTCTCACTGTGTGCGCTTGCATGTGTATGTGTGTGCATGTTGGTGAGAGGAGGTAATGCTTTGCTTAATAGTTGGCAGTATGACCTTTGTGATAATGAAAATAAGGTAGTATGATTTCTCATAGTTACCTTAGGTTCTTGAGAAGATAGTAATGGACAGCACAGAAATATTGTGTGTGTATCTGAGTTTATTGTCTATTGGCTTAAATATCCATTCTGTAAAATAGCAGTGTGGTTTTTGTCATTAGCAAAAAGTGCAGTTTATATAGAAAATTGTCGTAGACAACAGACAGAAGGTTACTGGTTTCTGGAAACCTCATGCAGACCTGACAACATTAGGGTCTTAGTAGGTGTAATATATAGGTATATACAAATCACAGGCAACTCACAAAAGTGTCAGTACACTGTTAACTGTGGGGAATTTTCTTTCAAGTATCCAAAGCTGGAGTAGGAGCTAAAACTGGTACAGTTGATAACATTATACACTAATGTGCACTGCCCTCCTTCTTTAGAAAGCAGCTTAGTTATACATTGACCCATGACAACGATCTAAACTTGTGAACCCATTTTGGAGATCATTCCTAAGGAGATAAAAAACAGAATTATTTTTAAAAAACTGTGTATATGAAGATTTCCCTCATAGTATAAGAAGTTTGTAAGGACCTAAACCCTAAGAATAGGGGATTGGCTAAGTAAAGTATAGGAATAATACTTGGTAGGCCATTGTGTATCCATAAACAGTAAATATACTGGAATGGGGTAAAGATCACTTGCCAGTAACGAAGTAGGACATAAGTGGTATGCTAATTAGAGCTGTTTTTTTTTTTTTTTAAAGAGTAAGTAACAGGTAATGGTTGTGAATTTATGAGTAATTTTTAAACAAAATATTTTGACTCTTGCAAATTTTTGTTGATGATACTTGTTAAATTTAGGACTGAGCAAGTGACTTTTATCCATCAGTACTGCCGACTAACCAGGTCTCTTTCAGTGACAAGTTAAAATTGATCTTAAAATTTTTTAAAAAATAATTCTGACTTCTGTAACCAGAGTTCATGGAGTAAACTGGGTACCACTTGACCCAGGAATTAAATGTCCTTCTCAGAACCTGCCTCTGTTCTGCTCTCCTCTCTTGATATCTCCTAGCAAGGTCTTCCTCCCCCCATGATGGCAAAGGAAGCACGGGACAGCTCTAGGCTAGCTAGGAGTCCACAGCTCGGCCTTGCTCAGGGGTCCTTGGGAAGTCCCAGGGCACTTGCCACCACCCTAGAACTCTAGGTGGATTAGGGGCAGTGCCACTTTCCTCCTTGTCACGTGGGCTAATTTTGCTTTGTTTCCTGCACGGTGCCATTTCTTTTATCCCAGACCTCTCAATTTTTGCACTTAGATCTGTAGTAGAACATCTTGGTTTGGGGGTGTATGTACATGTGTAACCTTCTTTGATTCTGCTGCTTCTTTTTCCTGGATTTCCCATTGAAAAGATTTTTTTTTTAATTTTTTTAAACTTAAAAAAGTTTTTTAAGTTTCTTTATTTACTTTTGAGACAGAGAGAACAAGCATGAAAGAGGGGCAGAGAGAGAGGGAGAGAATCTCTAGCAGGCTCTGCACTGTCAGCATGGAGCCCAAAGTGGGGCTCGAATTCACAGACTGTGAGATCATGACCTGAGTTGAAACCAAGAGTTGGATGCCTAACTGACTGAGCCACCCAGGCGCCCCTAATTTTTTTTCCTCATTTTTAAACTGTTTATTTATTTCTGAGAGAGAGAGTGTGTGTGTGAGAGCAGGTGAGGGGTAGAGAGAAAGGGAGACACAGAATCAAAGCAGGCTGCAGGCTCTGAGCTGTCAGCATGGAACTTGATGTAGGGCTCGAACTCACAAACCGTGAGATCATGACTTGAGCTGAAGTCGGACGCTTAATTGACTGAGCTACTCAGGTGCACCCATTGAAAAGTTTTAATTAAACTTCTGTGGTACCATCGGCTCTGATACATACATAGTATGCTTGCTGCTGCAAACATTTTTGTTTGTTTTTTAGATTCAAATCCAGTATATTTGCTGTATTTTTGTAGGAAGTTGGTTAGGAACTCTTTTGGAAGTTTTAGGTTAGAGGCAGCTGTGAAAGTCTTTGAGCACTTTGAGCACAGCTGAACTCATTTATTTTCCCAATAGCTAACATTGTCTCATTTTTCAAATATGTGAAAAAAGTTTAATTTTTATGGGTCTTTTACATAAAAATGTTGAATAGAATAGTTTCACCAAAAGCAGTTTTAACAAACTTCAAATTCAGTGAAGGAATTTCCATGAAGAACAAAGCTATGTTTAGCTATGTAAATTTCTACTGTTGGCAGTACCATTAAAATGGATGGTTCAGATTCCTGTTAAACCAGGAAGTCCCAAATGATGTTTGTGCAAGATTCTAACTATATTACTTGGATGAAAAAAGGATTCTAGGTAGATAAATTTATGAAATGCTGAATTAGACAGTATTAACTGTAAGACTGATTAGTTTTTAATATATTGTTGGACATTTTGTGTCCAGGGTAGTGTTTAAAGAAAAAAAAATTTTAATGTTTTATTTTATTTCTTGAGACAGAAGGAGACAGAGCGTGAGTAGTGGGGGGGCAGAGACAGAGGGAGGGAGGCACAGAATCCGAAGCAGGCTCCAGGCTCTGAGCTGTCAACACAGAACCTGATGTGGAGCTCGAACCCACCAATGCGAGATCATGACCTGAGCCGAAGTCATATGCTCAACCGACTGAGCCAACCACGTGCCTCAGGAATAGTATTTTTGATTGGACTGCCAACACCCCTTTTAAGAAGAGAGCAATTATTATATGGTTTTTTAACTATACTCTGTCAGGATCTTGGTCCAGTTTCTTATAAGATTGCCTAAGTGCTTTGAGATGGACATTGCTGAGTGTCATCAAGTTTGGTGGAGTTTTTTTTCCCATTTTAAGAGAATTTTGAGTGGATCTTACAAAGGTTGTTGCAATATGAAAGTCATTTATTTGATAGAAATGTCAAACTATCTTGTCAAATACAACGAAGTAACCCAAAAATATACTTCAGAGATTAAAAAGAGCAAAGATTGTGTGGAACCAGACAAAACCTATTTCTGCATTTCCTACTTCTCGCTCCAACTGCTTTGCTTACCAGACTGTCACTAAACATCTTGAGGAAATGCAGGGATCATTTTATTTGGAATGTTAGACACACCAGAGGTGGTGGTGGTGGTGGTGGTGGCGGTGGTGGTGGTGTTTTAATGACAACTTTATTGTCCCATATGGCAGCAAACCTTGTTCTATGAAAATTCAAGGACCTGTTTTTGTACTCTTGCATGAGTAGAGACTTTTCCTACCTTGGTGTGTAGGGTGGACTACAGGCAGACATACCTTTTCATAATCATGGAAAAAATTTTTTACAAGTAGCCCCATGATCTGCTCCAGAAAGCGTCTTATTGAAGCCCCAAGTTAATCATGCAGCATGGACAGAAGAAGCAAGAGTTTAGCTTTAGAAATTAAGGGTAGAAGTTAAAAATCACTTGCTGTTATGGAAGTGTCTCTGAAGATGAGACCATTGAACTTGTATACAGTTAGTTCTCTTAAGTCTGCGGTCATCATGTATAGCCCCCTACTTAAACCACCGCTAACTCAGTGAGTTCACTTGTTGAATGGAGTTAGAGTTAGCTATTTGGTTGTCTTAAAAACACGTGCTTGCCAGGAGCAGCTTGTTTGGTTTGGGCATATTTGATATTTTGAGCTGGCATCTGACGGTAATTAGCCACAGCATAACTTGCTTCTTGGGACTGTTTCTGGAATATGCTGGTAATATCAGCTTAAAGGGTGGTAATGGGATTTTTAATAAGTAGGAGGGGGAAGGCACATAATTCATTGAAAAGTTGCATAGATTATTTAGGTGCAAGTTAGAATAAAAGTCTAAGACATAGCTTGGTTTTATTCCACATATGTGGAGAGATTCTACAATTTTGCAGTTTCCTGGTATATTTTTATATTGTTGCTGTTACTAAAATTGGCTTGTCATTACTGAAAACTTGCCCAAAGACTGCTAAGTGATTGATGTGTAACTATTCTTAAAATCGTGTATTTTTCTACTCAAACTATCACACCTTTTCTCTTCTTCCTATACAGACTTAGCTTTGGAATCAAACCCTTCTGACCATCCAAGGGCAAGCACAATTTTCCTGAGCAAATCTCAAACGGATGGTAAGACAGTATTTTTTTTCCTCTAAAAAAAAAAAGATTGAAAACTGTCTTTGTTTTGTGTATTATAGAAAGCACCTAGAACTCATACATTGGTTTAAGTATTTCACTTTTTCATGTATTCACTTATTATTTTAATATGTGATGATATACTTCAGTTGTCACTGATTTAGTTAGCGGGTCACGTAGACTGTTTACACATTTGCTGCCTCTTTATCGACATAGTCGATTGACTACAGGATTTAGATGTGGTCTAACTCTCCATACCTCTTTGACCTTTTCTCCTTGTTCCAAAGGGCACACATTTTAAAGATGAGTGATAGGATTTAGGCCATAGTTAGGTTTTCATTTAACAAATTAAAAAAATTTATGTATAGAGAGTAAATCTGTGATTCTGGCCCCATTTTACACAGTGCTCAACCAAACAAGCTTATGTCACATCCACAGTTATGCTACTCAGAACTTTTGAGCTATTCAAAACTTTCTCATCCTAATGTAGTGATGTGCCAGGATATGTAGGAATAGACATACCCTGTGGGGTTTCCTAGAAGGTTAGCTTCCACAAGTGAAGCTAGTATACATTGCCTGTGCCCTTGACTTAGAATGAGTCTGAACTGTAGACTTCTCAGCACTCCTGCTCTCCTCTTATTTTCCTTAATGTTATGTTAAATCCTTGTTTATTTGAACTAAAGAGCCATACATGACCACGTTTCTCAGTTGATTATGACAGAAATAGAAGAAGTGAGGGTTCCATAATATTTGAAGTGATGCAACACAATAAATAATGGGGGTTTTTTTAACCTGAATGTTCATAGGTATGTACTTAGCCTATCCTGAGCAGATGACTTCTGGTTAGGATTGCTGTATATCTTGGATTCATCCAGAAACATGGGTGCCCACGTGATAGAGACAGTGTGGAGACAGTAAAAGCAAAGCTATCTCATCTCTTTCTCCTCAGTAATAAGGAAGGTGTGCTGATATCACCCCACATTAAAGGGGGGGCCAGTGTGGGAAACAAAGTGTGGCCCAAGACCCTCATTGGACCTTTTTATTTTACCGCTGCCTTTTTTAGAGCAAAGTGATTTTGTATGCTGTAGATATATTCAGTTAGGTTAGCATACTCATTAAAATATAAATTTAATATAGATTACTTCCCAGTTGTGTAATGACCCATTTATTTTTTTAGTAAGGTATATTAGTAGATTACCAGTAAGTGCTTCAGGATGCTTCCAGGATATTGATGCATCTAGAGATTAGAGCCTGGCTAGAGACTGGTTCTTAGAGCTGTCAGATCCTGGTAATTAAAGTTAGTTACATATAAATATAGAATGAGAAAACACCACTGTGTAGTGGTTCAGATATGGAAGAGATAAACATTTTTATTAGCTAAATTTTCTACCTGGTGTAGTTTGCTTTCTCCTTTTTTTTTTTTGTACATGGGGAGCCTTTCATTTGTACCTAACAGAGAATGTCTGTTAAGTCAGAAAGTAAAACTAAGTCTTTCAGTTTTACTTTATAAGATTCATCTTTCTAGGTGATTTAAATTCTGAATTTTGTTGGAAATTATATTTTAAAAATGGAATTCTATCTCATTTTGTATGTTGGTAATCCATCAGGTAATTAGCAGCTACTTTTAACTTTTCTGTGACATTTGTATCAGAATTGATCAGTTAATCTTTTTTATTCTTAGTGCGAGAAAAGAGGAAGAGCAACCATTTAAACCATGTAAGTAAACAGTTGAAAAGTTAAAAAAAAAAAAAAAAATGAAAAGTGTGTCTGCTATTGTTCCTAAAAATATGTAATGGATCCAGAACTGTTAGTGTGGACCTCTTTTTGTAGATTTTCTAAATCTCTTCTATTTTCCTCATTATGAGATGTATTCAGGAAATTCTTTGGCTTAGTAGGACTTATTTCTTAAGGGTTCTGACATTTGACTTAAGTTTTAATAACATGATTGTGGTATAAAGTTCCACGGTCAGTTTGTTTGCCTTAATTTTTTAATATTATTTTTTAACCAAAGTAACAAAAATACACTAAGTTAATTTGTAGCACTCTTACTGACTTCCTGTCCTGCCAGGGGAAAGCTTAGCTCCCTCACTCACCTTGGCCTTACCTCCCTCCCTCTGTCCCTCAGCCTGTATCATGGTTCTTATTAAATCAGCATCGGTGTTCTGTTATGACTATGCAGATACTCACTGCTGAGCCATCTAGTTCTCTGCCTGTGCCTTCTCCTGTATACGCTTAATTCTTTCTCTTAAACATTTCTGAAACCCGAGCACTTCTGCACTTCTCCAGGGTAATCCAGGCCCCATTTTCCTAGCCAGCATGATCTCACTCAGCCAAATGCTGTACTTAGCTTCCTGGCGGGACTTCCTACTTTCACATCCCCCCCTCCCCCTTTTTTTGTGGAATTGATATTCACTTGCCTATTTTCTAACAGCTATTTCCCCCTCCCCCAAATGCTGTAACATTTGTCACATGTCTATCAAAAATTTTTTTCGTTTACTAAAACACATCTGCTCGATTTTTTTTCTTGGAGACAGCCTTTTGTCATTCTACTCCAATAGAGTAGACTGGTTTCTGCTACGCCAGCTCTGTGTCTGTTTTCCTAGGATATCTCCTTGAAGTCATCTGGGAGCTCACATAACTGCTGTCATGTGTTGGATCCCCTATGTCCTAGATTCTCTGTTTCCTTTTGTCTTGCTATATGCCCTTGTTTTACTGGAGTGCATTTTTCCAGGAATGGGCAGAAATTTTTAGAGACCTAGCCTCTCTCAAACTCCTGCTGTTTGAGAAAGTATAGAATTCTAGGTTGAAGCTAATTTTTGCAGTTCTACAGACATTTCTCTGTTGTCTTCTCATTTACAGTGTTGCTCATAAATCTCTTGACATTGTATGATACATTGCACATTATTGATTTTTTCAATCATTGTTTCCTCATCCCTTCTTTCTCTGGAATGTTTTAGTGCCTTCCCTGCCCCTAGAATTCTGAAATTTCATAATATGGTTTAGTATGGACCTTTTCATTTTACTGGAGCCAGTAAGTCTGCAGATCATTCCTCCTCCTAGTGAGTTCATTCATTCCTTCGTTTATTCATTCATTCATTCTGTTCTGGTATTTTCTGTTATTCAGATGTTGGACCTCTTAGACCAGTATTGCTGCATGGATCTCTAATCTTTTCCCCTTCTAATTTCCATTTTGTCTTTTTGTTCTACTTCCTAGAGATTTTCTTGACTTTATGCTCTGAGCCTTCTCTCCAGTACTTAGTTTTGTCTTATTTCTAATTTATAAAGGTCTCTTCTGGCATTTTTTACAGCATTTTAATTCTTTCACCATGCAATTTCTTGTCTTTCTGAGGGCCTTTAAGAATTTTTTAAGTTTCCATTTGCTTCTTAATTTTATCATTCCTACCGATTGCTTTTTCCTGTTTCAGTCTCTTGTTGGAGGCTTCTCTTAAATGTATGGTGGTCCCTGCCTGTCTCAGATCTCATTGGAAGCACTTGTTACCTGATGGGCCTCACTGTGGAGATTTGGGGGCTGAGCCTCTGAATTCTGAGCCTGCCTTGGGTTCTGTAAGACAAACTGTCTTTCTTATTCCTGTCCCAGTCTCTAGGTATCCCAGTTGTGTTTTCTGTGTTCTTCCATTTCACCTGCCACCCCTTTCCCTCTGTCTAGTCTTGTCATCTTTCAAACATTGCACATCACCTGGTGTTCATCCTGTGTTGTGTATAACCTCTGAAAGGAGAGGGAGCAGAAATAGATATGTGATTGTCTACCATGTGTAACTCAGAATCTGTTTTAATTTGATATAATTAATTCTATTAAATCAGGCATAATAATTTTTGGTTATCTCTATAATTAGCATATTATACTTTTCTACTAGTAAGGCTTTGATTAAGAATTCAAACCATGGATCCTGTCATATTGTCCCATTAATGTGCAACATAGATAAAACCTAGTTTTTATTAATGCATAAAGTGCAGAGAATTTTTAAGTTTTATTGTGAAAAAGACAAAACTTGTCCTGTGGAAAAGGGGAGACACAAAAGTGAACTTCAGCAGTAGGCACAATGGAAAAGTTAGTGGGTGGGGGCAGGATTTCAATAGGTACTTGACCTTTGATGGTAACGCTTGGGTTGTGACTTCCGAGACTTATTATCTAGTCTTTACCATTGAACCTTAAGTCTATGAAATAACCTCTTCCTTTTGTTGTAAAGATTGTAAAAGCCCACCTATTCTGTTAGTCTTGAATAAAGATAAATCCTGTCTTTGTCTATTCTAGTGACCACGGAAATAATATCTGTGAGCACTATCTGCCAATACTGTTTTTTGCTGCCCGATTTTTTTTTTAAGTATTTGCATTTTATAACTCTGTTTGTTGAGGCTGTAAGCCACCAACAGTAAACATAAAAGACAATTGTCTTAAAATTTCAGCTAATTTTAAGCTAATAAATAATTACAGCTAATATATCCAGGCTTTGCTCAGAGACTTAATTCTGCCACCCTGTAGTTGAATACTGGATATTACCGAATACTGAAGAGTAAGCCTGGACTGATGGAGAAGTGTTCAGTGTTTCTTTGGTTAGATCTAGTCAGTGGACTGTAAGTTCCTGATTCACTAACTCCCCCCCTGCCCAATATGGCTATAAGGCCACATCTAATTAAAATTTCTTGATGTTTCACACTAATATTTTCAAAGACAAACCAATATACATTTGTAATAGAAAAATATATTTTTTTAAACGTGTGTTTTTGAGAGACAGAGTGTGAGTGGGGGAGGAGCAGAGAGAGAGGCAGACATAGAATCCAAACTAGGCTCCAGGCTCTGAGCTGTCAGCACAGAGCCCGATGTGGGGCTCGAATCCACAAACCATGAGATTATGACCTGAGCCAAAGTCAGACACTTAACTGACTAAGCCACTCAGGCACCTCAGAAAAAAATTTTTAATGGAGGGAAGTGGGAGTGAATATAACCCAAAGCTCTACCAACTAGTCTATACTTTGGTGCATTTTCTTCATGTTCTTTTTATAGCTCCTCAGTGTAGGTTTGTGGTCAGAATTGACTTTTCTTATGATGTAATATACACCATATTATACCCTGGTAGTAGTGACCTAAAAACATAACTTTCTTCCATTTAGAACATTTTTTTAACATTTATTTATTTTTGAGAGACCCAGCATGAGCAGGGAAGGGACAGAAAGAGGGAGACACAGAATCTGAAGCAGGCTCCAGGCTCTGAGCTGTCAGCATAGAGCCCACTGCGGGGTTTGAACCCACAAACTGCGACATCATGACCTGAGCCGAAGTCAGATGCAGAATGGACTGAGCAACCCAGGCGCCCCTAGAATAAAAGTATTTAAATAAATGAATTTTCGTTTTTCATGCTGTATTTTTCAAGATTGTTAAATTAAGTATTAGCTGAATAGCTTAAGGAACGTAACAGTTTTAGATACAGTTGAACATTTCTGGTTTGGAGGAGAAGTTAGTGATACTTTTCAAAAATGTCTGGAACTTTTTATTAAGTAAATGTCTTTGCAGTAAAACATCTGAAATCAGCAAAGTGTTGTTTTTATATACCATGTGGATATTTGTGATTAGTGGCTATTGGCAGTTTTTAAATGCTCTGTAATTTAAAAAGTATCAACTAGATTTTTTTCCCTGCCCCATCTGTCATTATTTGAGGGGGACACTGGTGGGAGAGAGTGAGACCGTGCAAACCCTATTTTATATTAATAGGAAGGAAGGCTCATCTGAATTAGTAAAAATCAGAAGCAAAAATAAAACCCAGCAAAACTAAGCACTAAAATTGTTGGTATTCTGTGGTATCGAATGCTACTATTTTAACTTCTCACAGTGACTAGGATTTGGTTTATTGGCCTTACTTTAAGGAAGAGATTTGTCCTATCAGAGTTTAGGCTATTTCAGTATTTGACTGCTGCTGTATACCCAGGCTCTTCACAGATAAATGGATACTTCTAAAGTGTTTTAAAGATAATTTATTGGATAGAGGGTCTCCCAAAGTTCATTGTCACCTCTCTGACACCATTTGCAGATAAATTCTGCAGATAAATTTGTGTCTGTAGTAAGATTTACCTTCCAACTGTAATTGATTTTAAATAATTTGTCAAACACTTAGGGAGCTCCTGATTTGTCCCAGATTCTGTGCTCAGCAGCTGGAGGTGGGAGGAGTAAGAGTCCTCCTTTCCCTGGAGAAGCTTACTTTCTTAGGAGGGGGACACCCTGCTGGCAGTTGGCAGCTTGTAACAAGTGGCAGATGAGATGTGTGAGTGTACAGAAAAGAAGTTTTGTGGTGTGGCTGCCGGCAGAAGTATCCTTGGAGGTGAAGGGGATCAAGCTTGCTGGGACATGGAGGAAGAAGAAGTCATTGTAGGCAAAGAGAGCAGCACGAGTGAGGCAGGCATTTATAGAATAGAATAGAATTAATTAAAAAGTTTTAAATAAATGGAGAGTATTCTGAGGTTCTCACTTGAGTAATGTGATGGCAGTCTTATTCATACATGAAGTTAAAGTTAAATTGTCATAAGCTGTTTAAATCTGTTTTGGGATGTGAGAGAGTCTTAAAGCAATACTCTCTTACCCTCCAAATAAGGAAACTGAGGCGTAGAGAGACCTATGGCCCCCTTTGCTTGTTAGTGATAGAGCAGCCCTGGTACAAACAGCCTATGACTCCAGAACATTTGTTTCATCACCCTCTCTTCTCTGCTGACACATTTGTTGTTGGCTTTCATTTACTGCAATAAAATGTTCTTGCATCAATATTCTATAAGGCATTACATTTTATTGTAGTAAATGAATAGTAGAAAGTCAGTCTCAGGTGCTTTTCATTGCTTAAGAAAAACCACTGAAATTTTATTCTAAACTTTTTACATAATTATAAAAGGGATTTATAATAGCAGGTTTGGTAATAGGTAATTTTATCAAGGGCAGTAGTTCATAACCCATTCCTTAAACCTCATGTGGGAAGTTAGAATCTCCACTGGGTTTCCCAGAGAGCTGCACATGCTAGCACACTCAGGCAGCTCATGAAGTATGAGAAAAAACTTAATGCTTTATCGTTTGACATTTTAACCGAGGAAAAAACACACTTTTATAGGTTTAACTTACTGTGACATTTTCTTCTATTTCCCTTCCCCTTCAGGTATCTCCAGGGCAGCTTACTAAAAAGTATAGCTCATGCTCAACAATATTTCTAGATGACAGCACAGTCAGCCAGCCTAATCTTAGAACCACAATAAAATGGTGAGTACAACTAGGTTGCCAAGGGCTGAGTGACAGACCCCTTATGCTAAAAAAGCATCCTAGCCGTACTTGGTCATTTCAGTCACTTGATTGTCCTTTTCAGCAACCAGGTTAAGAAACTGGTGTCCCTTTTATATTGCTTTCAAGGACCTAAATATGAATATTTCAATTTCCATTTTAATCTTAGAATGCATGGTGGAAGGGAAAGCCAGTTAGCAAATAAGAAATCCCAGAAAAAGTACACCTCTTACTTGATACATTTCTGTTGCTGAGACATTGTTGAATGTGATGAAGAAGGGGAGAGGTGCTTTTTTATTGGGTATTTCTAGGAAAAAGCCTTTCTTTATGAGTTATAAACCTAAAACAATGTGTCTTACTTTGGAAGCTACTCTCGAAAGAAGGAGCAGTTTGTCCCCTACTGGCACCAGAGTGTATCTGCATTTAAGTTGAATTGGATTTCAGATTTTCCCTCATGCATTTTTTTTCCCTGCACTATTTCTGTATGAAAATTAACTTCTCATTCCTGTCTCTCAAAGAGGGGGAAAATAAATACTGAACCAATCTTAAGGAACAAATTCTCAAGCTTTATGGATGAGATTTACTTAACTGAGAATTTTAATTTAATAGATATACTTAATTTTTAATTTTATATGTGTGTATAGATATAGAAATATATCTCCAGGCCACTATATCAGTCCATATATAAGAAGACTGCAGCAGAGAACAGAGATGGTCTTAGAAACCTAGCTGGTCAGGTTTATAGTTTAGCACACATGAACAGCATTGTGATGA
This sequence comes from Crocuta crocuta, assembly GCF_008692635.1. Classification (NCBI taxonomy): domain Eukaryota; kingdom Metazoa; phylum Chordata; class Mammalia; order Carnivora; family Hyaenidae; genus Crocuta; species Crocuta crocuta. The sequence continues at coordinate 4,968,787 of NW_027527591.1, read as the reverse complement.
AAGTATTCCTTAATTTCTAAGAGCACTGTATAATCCACAATTGGAGTTACACTTTCAGGGCACCCTAAAGATGAACCTTTCAAGCTTATTTAAGAGAGGAAAACCTAAAACAGGATGCAGCTTCCTGATTGGCCAAGGAACATTTATTAATGGCTCTTGGAGACTGGAGTGTGGATTTCCCAGAACCCAGTATGCAAACACTACTTCAAAATCTTAATATTCTCATCTTTAATTTTATTTTTCAGTCTTAAAAATAATGAGCTGTTTTACTTAATTTTTTTTCTAACATACCAAACTTTTTCAGCTACTTAAATTATCAGTAACTTCCATTTTAATGAAAAACAGCAGGTTCACAATCATAATAATGTGACTTTCCTCTCTCCCTCGTAAATAACAGTAGTTGAGATCAAATTGTGTTTCAGAAAAAACTGAGCCCCAAAAGTCTAAAGTCCTGAGCTTTGGTCCCTAACAAGTAATCACTGAATGTTTTTATTCAGCCAAGACACTAAATCCATGTGTAAAAGAACACTTTACTTTGGCTACAGTCCCCAGCTTTTGAGTTCAAAAGATTCTGATGTTTTAGTATATAATTTAAAAGTCGTTCTAAAGATTAACCTTGCTCAGACAAGTAGGTTTCGTGCTTGTTTCTCCCAACTTAGTCTAATTTGTGGAAGTGCATTAAGTTTAATTTGCTCTAAGTTTTAAAAATATTAATTCAGTACATTCATTATTGGGGAAATAAAGGCTTACTGGGAAAATTAATAGGGCAAATTGGCTTTTAGGAATGATTTTGAAAAATGTTTATGTTGGGGTAGTACATTGTTCTCAGTGCGGGGGGGCTATTAGAACCAGGCCACTTTTTTCAGGACCTGTGTTTCCAAATACATGCATTTCCCCCTCCCCCACAGCACTCTCACAAGTGGCCTTTTGATAGGCTGAGGAAGGATAGGGCGCATAATTATATGGACAAAAAGCATCCTAGATGAATCATTCATTCCCAGATTTTGTTGCACATTGCAGTCACCTGGGGACCTTTAAAAGCCCTTCTGATGCCCAGGTCCTACCCAGTGCCAGTTACATTGCCCGGCAATGCCCCAAGCTCCTCCGGGGATCCCAGTGAGCAGAAAGCTCGGGGAACCCCTGCCTGGTTAGAGTGTAGGGGAATGGGAACAGCTTCCACCCATCTGTGGGGCTTTGGGCAAGTCAGTTTTAAACCTTGGTTCCTTATTGGTAAAATGGGTTGTTTAATTAAATGCTACATGGGTTTAGTGGTGCTTTTCATCATAGAACTTTGAATTCTGTGATCTTAAAATCAAATTGAAGTTGAAACTGTTTGAAGCACTATAGAAGTATCCATCTTTGATGCTAATAACATAGGCCTTTTTACAAGTGCTCATATTCTACAGACCTAGTTAAAATTCAGATTTGCCTTCCCTCAATTGTTTTGAGCTTCATTTTAGATACTTTGGGGGCAAAGGGAAGCATGTAACTTAACCGAGAGAATCCCTTTGTTGCCAAATACGAAACATCTGTGAATAACTTAGGACTATAGTGACTTAGAGAGTGTCTGAGGGACTTATACCTATCTGTTCATTAATGTTTTAGTCAAACTAATTTGGAAATACTTGTCATCAAGTATTATACTGTGTAGTATGATGCTGCATTGTTAACACCGCTTATTTCGGGGTAGCTAGACCTATCATTGATTTGTGGGTATTTCTATTTGCCATTAAATTTTCTAATTATGCAAAAGTGATTTTAAATGACTTTATCTGGTGTAGAACACTTTAATTTACTCTTAGGGAAATAATGGAAAATGTGTGGGTTGGTGGATAGCGAACTAAATCAATTAAAATGCAGGGTCTAACCTTTTTTTTTTTTTAAATACAAAAATTACCATGTGGTTTATATTTAAGCATGTGTACAAATGATAAAACTTGTACAGGAGGAAAGAGTCTGTGGGTAGAAGGACAAATGACAGGGAAAATATGTAATAAATGTATAATTTGCAATTAACAACCAAAACTTGTCTTCTGACAAGTTTATTTTATTTAGCAGTTTGGTCCTCCTATTTTTGCCAAAGCCAACGAGCTTAAAACAAAGGGGAAAGTGCCCATATAAACTATTCTGAATTAGAGGATTTCAGGGCCACTAGGCCCCTGGGAAGATCTTCTCTCCCCAAACTCCTTTTTAAAAATGTCGTCATGCCTAACATGATAAAATTAATTGCTAAAATTTTCTTTTTCCCTCCACAGTGTGACCTTAGCAATATATTACCACATAAAGAACAGGTGAGCTCTTTTAAAACCTGTCTTGTTATTCCAGCCAAGATATCAAGTTTAGGGTTGGGTAACAGCTATAGATATCATTAGAGTAAGCTTATAGAGTACTTTTATTACAATATTGAAGACCCAAAGAGTATTTGTTCCTCTGGGTTATATTAATATTTACTGTATTAGGACTCAGATTTGAGAATTTAAAAATTAAATCCACTGTATGTTAAAAACATGGTTTTATGACACCATTGGACTTTTGAGCTAGATACTTCTTTGTTTGGGGGGATAGTCCTGCACATTATAGGATGTTCAGCAGTATACCTGGCCTCAGCTCACTAGATGCCAGGAGCACCCTCTCCCTGTCTCCACACATGGCCAAATGTCCCCTGGGGAACAAAATCATCCCTGATTGGGAAGCCCAGTGTTAACATAAATCATATTTTTAATTAAAAAGTAGCTGTTTTCCACAACAAAAGAGTGAAAAGTATGTCATTGATTTACAGTTTTGCAAATCTCTTTACTATCTGGCTTAATAGAAGACAGCTCATTCTCATACCCTGTTTGTCTTCAGTGATTTGTTTTGAAGAGACAATATGAAGAAGACCTGGCCTCGCTCAGATACGTAGTTGGGAAAAGTGTGCTTTTAAAGCCTTCAGATAATTGTGGAGGTTCTATGATACTGTACCAGAAGCCCACAAGTGCTAGTTTCTTAATTATAACAGAATTTTAAATCATATCCGTGAACTTGTACTTTGTGAGTACCCATTGATCTATCTTGCACACCGAGTGGATCTTTTACCTGTAGGTGATTTTATAATATTTTGCATTGGTCGGTTGGAAAGTACTAGTTCACATTTCTCTATATAGTATCAAAAACTCACTTTGGTTAGTATCACCACCAGTCTTACCAGAAAAGTCTTTTAGGTATTGAGAAGCTATCAAGCTTACAGTAGCTGCAGCTCACCTTGAAAGGTTTCCAAAATCCTGATTTTTTAGCTTGATAACCTGAATTTTATCATTGACAACAAATACTTTAGCTGTTTCCTTGGTGCTTCAGGTTCACTTTGTCCATTTTTTACAGAAAATCTTTAATTTTATTTTGAAATAAACTCTGTGCCCAGCATGGGGCTTGAACTCATGACCCTGTGATCCAGAGTCACTGTTCTACCAACTGAGTCAGCTGGGCACCCCTCATTTTGTTCATTTTTAAGAGAATGACTATCAGTTGTACTTTCAAATAAAGGTGGTTCTCTATGGAAAAAGCAGCTTGTTCAGCTTACAGCTAACTCTCAAGTGCTTTTCCTTAATTATCTTTCAGTATGCGGAAGTGTTTCATATTTACTTTCTGCTTATTCAGAATATTAGAAGGCTCAAAGCTTAATAACAATGTTCAGATTTCCTGCTTTACCGAAGATGTTCTTAGGTAAAGCATAATTTTTTTTTCAACTGCAAGTGGCAGTGAAGACTAGAATGACTAGGTACAGTTGGGTACCACACCTGCCTTGATTCATGCTCAGAACCCAGGAGTTTTACTCCCTTTTATTTTTATATGATCGCTGCAAATGTCAAAAGTGTATGAGCAAGTAATGTCTTTAATATTTCTCTCAGTTCTGACTTCCCGGGTCTGAACGGGGGAAGCCTAGAGGCGCAGAGGCCACACTTGGAGAACCACTGCTTAAATGAGCACAGCGTGTTAGTGTGGTGGACTTTTAAACAAAAAGACTTAAGAGAAAGACTACATTTTTAACTCAAGCTATTTAAGAGAAATGATAAGAGTATGTAATATAGAGAACCACAGGGAGGAAAAAACAGGGGAAAAACATGAATTTCATAGTCACATTTATTAAAATTCTGAAGACCTTGCTGCCCACCACTAATGCTTTATGAAATGTTCCTGTGTGTTCCAGTGTGGGGTTAGAGAAGTGAAAATGTATTGGATTCAAAAGCATTGCTAGCTAGGGAAAGTCGGGGTTAAAGGACACTGGCTTGGCTGGTCCTGGTAGGAAAGATTTCACAGAACTTGATGGGTGAGCAAAAAGAGGTCAGGAAACCCTCTTAGGGCCAGAATACAGACTAATTTATAAAACTGCTGCTTTGTTGGAAGTTTAAGCTTCTTCCACTCCCCTCTCTCCTCCCAGCAGATATATTACTAAGATATTAATTCTTGAATTAATTTTTAAAATGCATATTCTTATTTTATAGAGATGCAAATAGATCCTTGGATATTTTTGATGAGAGGTCACATCCACTCACAGTAAGTGTCAGTTTTATTGAAGTTGTATTTTTCTCTCATGCAGTTATGTTTATTTCATGCTGATTTCATTTGAAATTCATTGCTAGAAGAAAATTACTCCCTCCAGCTTGAAGCCAAAATCATCTTTAGTCTTCTTCCCTACCCTTTGTTGTGTCACCATGTCACAAAAGGAATGTTGTAGAAGGGATAAGCAGGAGTAAGAACGGAGTTACAGCTTTGTCTAATTAGTGGGCTGAAGTGAGTAACATACTCAAGTAACAGAAAATAGATCTTTTTAAAAGATAATTTTCAGTAACATCAAACTATATATAAGTATTTATAAATAAACCTAACAAATATGTTATGATCTCTGAAAACAATTAAGAAGACTATTTAAATTTGAAATCATTTAAAATAACAGCTTTAAAAGTCACTTCCTCAGGTACCCTACGGGCACAGGTGGCTGGTGACCGTGGCGTATGTCAGCGCACACATAGAGCCTTGTGCTTGCCAGGAGCTGAGGGTGGTGTTTCAAAGGTGCCTGCAGAGCAGTGTGGCATGTGTGCACAGGCAGACTCTGCAGCCAAGAAATAGTTTGCATTTGGATAGATTTCTGTGGCAGGGGAGGGGAGTAGAAAGGAACACATATACAGATTTTCTGAGGTTGTGTCTGTATTTTTCTGTAATGAAGGGTGGTGAGTATTGAATCACTATGGTATTTTAAGATCCCCTTGTTTAGATTTAAAAGACTAAAAGACATGTCATCCAATCAAAGTTACTCTAAGGGGCATGTGGGCACAAATAAAGACTGCTCTATTATGGGCACTTAGGTATTTTTCTTTGACAGATACTTACACTGCATTTTCTTCTTTCAGCGAGAAAAAGTTCCAGAGGAATACTTTAAGCATGATCCTGAGCACAAATTTATTTACAGATTTGTTCGTACTCTTTTCAGCGCTGCACAGCTAACAGCTGAATGTGCAATAGTGACTTTGGTAAGATATTTCTTCTTTCCTAAAGCATCTTTAGAAATTTCTGTCTTGTGCACAGGGTATGGTCCTGGTGTTCACATAAAAGTAGGTTCCTGAAATGATCATCAGAAGTTTATTAGGAGAAACCTATTAAAAGTGTCAAATACATACATTTGAGCTTAATATAATTTGAGTTTAAGAATAATCATTCTTTAAAATGTTGCCATTGCTTTTCTCATCACAAAACAATTGCTATTAAAGGCAATAGGAGAGATTTCTGGTTTCTCCCTTCATACCTCAGGACACAGATGCACACGCAGCACACACACGTTCACACATAGGTGTGCTGGTGGGTGTGGGCTGAGATAGGGACAGTCCACAGGCAGACACTCACTCCGTATAGTCTCAGCTGAGTCCCACATTATCTCTGTGTTCCCCTCACAGTTCTGCTGTGTGTCCTGGTTGAGAACTGTGGGACGATGGGTGCTGACCCAGCCCTGGTGCCCTCTCGTGCCCGCCTGGGAGGCTGCCTAGGGTTATACTGCCGGAAGTACTTGGAAAGGCTTTGCTGGTCAGCCTGCTAAGCCACAGCTGTGTAAGGGACTTTTGGGGTAGCCGTTGAGAATTCCTGTGGTAGGATTTTTGTCATTTGAAAAAATAAATCCTTTTTTTTAAAATGTCTTATTTATTTCTGAGAGAGAAAGAGAGACAGTGTGAGCAGGGGAGGGTCAGAGAGAGAGGGAGACACAGAATCTAAAGTAGCCTCTAGGCTGTGACCTAGCTGTCAGCACAGAGCCCAATGCGGGGCTCGAACCCACGAACCGTGAGATTGTGACCTGAGCCGAAGTCGGACATTTAACCAACTGAGCCACCCAGCCACTCCAGAATAAATCCTTTTTAAGAGAGAGCTGGTTGGGTTTATTTTTAATCTTCCCTACAGCAAACCTCTAGTGGAAGCTCACGTGCATGGTCCATAGGGAAAGTACTTAGGTCAGTACCTGTATTCTTTGAGTGTCCGGTTAGAATTTAGGAGAGGAGGCTTGTGCTTTTGATTAGAGACCCCTCAGTGGGCACTCAGTCAGATAGGCCTTTTCATTGAACTACAAACCATTCGGAGTGCTTAGCCCATGCCGGAGAGGCTCAGGAGTGGCACTTGCATGTGAAGAGCCAGGCGATGCCGGGAGAACATCTGGATTGGAAGAGGGACCCTATGTGTAGGTAGTTTAAGTGTGACATTCCTGGGAGACAGCAGCGTGACCTCGTCTAGTCATCATGTGCATAGATGGAATTGAGCATAAATCTGACCTGTAGAGATAGGGAATTAAGAGTAGTAGAGAAAAGTATAGATTAAAAAGTGGATAGAAGCTAGATCTGGAAGGACTAACAGCATATGAGGGACAGGTCCTCAGAGGAGAGGCCAGTGTGCTAGGAAGACCAGCAGAGAATAATAAAAGAGATGCCAAAATGAGAGGTTCAGTTCAAGGAGAGCGTGATGCAAATGCCAACCATGGCCAAGCAGTTGCTCATCACCTACCCACTGCACACCTGATCTGTAGAGGGGAAAACAGGTTGAATAAAGTTCTTGCCTTTTATATAGCCTATATTCTAGTGAGGAAGAGAGAAGTTGTTTGATTTTTCAAATCAGTGTTAACCTAAATATTTCCAGCGGTGGTAAATACCAAGAGAAAGCAAGGTACAGTGATTGGAGGGGCTTACTATAGACAGAATGATCAGGAACAGCCTCTTTAAAGAGGTAGCACTTGAACCATGACGTAACTAACCTGAGGAAGATGATGAGCAAGCCTCTGAGATGGGAACACATTTTGTGTGTTCGAGGAACAAGTGGCCACTGGTCAGAGTGAGGAGTGACGGGCAGAGCACGCAAGATGAAGTCACAGAAGGGCAGTGCTGCACCCTGTTGGGCCTGATGGTTTGCAGGCGTGGGAAGAAGGTAAATTGCTATTTGGTGGGAAGCCTCTGGCAGATGTTGACCCAGGGGTATGAAGTGCTCTTAATTTAAGAGGCTGTCCTGGCTGCTCTGGGGAGAATAGACTATAGTGGGAGTCAGCGTGCAGGCAGAGAGGTCAGGAGGCCGTGACAGTGATACAGCCGAGGAGTGACAAATAGAATAGAAATGAGTCAAATTACCAGTGAAGGTAGAGATAACAAAAATTGCCAGTGGATTGGAGCAGGATTAACTTAATGGAGGTTTTGGGCCCAACAAGTATGTGAGTGGTAGTACCCTTGAGGTTACTGGGCAAGGCTCAGGGACCAGAGAGTTGGGGTGCAGAGCTCTGCTTTGTATGTGTGAAAGCACCAGTGGCCTCCCAAGGGTATAGGGGCAGGGAGGCAGACCGCCCGGGGTTAAGAAGACCATGGGAGATGAGAAGCCAGCATGGGGCGTTTCCCCGTGAGCAAAACGAGAGGAAGCTTTGTNGGGGGGAAGGGGGTGAGGATGAGGGCAGTGTAAATACATTCACATTGGGGGAAATCTCTGGCAGAGAGGGAAAAATTCTTCAAAACGAGGAAATTGTGGGATGGGATCACGGAAAGAAGAGTTCACGTCAGTGAGAAGAAACTCCCCTTCCACTGACACTGGAGAGTCGGGGGCGTGCATGAGGTTGGGCAGGTTCCAAGTTTGCCGGGAAAGGCGATCAGAAGTCAAAAGATTGCTAGTGTCTTAGACACGCCTCGAATTATTCCCATAGAGAGTTGAACCTTGTAAGTGAGGTTCGTTCTTTGGACACCTGCAAGTGCCGAGTTTGGGGGCCGGGAGCAGAATTTCACTCAGAATGTAATGTTTGAGAAACATTTGTTTTCAAAAACACAGTTGAGTTTGGACGATATTGCAAATCTGAGCTGGCAATCTGACAACCTTCAGACAGTAAACGTAACTCTAAAATTGGACTTTTCTTGTCAGATGGAACCCTTCTTCTGCAGAGCACCCTTTGAAGTAAGGAATCCTAGCTTAGCTCTGCTGCTAACTCCGCCCAGATCATTGCATGGACTGGGCATTTGACACACAGTAAAAGAAATCATGAACTCATCTCACAGGCGGGTTTAGAGGAGTCCCAGGGACCTAGGACCTGGCAGTTGTGAGCCCTTTAAAACCAATAGAATTGAGTACGGCAGTAGGTTGTGGAAGACAGAATGAATTATCGTGAGGGGATGATGGAGATGGGAACACGAGGGGCTAGGAGGACTGTCCTTTGTATGCGCATATGTTCCTGTAAAAGACACTAAATGGGATTACTTGACAGTTACAAAGACCGGCCCAGGCGCACCTGTCTGTACTTCCTGTCCTGCTGCGCCACTCAGCAGCCACTGGGAGGCTCTCTTGACCACCAGTTTTTATCCTCAGGCTTGTGCCACAAAAAGACTATTACTTGTGAAAAGGGGAAGGCAAAAATGTGCTCAGGATTACCAGGGTTTGACCTGTTCAAGTATTTGTAGAATCACCGTGTAACCACCAGCCAGCTACGGTACATCGCACATGGTAGGCCATCAAGTTTATCGAACAACTTGAATCTATAATCAGTTGTACCGAATCTTTCTCAATGGCTGTCTTCAGGATGCCCTTTACTGAGACATCCAGCTGTTCCCGTGACCAAAATTGGGCTGGAAATTTGCATGGGCAGAGTAGGCAACATGTATCCGACCTACAGCTGTGACCTGGCCTCTGGCTTTGGCTGGCGGAGCCAAGTCTTTGTAGAACCTAAGAATAAAAGGCATGTCAAAAACAGATGAAATCTGTCATTCCTAACAGTTCTTATCACAGCACTTAAACTGAACTAAAATGAAAGACCAGTGCTCTACTTTTGCAGGTTTACTTAGAAAGGCTTTTAACTTATGCTGAGATCGACATTTGTCCCACTAACTGGAAAAGAATTGTTTTGGGAGCCATTCTTCTTGCCTCCAAGGTTTGGGACGATCAGGCTGTATGGAATGTGGACTACTGCCAGATCCTCAAGGACATTACAGTTGAGGACATGTGAGTTTGTAAGGTTTTGGTGAACTTTCTAACCATTTTTCAGTGCCTCCTTTGCTCTGGTAACGTTTACATTTTAAGAATACTTTCAAAGGTTACATTGTGCAGAGAACTGAAATAGGCATTAAAATTCCATACTTACTATGTGGCTATGGTATAACAATTCCTATTTCCTCATCAGTAATTGGTAGGTCTTGATGTGTTACTCTTGTAATAATCTGCTTGGTAAATTGAAGTGTATTTTTCTGGTGGTTTTTGGCATACATTTTACAGGCTTCCTATCGACACAGTACTGTACATATCTTAATGGCTCTCTTAAAGCTGCCTGCCAGTTCCAGTCCATTTTTAAGAGGTATCTGTCTGGCCTTTGAGATAAATGTTTGGCCACTGTTAAGGTCTTGGGGCCTCTAGACGATAGAGAGGTTATACCTCAACCTGAGTCAGCTTTTGCTGGTCTTTCCTTTTTATCTGCAGAAGCCACGGTGCAAAAGTAGCCACATGCGTGGAGGTTTCAGATCCCCTGCTTCTGCCTCCTCCCCTCCTAGGTGTCTTGCTCCTGTTTAAAAATAGGTCTGAGGAGTCAGGGAGCTCCTGCTTCTCTGGCAGTCCCCAAAAGCATATCTGGGCCGTCACCCACTGCCCATCCCAGTCAGGAGTCTCCCGGGTGCTCAGCAACCACAGTAGCGCATCGTGGAGCCTTCAGTTAATCCCAAGGGTGCTCCTCACAGATGGCAGGCGGCATGGGAGTGAAATGCCAGACTTAACACGGGCTCTCGATTTGGCCACCCGGGCTTTTGTGAAGGGCCCTGAGGATGGTAGGCAGGACAAGCCAGAGAGGCATTTTCAGTAGACTCTCAGAGTGCCCGCCTGAGAGTGAAAATGTGTCTGTGGGTGGCACTGGGGAAAATGTGGAAGAACATACCTTGATTATACGGAGCAGCATAGGAAGATTAAGATCTCGGCAGGCAGTGGCAAGTTTGTTTTTGTTACCTTTGCCCGTTGTTCTAGATAAGATGGTCATTCAGAATTACCAAAGTGCATATTTACAACTGAAGTGAGGATACTTCTGACTAGAAGGGACCAGTCGTCCGTAGCAGTCAGAATGGCCGCGAGAACAGTGTGAACCGAGTGGGCGTGGAGGTACTGCTCTCGGCCCTGGTAGCCAATGGTGTCATGAATTCGAAATGGATAAAAGTAATTTTGGAAGTTGTAGAAGCTAAAGTGTCACTGTCCTCAAGCTCTGGTCCCTTAAAGGAAGAAAAACGTGGAATCCTGAGCACTAGCCCTGCCCTGGTGGCACCCGAGAGACTGCGTTGAAGCTGGCCGGGCCTCAGAGTCTAGTGAAAACATCAGAACCTGCTGGGAAGTGTGTGGGAGCTCGAAAGAGCGAGTTCCAGGAGCAGTGGCGGCAGTGTCCAGCTACAGGAAGACTGGTTGTAAACAGCAAGTTTTTCTTATATGATCAGAGAAGCACCAGGAGCTGTGTTTACAATAGGCTGTTTTGTTTACAATCTTTGGAAATTGGAAAGTATTACAACAAAGTGGTTCATATGCATTTGTTTTGTCCCCTGCTGTTGACTTCAATGTGTAATGGTCTCATTTTGAGTCTAAATTGAAAAATCGGTGTCTATCTACTTTTTCTTCCAACTTTCTAATGTCTGTGCTCCAGAATATATTCCCCTTCAAAAGAGTAAGTTAAACTGAGCAGCTGCTCTTCAGAAATTTGCTGTGCCTGTAAATGGTGTGCTATTCAGCCAGCTAGCTATTTAAAAAACAAAAACCCAGAAGATGCATATTCTATAGGCATAATGCTTTTCTTCAGTGATTAAACCTTTATTAATAGACATGTTAATCCTATGAAGTACTGTATTTCTACACAATTAAAATGTATTATTGGAGAAAATATAAAAGGGATAGTGAAGTGCATTTATTCCTGTAGTAAATTAAGTCCTGATTAGCTCATTATCAAAACATCATCTGATTTACATTTCTATAGACTTGCAGCCATATGAACAGGAAATTAAATTTGGAAGTAGGTTCAATTGGGTTTAAAATTCAACAAATGAGAACCTCATCTCTGCTCATATTCCTAATGTTCTCCATACAGGAGATCATCAGGCATTTGTTGAACTGTCCAATGGATAAAATATTAAAACTGAGAAACCAAATAGGTTATAAAATAAGCCTCTTGCGTTCATTCAGGTATTTATCACTTCTACCTATTTCTCTAAAAGGATTTCTGTGAATGTGGTATTTTTATTAAATATTTGGCAAGGGACCTGAAAGGTCGCGTGTAGCAAAGGATGCTGCCAGTACTTTCCTTTCCTGTTTTATTGAACTCGCCCTCTGCGGCTGTGTCCACGTTCTGTTCTGACAGGGGTGGTGACGCGTCTTGGGGTTGCATTCCCAACACGGGAGTTGCTCTTGGAACCCAGTGCTCTGTCAGAGGTCCTGTCATACAGTGATTGTCTAGTCATGACACCTCTTTGATCGTTCTGCCTTCCAAAGTTTAAAAAGTGCATCCTGTCCTGTCACAGTGACAGTCCCTTGCCCTAGTAAGATGAAGGTGAACAGAAACTTGCATTTATGAATGCCCTTTGACATAGCCCCGTGCACAGGGGGAGGGGAATTCCCTTTCCCATCGAACGTAGCTTATTTATTTATTTATTTATTTGAGATGAATCCTTGTTGCTTCAAGAGTTTTTCCCCCTCAGAGATAATAGCAGTGGCTCTCGATGGATCCATTTGTTGCCGTGGTGATGTGCCCACTCCTTTTGTTGGCGCGCCTCTACTTCAATAAGCCCCTTCCTGTTATCGGCCCGGTGAAAATGTCTGCAAGTTCTTCAGAGCTAATAAACAGCACACATCACTCCTTTCATCTGATCACTATAGCGGGGCCTTGGGAGTGAGCGTGGAGCATGAATCGTACAGCTGCACTAATGGAACTCTGAAGAATGAGCGCCTGAATCAGCAGCAGGAGTGCAGAAGAGGGCCGTAACCTCTTCCCCTTGTCCCAAACTCAGAGTGCTGGGATGCAGAAAGGGCCACAAATAGCTGTACCTTGTTTGAACATTAGTGTGTTAATCCAGCTGGGTAGCCTTTATTTGTTTCAAAACAGAATTTAGAGCTCTCCTAGTAGCTCAGAATGATACTTTTGAAGATAGCCCAGTTGACTAAAATTGTCCTGTGTTGGTTTTGTCTCCTCCCCCAGGAATGAGATGGAAAGGCATTTTTTGGAGCTACTTCAGTTTAATATTAATGTCCCCGCCAGTGTTTATGCCAAATACTACTTTGACCTTCGCTCCTTAGCAGATGACAACAACTTGAATTTTCTATTTGCTCCTCTTAGCAAAGAAAGAGCACAGAACCTAGAGGTAAGGCTGTGAAATCATGAGGGTTTTCTGCCAGCCACCGAAACCGGCATCTGTGGCTAAATCTCATTTGGCAGTGATTAGCAAAATGGAAGGCTTTTAAATTAAGGCATCGAAGAACTTATTAACCCTTTGGCAGCATATTTCCTGTCTTTTCTGATTTATGTAAGGATCTCATGGTTTTTTTTTTTAAGTATATAGGTGCCTCTTCTGTGACCATAATTCAGAATATTTTAAATCAAATTTAACCTGTTCTTAATGAATTTCCATTTGAACCTCTACCCTTCCATATAACCATTTGTGAATAATTTGTGACTGTATCCCTAGTCATATCTACATACATAATCAACTCACGGCTCTTAACTTTTACTCAGTTTGCAAATTCATGCTGGTGTTTAATAGATATAAACTGTGCCATAGATAGCACTGTTCAATCCCATGAGTTTATTAAACAAAACACCCGAGAGACCTGTACTTAGACTCTATAATGTATGTTTCAAATACTGGTGTAGAGAGTACACGGGCTTTTAATGGAAATTGTAATATACATGAGACAAAGTAATATTTATGGTTTATGACTTTTGGTGAGTGTATAGCAGAAGTATTCACAACTGAAATTTCAAACACATTTACAATGGACACTTTGTGGTACCTTGGTGGGGGGTGTGTTAGAATTGGGTATTTCCTACCGTGGTTGACGTGCGAGTGCGACAGCCCTTTTTGGCACTCCAGTCATTAGACTTCCTACCTTCCAGTACAGTCCAGCACATGCCTGCCCTGGGAAATTTGCTGAGAGCGTGTAATAATCACCGCAGACTAGAAAGACGTTGAATAGCTGAGTGAACGCTCATTTTTACTCAGATACACGTTCATTATGTTGAAGGAGCAAGTGTACAGGTCCCAGGTGGTGGTGCGGTTAGGAGCCTGTCACCTTTGGAACCCACTTTTTAAACAGACTCTTCTTTGCCCTGGTGATCTAATCATAGTCTCTTAAGGATGTTACCTTAGTGAACTGGCAGGAAGGAGTGTCCCCGGAATTTTGGAGCACAAACCCCAGCTGTCCAAAGTAGCAATAACTATGAAGGAGAGAATCTGAAGGAGTGTGACTGTGTGGCTTATCAGTGATGCTTTTTTTTCCTTTTTTTTGGTTGGAACCCCCTGCCTCTTTTTAAAAAATTGTTCTTGTGTTCTCTTTGACTTTCCAGGCCATTTCCAGATTGTGTGAAGACAAATACAAAGACTTGTGCAAAGTTGCTATGAGAAGGTCCTTCAGCGCTGATAACTTCATTGCTGTTCGGCGCTCTAATGCCATCCTCTCTTAAGGGAGAAGGGAGGGGTTGTAACATCACGAACCCCTCATCTACAAGGACCAGAGAGATACCACCTCTCCTGTCTCAAAAACCAGCAAAGTTAGTATTTTCATCTAAAAGTCAAGAGACTCGTGGACCGCAAGGATCATGCTCCTAGGAAAGAATGGGACTTGTCAATGCAACACGCTCTTTTGTCCTTTTTAATGTAAACAGAGTTACAAAAACCACTCCAGAGCAAAAGCTCCAACCCATACACAGATATTTGCGTACTATGTAGGCTTATAGCTGTGAGCGAAGTGAGGGGTTTTAAATTAATAGTTTAAATTTTTAGACTTTAAAGACACTAACTATATAACTCTTAATGTTTTTTTATTTTTCTTGCCCCTCCCCCATATTGCTGCATATTTCTTTAGAATCAGTGCAGTATTACCATTAAAACATGGGACTCCTAACAACTCCTAAAGCCACTTAGGAACAGACTGTAGCATTGTGAGGTATCGCAGGGTTCTTCCTCCCCTACTTTACCATTGAAGCTGCTAGTCATTATTGGCAATCAGTTTAAACCAAAAAGCTGCTGAGTAACACTTCTCATTCAAATTTTTTGCAAGCACTACTTACTAGCATATTAGTATGTTTGGGATCATAAACAAGAGAAAGTATGCTATCGATTGTCTGCTTCTGTTGGGTCCACGCTGCATTTCTTGTGAACTGTAATGGTGCTTCTCATTTTCTGATGATTTTCCTCTTTGTTAACTACATGTATTAAAAGATATTTTCGTAATTCCAACCAACATGGTGGTCCAGGGGTAACAAGCAGGTAATGAAATAGAAGGTGTCCTGAAGGTCTTGGTGCAACTTTAAGCTTCAGTATGGTGTGCTTGGGGCCCCGCCGAAGTATAAATGCCACACAGTTAGAAAGTACCAATTGAAAGTTTAATTGCATTTCTTGTAAACTTACCTAGTTTTGTAAATTTTAAATATTAAGCTTTTAATTTTTTGTTTAGTCTCCTCTTGAAGATGGCGAACATTGGCTGAAATGTTTTGTTAAGCCTGTAGCGTTTATACTTCACAAATATCAACCCTTAAAGTGCCCTAAGACTTTAGGGCTACCTTGTATCCTCACAGACATGCCCTCCCCTTTGAAAGCAGTCCTTTGCAGGGCTGTGCTGTTTACCTGCTTTGATCACCTGAGTTTCTTTTTTCTCGATTTGGTAAAGATTATGAAGAGCAGTGGTAATTCACGTGTAATAAACTCAAAGGAACTGGACTCTAATAGTAGTGATACGAAAGTAGGGAGAGGAAACCGCTTTTCTACCCTACATGTTAACCTGGCTGGAGAGGTCTCGTTTCAAGTCCTGCTATGTTAACCCTCACCTCAGGCTTTAAAGGGCAGGGAGTTAAGAAATCAGTCTTCTAGGACATTGGTAATGATGTCACCTAAACTTGAAACGTTTAAAAAAAAAAAAAAAAAGATTTGTGTTCTTAACCACGTGAAATCTTTCTCCTACCTTCTCAAATGCAATCCTAGGAATGTTGCCTGTAAACCCAGCATTTCTGGGCCAGGAATACTTTCTCTAAGTACAGCAAAGCTTCATGCTCTATGGAGTGCTGCAGGCTCCATCATTTTTAAAGGACAGAGACATAAATGATAAATAACAGTATATAAAATACTACAATCTACCACCTCAGAAAACGTCGTTTTATGGAGTTCGGAGCTTGGAAATTCAAGTATTGATCGCAGTCTTATTTTGAATGCTACAACTTATGTGGTTTTTCTTCCTCATGTTTATATTAAAAGAAAAGCTAATAAACTCTATTTTAATTAAAATATGGCTAGTGTGTTTGTAACATTTCTCTCAGTTCACATAGCATTCTGATTGAAATGCTTTCAGTCAGCTATAATAGTGGGGACTTAAAGCATTTTCAGACTGACCACTTCGTGACGCTTCTAGTTACAGTGTAGTCGTGGAGTTCTTTGGCTTCTGTTCTTTGGGACCTGAAGATAATTTGGGTCACTTAAAATCACTGGCCAGTGTACTCGGGCACAGTGCATTAGATGGCGTCATTATTGTGCCAGGAGGGGAAAAAGCACACTGGGAGATTAGGTAAAACATAGCAGAGAGAAAGGAATTACAGGAATACTGTAGAATCAGAATGTGAGTTATATGAGGATTTTAAGCAGTTTTTAAAACCTAGGAAAGGGGAGCCGTTTCGTGGCTCAATTGGGTAAGTGTCCTACTCTTGGTTTCAGCTCAGGTCACGATCTCACGGTTCATGAGATTGAGCCCCATGGCAGGCTCTGTACTATCAGCAGAATCTTGGGATTCCCTCTCCCCCCCTCTCTGCCCCTCCTCCGCTCATGTGCTCTTTCTCTCAAAATTAATAAAAACCTAAAACAGGAAAGAAAATGGAAGCACAGGAACGTTGCTGTAAAGAGAATCAACCCACGTATTTTGACTTTAATATGCTGTTTTCAAACTTAACATCTCTGAGAAATATGCCAAATCTCCATAAGGCGTCTTTAAAACTAAGACCCTGACCACTGGAGCGATGCTCAGTAAACTGAGAGTCCAGCCACATTCTCCTCCACCTTCATTCATTACCTAAGGTCACATCTTCAGGTAACCACTTTGTTCCTGAGAAACTGCTGGTGAGGATAAATGAGCGGATTTCATTCAGAAGGGAAATCTATCACAAAACACTGGAAGACTGTTCCCTTTACTATGCCGGCTACTAAGCAGAGCTGCTGACGCGGGTCAAATGTTAAAGTCTGGGGAGAGGAACACTGTACAAGACTGCAGCCTCAAGAGCAAGCTGGTAGAAGTAGAATCATCGCTCTTTCCCCTTTGGCTTTATTTCTAGATGGCAGTACAGCCATTGTGATGAAGGAGCATTCAAGTCAACTTAAATATCACTGAAGCTAGTAGGTTCTCTGACAAATGGAAACTAGGGTATGGAAACTAGTTGCTAATGGGGTAGTAACTATGGCAGTTTTCTCAGCGTTTCATACCTAGCAAGGGTTATGTTGAACTCCCTCAACCCATTATCTTCAGTTTTGGTTTTTTTCCTACTGGAATAGTGACCTCAGTGAAATTTTAACTCTGATATATTGTGAACTGAGCTTTTAGGTATTCTTTCCTTTACCAGGAAAAGACAGAGGTCTGAAATCTGTTTGAACCAAATGAGATTGCCATCCCTGGAGGTAAAAAATGGTTGCCTATCAGCAGTTTCAAATGGTTCATTCTACGATTCTTAGCGCCCAGTGCTTCTGGTTAAAGAGAAACTTTCTCCCTGCTGTATCAGATTCCATCACGACCTTTTCTTTGACATTTACTCTGAATGTACCCCGTATGCTCATACACGTTACTGAAATCTAACACCACTTAATCTTGGTTTTATAACTTTGAGTTTCATTTCTTGGTTTAGTTTTCCTATATGTATAAATACACTACTACTTGATTTCAAGGAAAAAAATGCTGAAGCCAGTATTTACGGGAAAATAATTCCCCCTGTATTCAGGTTATACACTGTCTTGTGGAGAAGTTTAGCTAGAGCATAGAAGTTGGCCTTTCATCATGAGACTTCTCTCTGTTCCCATGTAAAAGGACGACGACTGTTCCTCACCCAGAACCTGCATCCCGGAGTGCAGAGCTACGTGGAAAAGCACTTGGCAGCCCGCAGCCTCTCCCAGGCAAGCACTGGCTCTATGCAGAATCTAGATTACACATAGCATCTATCAGCTTAAGGATTAAATTGCCTAAAGTCTTAGCCACGTACTGACCCGGTTGGCCAGACACCGTGCCGGCAAGAGAGCAGACCTGGGAGCCCTTCGGCAAAGCCTGTTCCTGAAATACACAGGTGCAATAGGTTTGGTTTCTGAGGCAATTTCCACTATCCTATTTTTAATGGCTTTGGCAAACGAGAGAACATGTACTTAACGTGATAACAAATTTTAAGACCTGTTTGTGGTTTAGCATTTCTAGGATGCACAAAGAACTAAGTGAAATAGTACAGAAATGAAGAGGACTCTCAAATCAAATGGAAAAAAAAAAAGGTTAACGTTCTTTTAAGAAGGAACAGGTAGGTGGTGGTGATGGGAACTGCTGGGGAGGGGATGAAGCCATCTGAGAGGGCTGGACAAATTCAGTGATTGCCTCAGAACTCAAAGTCCTCAGGAAGGTAACTACAGCGTCTACTTCAAGACCTTAAGTTATTCTGCTAGGTTTTTCTTAAAACAGCTGTTCCTTCGTCATCTTACCCTTCTCAATTCTACTAACCTTCTCTTCTAGCACTCAGATGGGGGGCCCTCATCTCCTCTGGGAGAGGAGAGTCTTCCAAGGCAGAGTTGCCACGTGTCCACCTCCCATGCTGGTTGGGGTCCTCCCTCAACAAGATCATCTCCCCCTTCAACCTCTGCCAGCGTCCAGGGTGGCAGTGCGTGATGTTGGTTACTACTGTGACCTACTTCCAAAGCATTTCCGTCAGGTTCCAGAAAATACAGGGCAATGGGGCTCCCAGGCAAACCGGCCCCTTGTAATTCCCTATAGCCACCTACTTGAGCCCTCCCTGGGTTCCCCAAAGCCACTCCCACACACTGCCTCTCTTGACTCCTGACCTGCAGACAACCCAAGATGGATCTCCTCACTCCAGGCAGCATCCTCACCTTACGGCTCCAAAACTCATTCCAACTGGCGTGAGCAACAGACCGCTCTCATCTCATGGAGAGGATTCCATTCCAACTTTTTAAACACCAGCCTTCTACATCCACCCCTTCACCAGCTTATGCCCTTGTTTGTCAGAACTGCTTCATCTTCCCAGTGTGAGGAGGCGGCAGCTGCTCGGCCCTTTACTTGTCCTATTATTTCTCAAGACACGTGCCCAGACCACCTACCTCTCTCATCAGCTGAGAGTGCCTATGAAAAACGAAGCTTCTCTAAATGCGGTGTGGAATCCTGTACTGGATCCTGGAATAGATAAAGAACATTAGTGGAAAACCCGGTGAGATCCAAATGAAGTCTGGAGTTAATAGTAACGTGCCAGTGTTGACTTCTTCGTTCTGACAGTGACCTACGATGATATGTTACCATAAGGGCAAAATGGGTAAGGAGTATACAGGAACTGGATTATCTTTGCAAATTTTCTGTATACCTAAAATAAGTCCAAAATAAAGTTTACTTTAAAAAAAAGAAAAGCAGCATTCTGATCCCCAGACCTACTGAATCTCAATTCCTTGAGCGTAAGCCTGGGAATCTATATTTTTAGTAGGAACCCCGAAAGATTCTATCCATTCCTTTTCCATTTCATCCCTCAACAGTTGCTTCTTCCTTGCCTTACCTTGACCTGATCTAATCCTTTAGATCCTTTCAGCCCTAAGGTCAGTTCTATTCTCCCTTTCATAGAGGAGAAGGGTGAAATACTCAGGGATGAATATGTCCAGGGTCACACAACCCATAAATGGAGGAGCTGGAGCTTGAATCCCTCACTGCCTAGCTGCCAAGTCTTTAAGCGTCTCCATTCTACTGCCTCTCACTCCCATTTCCATTGGTGACAAACTAAAAAGCTCTAAATCACTAAAAGAATTATTATCGGGGCGCCTGGGTGGCTCAGTCAGTTAAGTGCCAGACTTCAGCTCAGGTTATCTCGTGGTCTGCAAGTTTGAGCCCCACATCAGACTCTGTGCTGACAGTTCGGAGCCTGGAGCCTGCTTCAGATTCTGTGTCTCCCTCCCTCTCTGCCCCTCCCCCACTCTTGCGCACACGCGCGTGCTCCCTCGCTCTCTTTCTCAAAAATAAGCATTAAAATTTTTTTTAAGATTACCAATAATACTCTGGACCCACCTATTTCTCCAACCTGCTAAGTCCCTACAGTCCCTTTGTTCCATCCCTTATCCCCTTTTCCNCAGGGTCCTGTACGCGGTCGGTACAGTTGTCCTTCCATCAGGATTCAGCTCAGCAACTGGGTTTTCCATTCTGCTTCTCCCAAATGTCCTACTTCTATACGAATGTGATAAATGTTCACAGCACTCGCTCTGGCATTAAATTACATACTCTCATACTGCTAATCACCCCTTATTGGATTTGTCTTACCTTCCTCAAACAAAATTTTAAGATCCTAATTACCCATCTTCTCCTACATACTTGCACCTCAGAGCGTTGCTGGAGAACACGGACATACCAGGCATTAGCGGGAGATGGTGGTTTGTAGCCTGGTGGCTACTGTGCATGTTGGCAAAGTGGGCAGCCTGGAGCAGGTACTCTGACAATAGTGTCTCAGGTTTACTAAGCATCCGTCCGGATTATCAGGGAGGTGCCAACTCTAAATCAATTTCTAGCCTCTTCTCTGGGTTCCCTGACTTGTATTTAGGGCTTGATACCAAGTTGTGGATCTAACTGCTGAATGATAAATGGTTTTGAGAGTCCCTACCCCAGCCCACCCCCAACCAGACACACAACAGGATCACCTCTATTCGAGGAGGTTCAGTACCGAGTACAGATGGAGGGTTGATAAAATAGAAAATGATCTCAAGCAATGTCGCTGGTCTTATGTGCATTTGCCTTCATTTCTTCAAGTGATTCATGACACAATCACAGATCGGCAGGAGAAACCTATGAAGTATATTCAAGTAAAACGTTTTCATTAGTTTTGCTGCTCGTGACTAGAATTGGGAATTGGCTTGATTTTTCATATTAATAAAGGCATTGCCTCTTGAAGTACATCTGAGAAATCTGATTTTGAAGTTAGAATCCACATAGCTCCTCAGGCAGTCTTAGCAATGTGTGTCTCCATAAAAGCATGAGGAGAAAAAGACTTGTACAGCATCTTTTTTTATTTTCTTTACCATTGCTTTAATGCACTTTCAAATTTATCTACATTAATTGGGAACAAAGAAACAAAAATAGACATTTCTTTGTTTTTCATAAATAACTACTCTCCATTTTTGATAAAAATTTCAAACCATTATTTTACCTTCCCACAAATATAATACATACAAAATCTTTTCGGAAATAATAAGGGCAGCAAATTAGGTATCTTCAGACTAACATAACCACATACAACCGCTGTTCTAGGGACTTCCAGGAACAAAAACAAACCAAAAAGGACTTATCAAGATGCTCTGGGTTTCCTTTTGTTAATGTTATGTTGTCAAAATTATTATCCTCTGCCAATAATAATTTATAGATTCAAGTTGATTGTCTACAAATAAAACATCGCTGGCTCTGATCTGTGAGTTCTGGATTGGACATGACGGTGAGGATGCTGCAGTGACAGGCACTATACACGTGTGAAAACCAAAAAAGTACTGAATGCCCTGGACTCCAACTACTGACTCGGTATGTGCCTCATTTGGCTCAGTAATAAATTCACCTGCACCAAACCCGTATCAAAGTCACTAAATCTCTCATATATATAATATATATTATATGTATATACACACCCACAACACATACATACTATACACACAGTTTGTAACAACATGAATATTGTCTCACAATGATGTACCAGACGTTATCCTGGCTGAAATGAATCCTGTAATGGTCAGTGAGCTGCTAGAAGCTTTTGAGAGTTGAGTCAGGTTACTTAGTTACTTCCGTCCTGCCCATCCTTTGCCCTGCTTTAATGTCTTGGTAGAGTTGCTTTTTCTTTCTTTCCCTCAGAAGCACCCTCCCCCACTCCAGGCATAATTTTCCCCCCCAGGATCACTTGATTGGACTTCGGAGGCAAGGGAAGGGCATGTGGAGGGAGGAGGCCATTCTCAGCCACTGCACCTCACACCTGCCTGGATGTGTGATGTGTTCTCTGTCCTGTGTGCCTCACTTGGTGTTAGAAAGCAGTTATTCAAAGCTTTGTCCCTCCTACCCACCTTGGTCTTTCTGTAGAGCACAAAAGTAAAAGAAGCCCCTTAAGCAGGGGTGGCAGTTCATTAAAATATACAACTACATTTCCTAGCTCTGGGGTTTCCATTCTGTACTTGAGAGTGCAGGTCACGGATGCTGTTATTAAGGTCTGGTGGGGGATCCAGGTTTTCTCCTGGCAGCCAGTGTCAGGATTAGTGCAGCCCTGGCCTGGGAGGAAACAGCCTAATGAATACCAACTTGGAAACAGTGCTGTCGGCACATTATTTAAGCTTGTACATGCACACAATTACACACCACACACACACACACACACACAGGCCCGCCATTGGAAACGGGCATGAGAAAAGATGACAAAGATTTGCAAAGATAAACCAATAAGGCACCAAGAAAAATTATGTTCAGCCAATTTAGACAACATCAAAATATAAGGAGGGAAATCATCTAAATTAAAGAGACTTCCTAAAGTCTGGCCAACAGATTCACTGGCAAGTCACATTAGTTCCTTTAGACAACTTTCTAAATCTTCACCCCCAATTCATGAAGTGAGACAATGCTTAAAACTTAACTGTGAAAGGGACAGCCTGGAGGCTGTACGTGTGACATCAGACTGAGCCATAAATCCTCTCCAAGGTCACAAAGCGATCTGTGGAGAAGTTGCTAGACACCACCCCCCACAACCTTTCATTTTATAATTGTTTTCGTGAGTATGGACTGTCTGCATAATAAAAATTGCAAATCAGGGGGAAGGAGTATGTGGAACAGGGCGACCATAAATACATCTGG
Source organism: Crocuta crocuta (assembly GCF_008692635.1). Classification (NCBI taxonomy): domain Eukaryota; kingdom Metazoa; phylum Chordata; class Mammalia; order Carnivora; family Hyaenidae; genus Crocuta; species Crocuta crocuta. Next base: position 4,945,999 of record NW_027527591.1, on the reverse strand, counting down.
CTTCTCCACCCTGAGTGGGGGATGGGGTAGTTGACATTAGTAAGACTTTAGGGAAGCAGGTAGGCTTTATTTGAGGGATGAAGAGGAAGAGCTGGGGTAAGAACACAGACTGAAAACAAAGGGGCATCTCTGAAACGTGGTCTGCAACTAGACCCCAGAGGGCATCACCTATATTGCCTCTTCTTGGCTCACTATCCTTTGTCAACCGCCTTTTTTTTCTTCTTCAAAAATTTTTTTTTTTTTTGCCTTGGCATGTTGTCAAAATGAAACATTAGGTTTTTTTTAAATGAAGAATGAATCCACCTTGATCCGTTTCATCCCACAACTTTTAGATGCACTGTGTGTGCATCATTTTCTAGATTCCTCCACAAAGAAAAAGGAAGTTAAGGGGGACAACCCAAGGTAAGCACAATGACTGGAGGCAGCGTGACAATCTGCGTACTTTCTGGGAAGACATACTGAAGGAGGGAAGAGGTCAAGGTGATCAGGAAAGGTCCTCATTTAAAAAAAACACAAGAATTGGCCCTCAGACAGGGGATCTATTTGAAGGTCCTAAGAAGCAGTTTCTGAATAAGGGCAAGAAGATGTGCAAAAAGTTTGGTAGCTCAGTGTGCTAGGTTTTGTTGAATCCGCTCAAATTTTAACTTTGATTCAGAGTGTGAGTATGTAAGAGCAGTGCATTTTTATAAAAGCAAACAGCTTTGGAGAGTCCCCAAAACGACAATCCCAGGCTTCTCCCTGAAGCAAAGTGTTTAAATTCACTATGGGAACTATGCATTTGTTTCCTTAATATCCATGAAGTGAAACCTGGCCTAGCTTAGATCTTACATTCCCAACTTGGGCATAAAGAAAGCACCAATGCCTCGACTCGTCATTTTCCTAGGGAGTCAGTCTAAATTTTTAATTGTTTTTGATACTTTAGCCTCCTAAATTCAGTCCCCACTCAACCCTGGTCATTGGTATTTTGCTGGCCAATGCACTATCACCTCCGTCTCCAAGTCATGGCCTCACACTCTTCATGAAGGAACCCCTAAACAGATTAGAAAGGCAAACAGAATTCTTAAATAGTAGAGAAACCTGTGTGTGTGTGTTCACATATAGGCTTTCATATATTAATGAATGGTTAAGCATTTCCGAAAGCAAACAGAATTCTCTAATAGCAAAGTGCAGGCGCATGTGCATGTGGGCGCATGCAAGCGTGTGCTTCAGCAATATATTGGCGTTCTCAAAGAGAAAAGACATACCGAGGTGGGGGAGAGAGGACAGCTTTCCTCTTGCAGCAGCAGTACCCTGAGCCAGATTTTAAAACCTTCTATATGTGTATTATGGGTGTCATTTGTTTTGAGAGACTGCAGAGAGCAATGTTTGGCTGCTTTTGGAATATCTGGCTAATAAACTAGTCCAAAGTCCAGGGACACTTATTTTCCCTCATTGCTGCCAATGTTTGTTCACAGGTAGCCAGCCTCCCTGCCCCCAGTTCAAGCACCGCATTCAAGGGTGGGTGTGGCTTCTTAATCACAGCTCTCCAGGAGAGGAGGCATAAGAAAAGCAAAAAGACTGTTTAACATGATAAAGGAGGTGGGATGGGGGTGGAGCAGATAAGAGAAGTGTTAGAAATTTACTTAATTACTGGAGGTATATCCATTTTAGTCCTTACATCTAAAAAGCAGCCCCTTTAACAACTAATCTCTAAGTACTTCCAAAAGAAGGGAGTGGGATTTACCTTTACCAAAATCAGAACACAAGTTCTTTAAAAAAAAAAAAAAAGGNTTGCTGACAGCCCAGAGCCTGCTTGGGAGTCTCTCTCTGCTCCTCCCCCACTCATGATCATCCTTTTTTCTCCCTCAAAAAAAAAAAAAAAAAAAAAATTTAAAAAAAAAAAAAAAAGGGCGGGGGGGGGGAAGGAATCTTTGAAGCCTATTAACCACCCACCCCTTCTCTGGCACAAAGCTGCCATTTTACCAGTCTAGAATTCAAGCTCAACCAATCACCACCCTTGAGGTTTTCACTTTTCCAAATATTTATACCGGCACTCTATAATGCTACCTCTAACTTTTTCAAGACAATGCCGGGTGCCGTTAGGAATAAGAATGATTGCAAGTACTACTAAAAGAAACCGAAGCTGGATAAATAAACAAAGCTAGGATGGCACACACAGAATCATTAAATGCTCTCCTCTGTAACCTTGTCACTTTGGGGAGGCCCTAGCCCCATGATGCTCCCCCTCCTTGGCATGAATTGGGGTTTCCCCTAACTTAGGGACAAGCAGCTCAACCTTAAAGCATCTCGGACACTTTAAGCAGTGAAAGAAAACAAGCTGAAAAATCACACCCGACAAACCTCCCAGTCATAGCAACCTAAACTTCCACTGTTCACATTTGTTTCAAAGACACAAGTATAGGAAAGAGATTTTCCCAATTTAGACCACACAGTTCAAAGGAACCTGAACCAAGCCGAACTTCATTATAATGCCAACCTTAGGATTGTAAAGCCCCCAAAGCAAAGGTAAATTTTGTTGCCAAAATGCAACAAAGTTAAAAACTAAGAAAACTACATATAAANCCCCCAAAAAAAAAAAAAAAAAGGTAGTAAGAAACACAAAATAGAATACACGTGGGCTGAGCCCCTTCGAGAAGTCCTGGGACCGGTACTGCCTTGAAAGGGCCCCTTTCCCCTCTCTCCAAGTTGCCCCAGGAGGGGGCATCAGCACCATGAAGGTAAACGGAAGTGAACTTGGCAAAACTACCAAACAAAACCACCCCCCTCACTCCACTCCCGGCCCCGCTGGGCCTCGGCGTCCTACACGTGCGACAGGGACANCCGCCACGACTCCACAGTCTTGCCGGACCAAATCCAGACGCCCGACGTGATGCCCACCACGAGGCACATGAAGTACTTGAGCATGAGCACCCAGTACTCGGGCTTGGCGCGCGGCTGGCCGGCGTCGGGGCCGGGGCACGCGCAGGTGAGCGCGGCCTCCCAGCTCTCGCGATAGTGCTGCTCGTACAGGTAGCAGGCCACCACGATGCTGGCGGGCACCGTGTACAGGAGAGTGAAGATCCCGATGCGGATCATGAGCTTCTCCAGCTTGTCCGTCTTGGTGCCGCCCTGCTTGATGACGCTACGGATGCGGAAGAGCGACACGAACCCCGCCAGGAGGAAGAGGGTGCCCACCAGCAGGTAGAGCACCAGCGGGCCCAGCACGAAGCCGCGCAGCGAGTTCAGGTTCTGGTTGCCCACGTAGCAGATGCCGGCCACCGGGTCCCCGTCCACGGAGCTCAGTGCCAGCGCCGTGATGGACTTGACGCTCGGGATGAGCCACGCGGCCAGGTGGAAGTACTGTGCGTAGCCCGCGATGGCCTCGTTGCCCCACTTCATGCCCGCTGCCAAAAACCAGGTGAGCGACAGGATGACCCACCAGATGGAGCTGGCCATGCCGAAGAAGTAGACCAAGAGGAAGACGACAGTGCACAGCGCAGGGCCCGTCGTCTCGTAGTGAATGTGGCTGTGCTCACGGCTGCAGGCGACGCTGGCATGGCCCACCACCAGACGCACCAGGAAGCCCAGCGACACGCACAGATAGCAGGCGGACAGGAAGATGATGGGGCGCTCAGGGTAGCGGAAGCGCTCCATGTCGATTAGGAAGGTGGCCACCGTGGTGGAGGTGGAGATGAAGCACAGCACAGACCACAGCCCAATCCAGAAGGTGGCGAACGTGCGCTCGTCGGGGCTGAAGGAGGGCTGGTAGCAGGGCACCGCGCAGTTCGGCACCTGGCCCGTGCGCACCTTGTTGTAGAGCGGGTGAGACTCCTTCAGGATGGGCACGAAGGGCTCGCGGCACTTGCACACCGACGGGCCCCCGGCGGCGCACTCGCCCCCTGACGCCGGTGCCCCCGCTGGGCCGGGGAGGGTGGGTTTGGCCGGGAAGGGCCTCGGGGGCGCCGTGGTGGCCTCGCTGCGGTTGTAATCCATGCACAGGACCTCGGCGTCGCGGCCCAGCACCGGGAGGCGGTCGCAGCTCATGCGCTCCGGCCAGGCGAAGCCGTACTGGCGCATGAGCGGCGAGCAGCCGGCCTTGGCGCGCTCGCACACCGAGCGGCAGGGCGGCAGCGGCTTGTGGTAGTCGGGCAGGCAGATGGGCGTGTACATGGAGCACAGGAAGAAGCGCAGGTCCGGCGAGCAGTGGATCTCCACCAGCGGCCAGAACTGGTGCACCTCCAGGCCCGCCTCGTCCTGCGTGTCGTGGTTGAACTGGTTGGGCATGTGCGTCAGGTTGTAGCCGATGCCGCGGCACATGGGCACTGTGATTTCCTGGCACACTGGGGCCTTGGAGGCAGCCGCCGCCCCGCCCGCCAGCTGCGCCAGGAGCAGCAGCAGCAGCGAGGGCGGTGCGGATGGGTCGGGCCGAGCCATAGCCCCCTCCCTCCCCTCGCCGCGCCCGCCGCAGCCCGCGCGGGGCCCACGCAGCCGGGGGAAACCGGGCTGGCCTTTCCGCCGACTCGTGTGTGGCGCCCGGGCTGGCAACCTGTTGGTTTCTTTTTCTCTTAAATCCGTCCAAAGATAAACTGTTTCGGGAAGGCGCTGCCTCCGCAGGCAGCGCTCAGCTCTTCGCCAGATAGGGCTGGGGAGGGACGGTTAGGGCTCCGATTCCAGGGGAAGTACTCTTTTAAAAAGAAGCTGAGGGAGAACAAAAATTGCAGCCACTCCCAGTTAGAGGGGAGGCAAGGGCCCGGTCCCCGCAAGCGCTCTCCAAATCTCCAAGTTAACGTCTCTCCTTTCCCTCCCCTCCACCTCCGGGAACCAAACCACTGACCCCCTCCTCCCTTTAGGCTGGGCCTTCTAGGCTACACCCCGGGGTCTGAGAGCTCAGCCGCCTGGAAAAGCGCGGAGGAACCGGGAAAAGAACGCGGAGAAAGGGGTTAGGCGCGGGCTCTCACCTTCGCGGATCCTGAGAAGCCGATAGTCGGCAGCCAGCCTGGGTCCTGTGTTCCTGGGGCACTCGCTCAGAAATGCGACTCAGAGACGGGCTGGCACCCGGAAAGTTTGGCGATAGGCTGGGTACCCGGGGCGAGGCACATGGCAGCAGGTGGGGGCTTCTCAGAGAGGGGGTCGCACCCTGAACGCGGTCGCCGCAGGCCGGTCACTCGCCCTCTCCTCCTCCGGGGCCCCCCGCATGATCCGAGCGGGGCAGAGCAGGAGCCGACCGTNCCCCCCCGCCGCCGCGCCCCGCCGGCCGCTCGCCTCCTCCCCTGCAGGGGGCTCCGCGCTCCAGCGGACTCCTGGGGGCGGCGGCGGCGCTCCCGGGACGCGCCCGGCTCGGCTCCTCCCCCGCACTCTCTCACTCTTTTGCCCACNTCCGCCCCTCCCCGCCCACTGCCCCGCGGGCTCGGCCTCTCCCCCTGCGCCCTCCGGCCCCGCCCGGAGCCGGCCGCCGAAGAGCGCCGGCCAATAGCTGGCGGGAACGCGATGAGGGCGGGGCGAATGCTAATCTCTCCTTCTGGAGACCCCCGGCGGGAAACCCTCGCCAGAAGTCCCTGCGGAGCTCTCCGCGGGCGCACAGCGGTCCCGGCTCTCTGTCCTGTGATAGGCTGGCTTAGGAACCCTTGCTTCCAGGGCCCCTCCCAGGTCTCTCTGCAGCTAAAACTCCTTAGAGTCCAGCGCTTGTTTAAAAGAACCGCTCGAAGAATCATTCTTAACCGCGGCACCTGTCTCCGCTCTGCGCCGTCCTATCAGGTGAGCTCACACTGAGAGTAGAGCGAAGGCACGTTGAGCCCCTACTGCGTGCCGGACAGCGCGTTAATCGTTTCTATCTTCATACAGGATCTCAGATCTTTACAGTCCTGTGAGACAGGTACTCCTTACAGCCGAAGGAGCAAATGTTGAGAAACCGACCAAGGCCACCTAGCTAATACTTCCCCAAGAAAGCCGCAAGATAGGCAGTTTCACCCCAGTATTCCGAGCGCCTGGCACACAGTAGGCGCTCAAATGCTAACTCAGGATTCGAACCCACATATCCGCGTACCAATTTTAACCACTCCCCACACCCAGGTACTACCTGTATCTCCTAGTCTTCAGCCTTTACTGTTGCATTTAACACAATCTTATTGTCGCCATAAAAGATTTTCTTCCGGTCTTTGGAAGACTCGAGAGATGTTAGTCCTTTATCAGTCGAAGTTTAAAATCCCGGGCAGTTCCGAAATCGCCTGCGGAGAGAAGCCGAGGCGGCTGGCCCCCCGGGGCTGCGGGGCTGCGTGTGGTAAGAGCCACGCACTGGCTCGCCTCTGGGGGGCCGGGGCGCTGGGCGCAGCCCCGCGGCCGGAAGGCCAGCTGGGTGCCCCGACTGCTGGGACGCACAGTGGCGCTCTCCAGATAGGTTATTATGCTGCAAGTTTTAAATGTCCTAAAAATGCCTCTTTTCTACTTGTTCTAATTAGGTTGGGAGACTGAGGTGTTTAGCATTCTTGAAATTCATTCACACGCTTACAAAGAGGGTTTGAATTGTTTCCCTCTCCCCCCACCCCTCGCTTCTTCTGGGAAGAAGGCGGAAAAAAAAAAAAAAAAAAAAGCAGGAGGGCCTGGGTACTTCAAGGAGTCAGGACTGGACTAAAGGGCTGAGATATATAGACCGCAGTTATTGTCGTTCTTCTGCCCCGGATCCCATTTGTACAGACCGGGAGACTGGATTGCAGAAGAGCCCTCTCCTTCCTGCTCATCACCAAGGCTTTGTGGAAAATAATGAAGAATACATGCATTAATCCCAGACTCAGAGTTTAAAGTGAATAAATACAATTGTTTCACAAGCATCGAAACTATTAATAGATACGTTTAGAATGTACCTTCCACCTTTCAGTCCCTGAAATTCTACAGGTGTTCATATTTAACCTCTTCTGTGTTTTGGAAACACTTGGCACTCTGGGTCAGCAAACATCCCGGGGTTGAAAGTAGTGGGAGTTGAAAAGCTATGGAATAGCAATCAAAAAGAAAGGGAAACCCTCAGTGGAAAGTATGTGCAGACTGTGAAAATGCCAAGCAAGGGCTGTCTCATTCTGTGCCCTTTATGCAACGTGTGTATTATTGGGGATGGACAAGTGTTGGCTAATAATAAAAATTATTTGAAGTTGAAGAATGTTAATCACTCGCACTGGAATTTAGCCAGAATACTTGTGTTATTTCACTTGATTCTGATTTAGACGATGTTATCTACTGGTCTGCAAACCTTTCTTTGCCTTCTTAATCAAGAGCCAAATGTTATTTTTGCTTAGAGATCTCTAATAATAGTGGTAATAACAGCAGGAAACTTTGCCAAAAGAGACTTATTTTGCATTGTATAGTTTTTGTATCATTTAAATTTTTGCTTTTTTACGTACACTACTTCAGTTTTTAAAGGCAGTTTAAAATATGCTGTTTAACATGTAGTAGGCAGGCTGCTAAATAATTCATGTACAGCTCATTTAATCGTTGCAACAATCAGATAAAATGGGTACCATAATGACTTGCTTGAGGTGACCTATTTAGTCCATCAAAAGGATAGAAACCAAACTGTTCTCCTGACTCATTATTATTCAACAAACTAGAAAACACTACATGATTTTTTAAGTGCAATTTGTAAGCATTCTTGTCCATGAAATCACTCATCTATCCTTCCATGTACCCATTCGTCCATCTATCATCCATCCATCCCTCCATCATCCATCCATCCCTCCAAGAAACATCCGTTTCTGAGTTGAAGACGCAACTGCTATGTTAAACATGTGTCTGCAAAACCAAATTCATGAAATTCAACTTAAATTGTTGTCCAACGTGTGTTTATGAATTGATGAAAATACAGAGAACGATGATGCTAAACTTTCCATCAAGAGGGGCACCTGGGTGGCTCAGTTTGTTAAGCGCCAGACTTCGGCTCAGGTCATGATCTCACATTTATGGGTTCCAGCCCTGCACTGGGCTCTGAGCTGACGGCTCAGAGCCTGGAGCCTGCTTGGAATTCTGTCTCCCTCTCTCTCCGCCCCTCCCCCGCTCACGCTCTGTCTCCCAAAAATAAATAGGCATTAAATATTAATAAAAATTAAACATTCTATCAAATGAGTGTGTGAAATTCCCAAAGTTTTGAGGTCCTGGTCTTGGATTTGGTCATCAGGGAATAGCTGGAGCATTTTTAATCTCACTAGACTTGTGTTCTTTACACATGCATTATTCTGTTGAGACACCTGAGAGTTCCATGCTATAGGAATGACTGGACAGGTTAACTTTGTGTACTCTTCAGTGTCTTCATAATCAAGCCTGCAAAGTAGGCTTGCACACAAAAACCTTCAATAAATATTGTGAAATAGGGGATGAATGACTGACAACACGAAGGAGATTACCTCTCTCAACTTTAGTAGCTGTCATTGAATCCTTGCATACAGCTTCTCTTATATCTCTGAGGTTGACCATATATAAATGGAGCACGAGTCCAAACCAGGTCTCTGCCTTTACTAGCTAAACCACCTAACAGCTCCAGGGTCGCTCTCCTTGTCTGCAAAATGGAGTTACAAATAGTTAGCTCCCTCATAGTGCTGTAGTGAGGGGTAAATGAATTTATATGGTAAAGACTTAGAACCTCATTTAATGCCTGGGAAGTCTATATAGTCTTAGTCATTATTAGTTTCTACTGTTTTCCCAATCTTTTATATTCTCTTTTGTGTATTACGTTCATAATGGGGGGAAAGTTACACTTTTTAGATGTACTTCATGTCAGAGCACACTCTCAGCTGTCACCAGCCATCTCTGGTACTTAGGTACAGTTTATGCCAAAGCAGAGATCATTTCACTTGCCCTGAATGCAAGTGCAACCAGCCAGTCAGTGTGCAAACAGGCACAGGGCCGCCCCAGGAGAGACACCGGCAGCCATCACGAATCCCTCAAGGTGTTTCCAGACTAACTCCTTACATGTCCTGGAGCACTTCTGATCGCTTCTTTTACCAGATCCCACACCTCTAGATGAGAAAGCAAGACATTAACCCGAGGATTAACAAGATGCGTCATTTACCCATATGCGTAATGAGCATGTGTTCTTCACATTGTAAGAGGAATAATTCAACAATAATCTTCAGTCCTTTCCACTCCGCCATGGTGGCATGGTGGAGATTATAGAAAAGTAAAAGCTTTTTCTTCCCCTAAACGTAATGGAAGTACTCATCTTTCCCACATTGAACTGTGGCACTTAGCCGCACATTATGATCACCTAGGGGAGCTTTGAGAAACATTGATGCCTGGGCCTTCTTAAATCAAAATCTCTAGTTCAGGGACCATTGAGATCTCAGTTTTTGGTTTTGCTTGTCTGTTTGTTTGTATTGCCCTTTTGTTTTAACTCTCCAGGTGATCCTGATTTTTAGCTAGGGTCGAGGATGACTGCCACAGATGCTTTTGTTCTTTCCTCAGTACAGCCCCAGGCCCAGCTGGATCTTCTGCAAAAAGGGTTAATCACACCAGTGTGCAAATGGAGCACCTTGGGAGAAAGTGTAGGGGAGTGCAGCCTAATTGCATGTGAGTCTGTTGGGGCTGAAGGAAAAACTGTGTAAAGCAACAGAACTCTGCTATAGTGATGATACACTTAACAGCAGCAAGGACAATAATAACACTTTAAATATATAATCTCTTTTACCCCTGAGAATCTTGGAAGGGTGATATTATTATTTCCTTGTTATAGGTGAAGAAACTGAGGTTCAGGAAAGTTAAGTAACTTGATATACAAGGTGACACAGCTTCCAACTTAGATGCTCTCAACTCCAAAGCCTATGCAGCCATCGACGGCAGACCTCAGGTTAAGCCCAGCAGAGAGGGTCCTCAGAACCACCAGATGGTAAGTCTTGAGATGAGCAACCTCCCTTGTTCCTTGGCATCGCTTTTCTAGGGACCAGGTTGAATCTTCAGTTCTGGTGTGACCTCTTGGGGAGGAGGGGCTAACATGTGAAAACGCCAAAGGCTCTGGATTTACCTGGAATCCAGTGTAAGACTAGAGCCAATTTATTCTTGGGGCTTTGCAGACTAGGCATGAGGTAGGATGCCCCTTAGACTTAGAACTTCCCTGGCATCTTGGCAGAGAAAGCTCCGGGTCAGTGGATATTGGTGGGATGCCTGCTGTGGGCCAAGCGCTGGTGCTTGGGTGTAGAGATGATGAGGCATGGCCTTTCCAGGCAGGGCATGGTGGGGGCATAACAGAGGCACCTATCCCAACTTGGTGGCTCAAGGAAGACCTGGGCTGTGCCCAGAAGGCTAAATAGGGAGTTAGACAATCTATCAGTCAGGGTTTAGTACAGGAAAGAGAAACCACTCTAGGTATTTCAAGCAGAGGAAGACTTAATACTGAGAATCAAGTGGGGCCTCATTAAATTGGTGGAAAGGCTGGAGGGGCAGAAGTCAAGAGGCTACCTGGACTATTGAGTTCAAGGGACCACCACAGTAGCTGAGTCCCAGAAGTCAATGGTGTTGCTGCCGCAGCTGCCTTCATGCCCATGAACCTTGGTGACTAGACACTGAGACAGGACGGAGTCCAGCATTGAGGCCACTTAGCATCACCTCTCAGACTGCGCTTATCAGCCTCAGCAGGAACAGCCTGGTGCCTTCCCCTTGCACCTGCTGGATCTTGGAGGAATGCATCTGGTTGACCAAACTTATGTCATATCCAGACCCTAGCTGCAAGAGAGTCTGGGAAATGTCATTTTCAAGTGTCCAGCGTCTCCAACTGGATTTCTAGAAGGATTTAACAGAAACAATCCTTAGTATCTACTACAGGTGAAAAAACGGAGAACTTTCTCGACAGCAGAGTCCACACAAGTAAAGGGCATAAGGAGCACAGAAGAGCACAGTACAATGGCTCTCAGGGAGTAACAGAGGCATCTGAATCCAAGTTTTTACCTGAAAGCATACTTATGTCTAATTAGAGTATTTTTAAATTTAGAGCCATACATATCCTCTACAAATAACCTTTTATTGATACAGTGCTAGACTTCTTCAACTGACTCCTAATGCAGAAGGAGAAAAGAAATGAGCAAAGAGCACAACAAAGAAATAAATGAAAGTATTAGGTGATATTCACGCACCCAGAGAAAACAGAACCTTCACCTTCTCCAAGTGTAATGCTGCAAACACTGTTGAGTCATCTCAAGAGTCCTCTCCTTTTTCTCTTTCCTAACAGAACCCCAGTTTTTGGTTTTGTTTTATTTTGAGTCTACACTTTTCTGTACAGCCATGTGCCCCAAGGGGGCTCAGTCCAAGCCTCAAGGAGTAACATGTATTTGGTCTAGCCCATCATGATCCCCCACTTCCTCTTATCAGCATATAGGTTACACAGGTGCACAGGGCACAGTTCTGGCCAATAAGGGGAGGGGAACGCTGATGGGAAAGATTTTACTCCAAAGGAGAAGCAGCCATCTCTCTTGCTGGGTATTATTTTGTCTGTATGCAGCGCCTACCATTGTGGGCACCATCCTGTAACCGGGAAAGGGCTAAGCTGCCACATGAGGAGGAATGACATTGAGGCTGCCTGATCCTCCAGCCTCCAGACATCTTGTTACATGATGCAACACACTGCTGGCTTTTTTAAGCTGACTGAGTCACTGTTTTCTGTCACTTGCAACTGAGAACATCGTGACTACTACACGCAGTCTGTGGATTCAGGATGAGGATCTGCCCACTTGGGTAATAGAAGTCTCTAGAGGAAATTTAAGGACAAACATTTATTCTCCCCCCCCTTTTTTTTTTTTTACCAGAAAAACTGTTATTCATCCTTCAAAAGTATTCAAGACCCACTCAAATGTCATTCCTGTCTGGCTAAGCTGTTTGTTACAGACTGTATTCCCACAACCCTTCTCCCGCCCCTCTATTACAGCATTTTCCTCCTTCTCTTTCAACAAATATTTATGGAGTACCTATTATGGATTTGGTCATCTTTTAGGCAGAGGAAATACAGCAGGGAACTAAATGCATGGAGATGCCAGTCTAGTGGCAAGACAGAAAATGATGGAGAACAGTTAAATATGATGGCTTTTATCAAAGGGGGGGGGGGAATTCTGACGGCAGCATTTAAAACAGGAAGAAATAACTACCTTGAATTTATTTTATTGTGCTGTGATTATCTGTTCATGTATCAGTTTTTTCCGATCAATTGTATGTTCTTGCAGCCTCACATCCCTCACCCTCTCCCTAAGAAACTGGATTTTCCAAAGGTGACTGCAAAAACTTCTCCCCTCCTGGGTGTTCTGCAATGAAAACTTGCCATTCCCCATAGGGGAGGGAAGTAGGAGGTCCTAGGTCCCCTCCCCTTGAATCTCAGTGGGCTTGTGATGATTTTGGCCAACAGAGCATGCCGGAAGAGATGTGACAGGACTTTCGTGGATAGATCATAAAAGCAGCTTCTATCTGCTTCTCTTGGAGCACTTGTTTTCTGAAATGTTCCTTCTCTGGGTCACTCCCTCTTGGAACCTATATGTAGATGCTCCAGGTGACAGTTCCAGCTAAAGGAGCGGACAAGTCGTCCCAGGCCAGGAGTTGGACGTATGAACAAAGGAACTTCCAGATGATTCCAGCCCTCAGCCTCAAGTTTTCCCAACTGAGGCCCCCGGTATCAGGAAGCAAAACCAAGCCACCCCTTGCTGTGCTTTCTGCTAACTCATGGTCTACAGCACCCTGAGCATAATAAAATGAACACTGGGTTTGCACCACTAGTTTGGAGTGGGCTGTTATACAGTGGCGATGATTGGAATACCCCAAAGCTGTCTTCCTGTGACATCTTAGATGACCAAATAGACAACTTTTTTTCTTTTTACCTGACCCAGCTGGTGATCAGCTTAGGCACTGAAGCTCAAGAACTTTCATCCGACTTTCATCCTGTTGAAGCTCGCTGATGATGATATGCATGGGAAATGTCTAATCTTTTAAAACACAAATCTTCACCATTGATCTTAATATCCTGCTGCAGTGAGTTCTCCAGGTCAATTGTGTGTAGTGGGGAAAAAAGTACCTCCTTTTATCCATTTTAAACATGCTTTCTTTTCATCCCATCTTGTTCTTCCCCAAGTAAAGCAATTTCCATTTTGTGGCTACCTAGACACGGAGAGCTGAGTTGAGACAATAATCTTGCTTTGAGCTGGTTACCCACAAGGCCTCAGGCATGCTGAGACATGGCACAGCGGATCTGGTAACTTCAAGGTGGTGGGGCACTCTGTTCTAATTAGTCACGGGTTTAGTGCCAGGCTCTTAAAAACTAGTCTCTAAATTCTGCAAGAGGCAATGGGTCTCTTCCTGCGGGGTTGGTAAACAGAGCACAGTATAGTGGGAAGAGCTTTGGCTAGTACATGCACAATCTGGATTCAAGTCTTTGTTATTTTTATTTTTATTTATTTATTTATTTTATTTATTTATTTATTTTTGAGAGAGAGAGGCAGAGAGGGAGACAGAGAATCCCAAGCAGGCCCTGTGCTGTCAGCACAGAGCCTGATGTGGGGCTTGAACTCACAAACCATGTGATCATGACCTGAGCCAAAATCAAGTCAGATGCTTAACCAACTGAGACACCCAGGTGCCCCTGGATTCAAGTCTTATCTTGTGAGTGAGATGTGTTTCCTTGGACATACCACTTAACCTCTGTAGACCTCATTTTCTTCAACTATAGAATGAGACTCAACCGGAGGGCCCTGTGGCACGCTTTTGCCTCTAACATTCTATGAATTATACATATTTGCCAGTCATTTGAAACATCTACTACGTGAATTCATGGGAAGAAAAAGTTTGTTACTCAACAGTTTTCCCTTTTTAGCTTTAAAGCAGGGCTGGAGAGAACCCTTTCTCCCCTTGAAAAAAAATCTTCTAGGTTTTTTGTTTTGTTTTTTTTTTTTAGAACAAATGTTATCTTTTTCCAAAAACAGAATCCAAACTAGGCTTCGATTACCAAAAATAGGTTCTCACTGTGGCTGGTAGGTGAGAGCTGCCGTAGCCCGAGTCCTTCTGGTTTGGGGGTGCGCCTCTAGAACTCCCTTCTGTCTTCCATTCTCACAACTGCTTGCAGGGTTCATGCGAGCTATTCATGAAGCTGAGACGGCTTCATGCCAAGGGATGAGAATGAATGGCTGAGGGAACCACCTTGCTGTATGACCACCTTGTGGAGGAAAAAGAATATTGTCCAGTGAGCAGTGCAGTAGGAACTATTCAAGCAAATCTTGAACAGTCTGAAGTCTCTTCACAATCCTCTTTTCCAAACAGAGTGAGAGAGCAGTCACCAGCTGGGGTTTAGGGAAAGCCTTCAGTCTTACTCAGGTTGGACCCACTGTGCTTATTTCATGGTCTGCTAAATATTTCTTCAGCAGTTGTGATACTTAGAACTTCACGGGCTCTAACCCACTTCTTCAGCTCTGGATTTGGTTTTCTCTTACTGAATACTCACTTTCCAATCTCAAGTAGGGAGAAATGCTTCTCATCTCTGATTTTTTAAATTCATTGTGGAACTGCCACTCTTGAAGAGCTATCAGATTGGGGGGACGGATTGCTTCTTGCTGCTGGGTTAGCAAACTTATGAATAGCAAGGAACAGCGTGAGAAAGCTCTGCTTGACAGAAACTTATTTGCGGGGTGAACATAACCCCTGAGGTCTTTATCATCGGTGGAGGGTATGACTCTTAGGTTTAAGGTATGTAGGAGAATGACAGGAATGAAAGTAATAAAATACCTAATCCCTAGAAAAGCTTTTTAAAAACAGGAATCCTCAAGAAGAACCCTCCTCTATCTTCCTTAATAACGCATCTCATGTCCTAAATGATCACACGTAGCCCCATCATCATACATAAGAATGTTCCTGTGTGTTTGTTAAAACCTTCAGGGAAGGCTTGAAAACATCACAGCAACATCTATAGCAACACCCTCACTTGTACCAGGGGGGAAACTGAAGAGCATGACCGATGAATTATTTGGCCATTATTTGCTTATTTAGATTATTTGTTTAAACCAATCATGAGTGTAGCTTCTTCTCAGAATGCTGCCTTCATGTGCTCCATGACTCCTTGGTTGTAGCTAAAAGAGGAACTGAGTGTACCAAACACCACAGTCTGTTCCCCCTTCTGCCTTCCTACTCGCACTCTAGCTCGGGGACGACTCTGAAGGCTTGCTGGCTTCAAAACCCCTCAGCCCATCTGGGCCATGCTGTGTCATTGCTTGTCACCCAGAGGCACACTGCAAAAATGATTTAAACAAGGGGTATATACAGAACTGGTCGAGCAATGGGCTGCACTTTTTTTTTTTTTAAAGAATAGACTTTACTTTTTAGAGCGGTTTCAGGTTTTACAGAAAATTGAGCAGATAGTAGAATTCCCAATATGCCCTCCTCCCACTCACATCGCCCCTTGTTATTAATATCTTGCCTTAGTGTGGCACATTTGCTACACTGGGGAGCCAATATTTGTATATTATTATTACTAAGTCTGTAGTTGACATTAGGCTTCATTCTTATCCACAAAACTAAAAGGCAGCCTACAGAATTGGGAAAAGATATTTGCAAATGACCTATTTGATAAAAGTTAGTATCCAAAATCTATAAAGGACTTATAAAACTCAATACCCCAAAAAACAAGTAATCTAGTTAAAAATTGGGTAGAAGACATGAATAGACACTCTTCCAGAGAAGACATTTAGATGGCTAACAGACACATGAAAAGATGCTCAATATCAGGAAACTATAAATCAAAACCACCAGGAGATACCACCTCTTACCAGTCAGAATGGCTAAAATTAACAACACAAGAAACAACAGATGTTGGTGAGGATGTGGAGAAAGGAGAACCCTCTTAGACTGTTGGTGGAGATGCAAACTGGTGCAGCCACTCTGGAGAACAGTGTGGAGGGTCCTCAAAAAGTTAAAAATAGAACTACTCTATGACCCAAAAATTGTACTACTATGTATTTATCTAAAGGATATAAAAATACTAATTCAAAGGGAGACATGTGTCCTGATGTTTATAGCAGCATTGTCAACAATAGCAAAATTATGGAAAGAACACAAATGTCCACTGAACAATGAGTGGTTAAAGAAGATGTGGTATGTATATATGATGGAATATTACTCAGTCATCAAAAAGGATGAATCTTGCCATTTGCAACAATGTGGACAGAACTAGAGTGTATTATCCTAAGAGAAAAGTCAGTTAGAGAAAGACAAATGCCATACAATTTCACCTGTATGTGGAATTTAAGAAACAAAACAAATAAACATGGGGGTGGGTGGGAAGAGAGGCAAACCAAGGAACAGACTCTTAACTATAGAGAACAAACTGATGATTATCAGAGGGGGGGGAGGGATGGGTTAAATAGGTGATGGGGATTAAGGAGGGCACTTGCAATGAGCCCCAGGTGTTGTGTGTAAGTGAGGAGTCACTAAATTCTACACCTGAAACTGAAAAAAAAAGCCCATTCACTATTTACGCGGTATTGTTCTATGGGTTTTGACAAATACCATTATGTACCCACTCTTACAGTATCACACAGAATTGCATCCTGTCCTAAAAACCACCTGTGTCTCACCTAATCACCACCCCCAAACCCTGATAGTCACTGATCTTTTTACTCTCTTTGTAGTTTTGCCTTTTCTAGAAAGTCATACAGCTAGAATCATACAGTGTGTAGCCTTTTAAGACTGGCTTCTTTCACTTAGTAATATGCAATTAAATCTCCTTCATGCCTTTTCATGGTTTTGATATGGCTTGATAGCTTATTTGTTTTCTATCTTTTTTTTTTATAAATACTTTTGGTTGGTTTTTTTTTAGAACAGTTGTAGATTAACAGCAAAAATGAGCAGAAAGTACAAAGAGTTCCCATATACCTCCTCCCCAACAAACACACAGCTGTACCAGTTATCAACAGCGCATACCAGAATGGTGCCTTGTTACAATAAATGAACCTACATTGGCACATCATTATCACCCGAAGACCACTAGGGTTCCCTGCTGGAACTATACTTTCTATGGATTTTGACACATGTATAATAATATGTATCTGCCATTATAGTATCATAAGGAGTAGTTTCATTGCCCTAAAGATCCTCTGTACTCCACCTATTTATCTGTTCTTCTCCCCAACCCCTGGCAACCATAGTTTTGCCTATTTCCAGAATGTCATATAGTTGGAAACATACTGCCCTTTCAGATTGCTTATTTCACTTAGTAGTATTTATTTTATAGTTTCTCCTTGTCTTTTCATTGTTTGATAGCTCTTTTCTTTCTGGTGGTAAATAATAATCCAGTGCCTATACATACCACAGTTTATTCATTCACCTGCTAAAGGACATCTTGGTTTCTTCCAAGTTTGGGTAATTATGAATAAAGCTGCTATAAACACCTGTGTTCAGGTTTTTGTGTGGACATAAGCAATCGACTCATTTGAGTAACTACCAAGGCATGAAGCTTGCTGGATTGTGTGTATGTGAGGGTATGTTTAGTTTTGTAAGAAGCTGCCAGACTGTCTTCCAAAGTGGCTGTACCATTCTGCATTCCCACCAGCGATGAATGAGAGTTCCTGCTGATCTACATCATAGTCAACCTTTGGTGTTGTCAGTGTTTTAGATTTGGACCATTGTAATAGGTGTGTAGTAGTTCCCCATTGCTTTAATTTGCAATCCCCTAATATGATATGGAGATTCTTCTCATATGTTTGTGTACCGTGCATGTATCTTCTTTGGTGAGGTGTCTGTTCAGATTTTTTGGTCATTTTTTAAACTGGGTGCCATTTGTTTTTTTATTGCTGAGTTATGAGTTCTTTGTATATTTGGATATAGATCCTCTATCAGATATGTGTTTTTCAAATATCTTCTCCAAGTCTTTGGCTTCTCTTATTCTTAACAGTGTCTTTCACAGGGTAGAAGTTTTTAATTTTTTTTCAATCTTTTTATCTTTAAAAAAATTTTTAATAGTTTATTGTCAAGTTGGTTTCCATAAAACACCCAGTGCTCATCCCCACAAGTGCCGTCTTCCATGCCCATCACCCCCCTTCCCCTCCAGTCCACCCCCATCAGCCCTTGGTTTGTTCTCCTCATTCAAGAGTCTCTCATGGTTTGCCTCCCTCCCTCTCCCCCACTATTTTTCCCCTTCTTCTCCCCCATGGTCCTCCGTTAAGTTCCTCCTAATCCACCTACATGTGCAAACATATGGTTATCTGTCCTTCTCTGCCTGATTTATTTTGCTCCCTAATTTTAATGAAGTCCAACATCAATTTTCCTTTCATGAAACATAGTGTTTAAATGGCTAGGAAACAAGCCCTGAAGAGATCACTGGACTCTGGGAAGCAGCTTGAAAAATTTTGAGAGAGACATCATGAGCAGTCCTTCTAACATTTAGAGGTGACTTCCGGCTCTGTATCGGCCTGAACCATCAGCACCACTGTCTGCGGACCGTTCCTGCCCTTCCATCAGCGCTCTGTACTGACCGTGCTGTTGCTTACGTCTTTCTGCATGTATAGACTTCATCAGTTTGAATTTTATGAGGACATATTTAGATTTAGTTTTTGGGTATGCCATTGCTCCTCAGTCCTTGATGATTTATTAAATAAGTGATTTTCTGCAGCTAGCAAAGTATTCAAGTCTTTTTAGCAAAATTATGCAATCGATCCCATCTTTCTAACACAGAAGCAAACAACTGTCACTTATTTTTAAAAGATGGTAAGTTACTCTTTTTAAAGAAAAAAATTTTTGACTCTAACATAAGCGTGAAAATTCAAATTGGCAGTGACATTGTGAGGGAAAATAATACAAAAATAAATATTTATAACAGTTTGTGGACCTTTAGATGATCAGTAATTTTCCAAGTATCTTTGTTCAGCTGTAGATCCAGCTCTTTTTTATAAACCAGTTTTGGTAATTGTCACTTATAGAATTTATCTTCTTAACCTCATAATACTGTGGTTTGCTTATTTGTAAACTATATTGCAGAATGTCTGACAGCCCATCATACATTAGTATTATTTCTTACTCTGCCTCAATGGGGGCTCCTTTCAGGCAGGAATCAATGGTGTTCACAGCCCAGCCCAGAATTTTCTTCTTCTTTTTTTTTAATGCTTATTTATTTTTGAGAGGGGAGGTGCAAAGAGAGAGGGAGAGAATCCCAACCAGGCTCCATGCTCAGTGCCGAGCCCTCATGGGGCTTGATCTCATGACAGCAAGATCGTGACCTGAGCTGAAATCAAGAGCCAGACACTTAACTGCCTGAGCCACTCAGGCACCCCCAGCCCAGAATCTTCTATGTAGCAAGCCCCTGTAAGTGCCTGTTGAATTAATTTGTTAAATCTTTACCCAGTAACATTTACCAAGTGCTCAAGAGAATTATGGTTTTGAGAAGACATATTTATAAAAACTTTTTAAGATTTATTTAGTGAGAGTGTCTGCATGCATCGAGGGAAGGGGCAGAGAGAGAGGGAGAGCAAGAATCCCAAGCAGGCTCTGCACCGTCAGCATGGAGCCTGATGCGTGGGCTCACACCCACAAACTGTGAGATCATGACTTGAGCGGAAGTCAAGAGTCAGACGCTCATCCAACGGAGCCACCCAGGCAGCCTATGAAAAATTGTTTTAAGTGAATAGCCTTCAGGAAAACAATCCCAAATATACCTGAAATGTTGAAATATAGAACAAAGGGGGAAGAAAAAAAGTATCTAATGATACTCAAGTATATGTTGAGCAGCATCGTTCTTCCTTTCCTCACAGACTCAGTGAAGAAGATGTAGGTTCAATTGCAATACATAAAATGGAGATTCATGAAACACATAAGGAACCATTTTTTTGACTCCAGGATTCTTGGAAACTTGGTAGAGGTAAGCAGAAAGTGCAGCCCAGAGACACCATGGCCTCCTCTTAAGAGATGCAAAGCTGGGTTGACTTAGGTAAGCCCCGCACAGACGCTGGAGTCAGGGACAGCCAAGGGCAGCCAGTTTCCCACCCACATGCTCTTCATCCTTGCACTTACAGATTAATGTGCAATAAACAAATCACTGATTGCAACACAAGCTCAAATCAGTGCCTCCTGTTCCTCATAAGTCTAGTACGACCTGGTGAGTGGTAGGAACCTGCTACCTGGCTACTCCAAGGGGCTTTCTACTTATTGGCTTGAATGCCAGTTCTGAGACCTGGGCCCACTGTGGGCTCAAGAACGACCACAGAATGTTCTCAACTTAGGCTCTACATTGCCACCACCTGGGAAGCTTTACAAAAACATTGATGCCAGGGTCCCACTGCAGAGGGTTTTGATTTAATTGCTCCTCAGTGCAATTTCAGCAGAGATGCCTGTGTAACTTTTTATTGAAGTATATTATGCGTGTAGCAACGTGCACTGTCCTGAGTATACAGCACAGTGAATTTTTACAAACAGAATGTACCTGTGTCACTGGCACCCCGCTCACGAATCAGAACATCACAAGCTCTCCAGAAGCATGCAGACTCTTGTCCTCCAACTCACCCCACCCCCTTACCACTCTCCTCACTTCCAACAGCAGAGTTCGGGTACAGAGATTTTTTTAAAAAAATTTTTTTAAATGTTTATTTATTTTTTGAGATAGAGACAGAGTGCAAGCAGAGGAGGGGGAGAGAGAGAGAGGGAGACACAGAATCCGAAGCAGGCTCCAGGCTCTGTGCTGTCAGCACAGAGCCCCATGCAGGGCTCGAACTTGCAAACCATGAGATCATGATCTGAGGTGCTGAGCCACCCACATGCCCCTGGGTACAGAGACTTTAAGCTCCCTCAGATGACTCTGATGTGCAGCCATGATGGAGAACCACGTCTTACTGGTTGAAGGTGGAGAAACAGGATGCAAGAAAACCAAATGCATGGATATAGGTAAAAGAAAATGAAAGCAAAGAAGACATTCAAGCTATGTTCTGCCTCAAGCCAGGCTGTCGCGTCTTGTGTCACATGTGGAAGCCCTATTGCACATCAGCAAGTCTCGAAGAAGGAAAAAAGTTGTTGTTGTTTTTAAACAAAATCCTTCATTTATAAACAACTTTTCTCAGCAGGCATCTCTAAGTAAAGATACACCTGCCATCCCGAGGGGTGCCAGAGTCACATTTGCAGCTAATACTTTAAACGATGCATGGCATGCTTTCTACGTGCCCAAGCCCCTCACTGAATGCTTCACACACTATCTCATTCAGTCCTCGGAACTCTCAATAGTAGTATATTATTTTATTTCCCCCATTTTACAGATTGAGCAAACTGAGGCATGAAGAGATGAAGTAAGTTGCCCAAGAGCAAATGGTTCAGCATAGCTTGTAGCACTTCTTGCTGTCTCTCTGCCTTGCTTTTATTTTAAATATCTTGCCAGCAAATCTCTGTTACTAAATACCTGGACAAAGATTCCTGGCACTCTGATTTCACTCTTTCAAGGTGCCATACAGTGAGGGGGGAGGGAAAATCACGGAAGTACTGTGTGAGCTGGCATGGACGTTCGTGAGCATTGTAGTTTTACCTCCTTCTTTTTCAGATGAGGAAATGGGCCAAGAAAGATTTTGGAGGCCTTAAGCTGAAGGAGAGAAAACTGGAGAGAGACTGAACCCCTGGGGGGAAAGCCCAGGTAAGGAGGTCACTGGGCTGCAGGGCTTTGACTTGTTCTCTAAGTCACAGATGCACAAGTTTGTGACCTTTGTCAGTACCACTCTGCGGCTAGTGAGGTGATGTTGCTATTACCATTTAATCGAACATCCGTAGCAGAGTCACACATGAATGTTGTTATTTGTGTAACTCTAAAAGTCTTTGTACAGCTAGCTTCCAACCTGGACGACCGACCCTTGGAACGGATGATCACCAAGCTATCTGACTTGGGAACTGGGTCCTCTCTGTTTCCCCAAGTTTGTTCAGTTTGTTTGTGTTTCACGGCGTATACGATTGCTCTTCTAGCACGTTTATCCTGGCAACGGAAGGGGGAGAGAGTGAGAGAGATCTTGTCAAGAAGTTTTCATGGAAAACTTGGTGTCACACGTGTAAGCCTCATTTCTTGAGCACTTCCAGAAAGCAAAACACATCTCAGAAACTGTGGGGTTTGTTGCCTCTCTCTACTTCTCCTCTAAGATTGCTTTGGGTTTCTTGCTACTGTTCCTTTTATTTTATTTTTTTTAATGTTTATTGATTTTTAAGAGACAGAGACAGACGTGAGCAGGGGAGGGGCAGAGAGAGAGAGAGGGAGATACAGAATCCGAAGCAGGCTCCAGGCTCTAAGCTGTCAGCACAGAGCCCCATGGGGAGCTTGAACCCACAGCTGTGAGATCATGAACTGAGCCAAAGTCGGGCGCTTAACCGACTGAGCCACCCAGGCGCCCCACTACTGTTCCTCTTAGATCTCTTTCCGGCCCTCACCCCTAGGGGTCTGTCTCCCATCCCCGCATCCCTGGACCCTGCTTGTTCAGTTGCTCTGGTCTTTGGGCAGGAACTCCCTTCGAGCAAGAGTGCTGGCTCTGTTGCTCTCTAATTTTTTTCAGAGCAAGTCTCCCAATATAAATAATACCCTCAATTACTTCTCTCTTCCTAGAGTAGTGAATCACATTCTGAGGAGTTGCTCGGGTGGGGACAGCTGGAGACACAGCCGGGAGGTGGGAGCCAGTGCCAGCTTGTCACCCTCCTTCTCTGTTTACCCGCCGCAGAGGCCAAAGTGCTGCCTTGCCCTCAAGTCACCAGCAGCGGAAGTGCCTTCAGTGTCCGCTCCTGCTACACCCTGTACTCTGCGGACTTATGTGAAGGGGGGCCGTGCTTCGGGGAACCGGCCTACACTTGGAGGCAAGAAGAAAAATTAGCTTCATTAGGATGGCCTGATACTTGACGGCTGTGGTAGATTACATCAGGCCCGCCGGTCTTTATCCTTCCCGCTGTCACTGCTCTCTGCCAGGAGATTCTGCAGCTCCTCCCACCAAGAGATGAGTGTTTTCTCGGACCCACTGAATCTGCCCGTGACACCTGCTTTGGCCAGTAGGCTGCTAGGAGATGGGATAAAGGCCGAGGCTTGAAAGCATGCTTGTGTGGTTGGGCTTGCTCTCCTGCATCTCTGCGATTTCCATGAGAGGAGCCTGCCTGGGCTACGCCACCCGGCCCAGGGGGGAGATGAGAGAGATTTCGGGCAGAGGGGCCCCAAGGCAGTTGCCCCAGTCTAGCCCCGCCCAGAACAGAGCTGTCCAGCTGCCCCTGAGGTGCGTGAGCAAACCCAGCCAAGATCAGTCTCTCTGCCTCCCCAGCGTCCCCATGAACTGCAGACGCAGGAGCTGGAGTAGGAAGTGACAGTTATTTTAAGCCTCTGAGTTTTGAGATGGTTGGTACCTAGCAATAGCGATGAGGCCATGCCCTCTGAGACTATTATGATTATATGAGAAACAAAAGCGCTTTGCAAATGCGAAGCCATGGGAAGTGAGCGGAGGGGAGAGGAGGGCTATTGAACGCAGAACCGGAAGATCAGAGTTAAAATCCACTCCCTTCCCCACTCTACTCTATAAACTTGGGTAGATCGTTTAACTTCTCTGGGTCTTACCATAAACTACAGAGCTGGCTTGCAGACGCAAAACTATGAGAGCTTGAGAAGATGCTGGAAAAGTAATATGGGTCCTAGAACTTCATTGGTAGAGGGTTAAGGAAGGGTTGGGGAAGGTGGTAGAGAGGTTCTGGGGGTATTTTAATTTGGTATAAATAAAACCTTTCACCCAAATAAAAGGGAGAGATCCATTAAGTTGTGAATTGGATGATTTTTGAGAATATTTGGTGTTTGTTTTTTGTTTTTTTTGTTTTTGACAGAGAGAGAGAGAGAGAGGACGTGCACTGAAGCAAGCACGAGCAGGGGAGGGGCAAAGGGAAAGAGAGAGCCTTAAGTAGTCTCCATGCCTAGGGTGAGGCCTGACACAGAGCCCAACTCAAGGTTCCATCTCACAAACCATGAGAGCATGAGCTGAGCTGAAATCAAGAGTCAGGCGCTTGACCAACTGAGCCACCCAGATGCCCCAAGAATGTGTTTGATCTAAGGCTGGGAGGTAGACTTGTGGCCCAGATAGTAAGTCTCATTTCCCCAGAGACCAAAGACGAGATCCTAAGAGTGTGGGATACATAAACAAGGGAGGGAAATGACCCTGAAAATGGGTTAGAGAAGGGGCTTTCCTGACAGCTTTTCAGTTGGAATAGAGCAAAACTGGGGACAATTACGGAGTCTTGGGTCCAATGGGGAGGTAGTCAGCCAGACAAGCAGGTAGATGTGGTGTGTGAGCTCCTTCCCTGACCACCTTTAACTTTTCTTGGTCGTTTATCATCTGACCTTTGACAAGGCATTTATCCTATGGACAAGTAGATGAAATACTGGTCATGTATTTGTTACGTACTGATTACACGTTATATTCCAGGAACTTCTGTGGACACTGGGGATGAAACAGTGAATAAGACATAGTTCCTGAGCTGGTTCGCAGCTCAGGCTAGATGGATTTTTTTTTTTTAACATTGCCATTCATATCAAAACATGTAATACTAGATCCCTTTTCAGAGGGGAAAATTATAGCTCGGAGAGATTAAGCGGCTTGTTCAAAGTCACACAACTTGTAAGAAAAAGATGAAAAATTACACCTTTGACCTTCTAACTGTGTTGTTTCTACTAAACTATGCTGAACAAACTATCCCTCCAGTTGTTTGTTTGATTTTATTTACAAAAATGTTACTTTTACACACTGTTTCAGGAGTACATCTCTGTATATGAAATAGTTGGGTGCTTGGATATTGTTCCATGGAGAAGCTGTGTGATTTACAAGTCAAAGGATCAATTTCTCTTAGTTTCTAGGACTATGAAAGTAGATTTCTGTATTGAGTATGGACAAAGCTTAAGTGTACAAGAATAAAGGAATGGTTTAATCAAGTGTGGTTCTTTTGCTCAACGGATTCCTTTAAAAACATGAAATATGATGGGGATGTCTCAGACTTTATGGGTAAGAGTGTGAATTGTTACAGTTCTTCAAGGAGGACAATGGGAAAATATATTTCAAAACTACAAATGGATGTGCTTTTTGTTCTAACAGTTCTCACTGGAGGGGGTTGCTCTACAGAAATATTCACAGATGTACAAAATTATTCAAACAGCATTTTTCTAGGTAAATATTAGAAATAACCTAAATCCTCTTTTTTATTAATTTTTTAAAATTTATTTTTGAGGGAGAGAGAGACAGAGCATGAGCTGGGGAGGGGCAGAGAGGGAGGGAGACACAGAACCTGAAGCAGGCTCCAGGCTCTGAGCTGTCAGCACAGAGCCTGACGTGGGGCTCGACCTCGTGAACCATGAGATCATGAACTGAGCCAAAGTTGGACGCCTAACCGACTGAGCCACACAAGTGCCCCTAAATCCTCTTAATGAATCTGTACCAACACTTATCCGTACCATGTATTATATGGAAGGTGCTCAGACATATTGTACAGGAGATATAAAATGATATATGAGAAGGTTCCTCTCATCTCATACAGACTACTTGGGGTGTACACAATCTTTATATATAAGAGATAACTAACAATCAAAACATAATAAGATCAGAGAAAGAAGTTTGTGCTTGAGGGGCTCAGAAGTCTTCAGGAGAATTTCATTTGAGTTAGAGAAGGGTTTAGATACTACAAGAGGATTGTCGGGCACCTGGGTGGCTCAGTCAGTTGAACGTCCGACTTCGACTCAGGTCATGATCTCACGGTTTGTGGGTTCGAGCCCCGTGTTGGGCTCTGTGCTAAAAGCTCAGAGCCTGGAGCCTGCTTCAAATTCCATGTCTCCCTCTTTCTCTGCCCCTCCCCTGCTCATGCTCGGTCTCCCTCTCTCTCTCAAAAATGAGTAAACATTACAAAAACATTAAAGCAAAAACAAAAAAACAGACAAAAAAAGGACAGGAGGATTGTGGGAGCTGACTGTGGGAGCCAGGCAGAGACTCTCTTAGCAGAGGCCGAGTCTGGAATAAGCAAGGCAAATTGGGGGCAAAGAGGACCTCTTTGGCAGAGATGGGAAGATGAGTTTAGAGAGTGACTCGGTGGTAAGACCAGAATGATGGGTTGGAGCAACACTGAGGAGGACCTTGGATGCCAAGATAAAGATCTGGAATCTTGTTTAGGTATTTGAGCCAGGGGCAACACGCACCAAACAACGTTTGGGGAAGTGTAATCTGGCCACCTGATGCCAAGTGGATTGTAGCAGAGCATGTCTGAGGTTAGGAAACGCCTGGAAACCTCAACAGGAGTCCAGGGATGAGGTAAAGACGCCCAATGTAGGTTGGTGGCTGGAAAAGTAGAAAAAGAGAGGCAGACACTAAGATGTTATTCCTCCACCTACCCTGCCTGGACATGACTTTGACATTCCCCTGGCAAGTCATAATTACTGGGACAGTTATTATCTTGGGTTTTACAGGTGTATAACGCAGCCGATTGTGTAAGTACCTGAGGGGTAAAGACGTTGTGTTCAGTTGCGTCTCTGCCTGTTTGTCTGCCGACTGTTAGGGATTGGAAAGTAACGCGCAACCTGCTTTCCAGCACAGCCAGAGCTGCCCCTAGCTCGCCACGGGGAGAAACCCTAAACGTAAATCCACTTCCTGAAAGCAAGACTAAAGGGTAAAAGTAGTTCTTAAAAGGTAGTTTTTCTAGTGTCCCATCAGAGCTTTCACTGACATTTCCATTTAAAAAGAGGGTTGTTGGGGCGCCTGGGTGGCTTAGTCGGTTAAGCGTCCGACTTTCGCTCAGGTCATGATCTCGCGGTTCGTGGGTTCGAGCCCCGCATCGGGCTCTGTGCTGACTGCCAGCTCAGAGCCTGGAGCCTGTTTCAGTCTGTGACTCCCTCTCTCTGTGACCCTCCCCTGCTCACGCTGTCTCTCTCTCTCTCCTAGAAATAAATAAAACATTTAAAAAATTAAAAAAAAAAAAAGAGGGTTGTTAAAATTACATGTAGCTATTAAAAAAATTAAGCAGATCATGAGTGCTATCATGTAAACAAGTCCCTGCGTTATTGTTAGGTAAGAAAAGCCAGTCTTCTGACAGTATCATCACACACTGCTTCTGCTAAGAGCACTGTGTATGTTTTTTTTATTATTTTTTTTAACTGTTTATTTATGAGAGAGTAAATGAGCATGAGTGGGGGAGGGGCAGAGAGGGGGAGAGACACTGAATCCAAAGCAGGCTCTAGGCTCTGAGCTGTCAGCACACAGCCCGACATGGGGCTTAACCTCACAAACTGTGAGATCACGACCTAAGCTGAAGTCAGACTCTTAACTGACTGAGTCACCCAGGCGCCCCTCACTGTATATGTTTTAAGTATGAAGTCTGGGAGGCCACCCTCCAGTGGGAGCACAGGGGATGTGAGGGGAGGGTGCGGAGTAGCAGTCACTTTTTTGCTTCTGAGTAGTTTTAGTAATTTGCAAACAGGTCATCGCTTATAATGAAAAGATACTTAAAGACATTTAAAACATCCCAGAGAAGAAGCATAGCCCCCACCTGCTCAAGCCTATTATAGGAAAACAGACAAAACTGCTAGTTAGGGAGACAGAGGCAGAGAGAGCTATAGTTAGTAAAAGTCTTCCTTGATCTGATAGATCACTTCTCCAGGGAAACTCCCCAGTAGTGACTGCTGTGTTTCACTGAGCAAGTTATTTATCCCTAGGCTTCAATTTCCTCAAATTTAAAATGAGGATGTTGTGATAAAACAAAATAAGAGTAAAAAAAAATAAGATATGTAAAGCATTACTTCACACACCGTGGCAATCTCTAAACTGTCAGCAATCACTGGCTATTTTTCTTCTCCTCTTGGCATTTCAAACATCTAACAATGACCCGGCACTTGTCCTCTACTCTTTAGTTACTTACCTGCTTGACCCCCTACTAGAATGTGCACTCCTTGAAGGCAGATTTTTAATTAAAAGTTCTTTTACTTGTTTTTCTTCCCTGCAGACAAAAATAATATCTTATTATGGGGTGGGGCATGGAGGCAACTAAAAATCTGACTTCATCTCAACCCTAAAGATAATCATTATAGACTATGGTTCCCATAGATTCCTCTAGAATGGGGGCTGGGGCAACACTGAGGCCCCATTTCTGTAAAGGGCCAGATAGTAAATACTTTTGGCTTGGTGGCCATACGGTCTCTGTCACAGCTACTCAGCTTTATCCTTATAGCCGGGACATAGCCACAGATAGTACCTAAAAAATGGGCGTGGCTGTATTCCAATAACACGTAATTTATAAAAGTGGGCTCCAGCCCGAGTTGGCCCCGCGACAATCGTTTGCTGGCTCCTGAGCTAGAATGGTGCTTGCTGTCTAACAGAAATACAGTATGAACCACATACATAATTATACATCTTCTTGTAAACATACTAAAAAGCAGTATTCAAAAAAGTAAAATCCATTTCAATAGTATGTTTTATTTAACCCACTATATTCAAAATATTATCATTTCAACATGTAATCAAAACAAATGATACTTGAAATACTTTACATTCCTGTTTTCATACTAAGGCTCTGAAATTTGCTGTGAATTTTGTACTTATAACACATCTCAATTCTAGCTCGCCACATTTCAACTTTCATGGCTACCATGTTGGACAGCTCAGCTGTAGAATCTAAATAGAGCTTGTATGTATATAATTGCATAAATAAAAAAAATAAAGTTAGTAAAATAGATGCTTTTTTTCACTGAATAATCTTTCCTGATGATCTTCCATAAAGATCAGTCTTTTTTATAGAATGATCATAAGATCCAGCAATTTCACTTCTGGGTATTTATTAAAAAAGAAAATGAAAACACTAATTTGAAAAGATATGTGCAGGCCTATGTTCACTGAAGCATTATTTACAATAGCCAGGCTATGAAAGCAGCCTAAGTGTCTATCAGCGATGCAGGGAAAGAAGATGTGCTATGTATATGCAATATATATATTTCTCGGCCACAGAAAAGAATGAAATCTTGCCATTTGTGACAACATGGATGGACTTGAAGGATATAACACTTCAAGTTCAATATCTCAGAGAAAGACAAGTACTGTGTGATTTCACTTTTATGTGGACTCTAAAAAACAAAACAAGCAAATAGACTCATAGATACAAAGAACAATTTGGTGGTTGACTAGGGGCTGCAGGTGGGGTGGTAGTGAAAGAAAGGAAAGGGCTTAAAAGGTACGAACTTCTAGTTATAAAATAAAGAAGACATAGTGATACAATATACAGCATAGGGAATATAGTTATTAATATGCAACAACTTTCTCTGGTGATGGACGGCAGCTAGATTTATCAGTGGTGATCACCTCACGGTGCACGTAAGTGTTGAATCACTATGTTGTACACCTGAAACTAATATAATATGGTGCCAAATACACTTCAATAAAAAATAAAATGAAATCAGCATGTAGGCGCACATTATCATAAAAGATCAGCTTTTTTTGACCTTTATAGTATCCTGTTGTTTAAATTTATCATAATCAACTTTATCAGTTCCCTATTGGTAAACATTCGTATTGTTCCTAATTTCAAGTTGGTATTTAAAATAGTTCAAGGATTGTCCTTTCATGTAATAGTGTTGGCACCTGTGGGAGGTATCTTTAGAAGTAATTCTTGGGAGTTGAACCTACTGAATCAAAGACTGTGATGACATTTAACTTTCGATAACTGTTGCCAAGGTGGAACGTTGGAGTTCTGTCTTGTTTTTCTTTGTATCTCTGGCATGTTGGCACTCGATGGATAATTGTTAAATGAATGGATAAATTAAAATCTCACACCATGGGAGCAAGAGAGCGGAGGGAGAGAAATAAGATGCCATAAAGTGGGAACAGTTAATTGCACATTAAGGAGTCGAATGGAAATACCGTGAGCTGGTATAATGAAAGACGTCTGCTTAATGTTCAGTTAGGCTCCTCTGAGCTTAGCCCAGTTCCTTTCCTCTTAGCAAGTCTCTGAGCCTCGGGCCTTGGGCTCTGGTATTGCGGGTTTCACTGGGAAATTGTTCCCTACATTTGGAGGCCAGCATGAGCACCACATCCGCTGCTGTGGACGGGACAGAGTTTCCAGGTAAGGGCGGGGGTAGAGAGCGGGAGGTGGTTAAAGCTGCTACCTCCTTCCAGGGGTGTAGGGAAAACCCCTGCTTTCAGCAATCAGACAAATTCCTGGGATTCTGGAGTCTCCTCTGTGGAAATCTCTCATGCCAAACCCACTCCCCTTCTGAAATGAGACGAGGCTGAACAATCTGGTATCACGTGGAAAATGATTCCACTCTCCACTGGCCAAGTGCAGGGATAGAAATTCTGACTATGAAAACCTGTATTTATCTTGAGATCTTCCTTGTCCCTCTTCCTGCTGAGAATTCCCTCTGGCCAGTCTCCCAAACCAGCCCTCTGGCCACACTCCGCTCTGCCTGGCCATGCTAGCTTCTCTGCGCTGGCTTGCCCCTACCCTACCCCAGCCTCCCTTGTTCTGGTCATCCAACCCTCCTCCCCACCCCCATCCCCAAATCCATCCTAAATCCTGACTTCTGTAGCCATCTGGAGGACGGGCCCCGGGTTCTTTGTCTCCCCAGAGGCCGCCATAGTGTCTGACACATAGCACTTAATGCATGTTCGTTGAATAAAAAGACAAAACAAACACTAGACTTTTTAGTTTGCCATCCATGGCTTCCCATATGGAATAACTCACTGGGTGAGTGTTGGTCACATGCCGACCGTATGCCAGGCACTGTGACGGCGAAGATAGGGTTCCAAGCAGCCGGAGCTCAGGATCTTGGGTCCCTTTCTGATTGTATCTGACACTCCCTGAACATGCATGGCTGGTTCTCTATTGTTATTCACTCCCATATTTGTTTGAGCACCCATTATGTTCTAGCACTGTGCTAAAGACATACTCTCTAATTTAGTCTTCACAAGAATCCTCCAAGGAAGGTAACACTGGCCCATTTGACACACAAGGAGAAGAAGGTCCAGTGATTCACCCAAATGCACATATGGCCAGGGGTGCATGGGGCCATTGTCCCACCCCATGCTGCTTCACCTGGGGCCCCCACCCTATTCATCTTGCAGCCTGGGAAAGACACGTTGACCCAGCGGGGATGAGGGAAGAGCATTNGGGGTGGGGGGTGGAGGGGGGTGGCTGAGGGACTGTTCTGTTTGGCTGGGACCCCGGGAAGAAGGAAAGTGAGAGACAAGCGGGGAGATACCGAAGGTAGCTGATGGCAGTTCCTTGAATTGCTTTTCTTCTCATCCCGAAACCTTGGTGCTCAGCAAGGTAACCTCTAAGGATACCCTTTGTCTTTGTTATCTCACTCTTTTACTGGAGTTTCTGGAACGGAAGCTCCCTGAAGGGCCCAGCTCCCAGTCAGCTGGTGCTGTGCCAGCACTAGAGCCTGAGGAGCCTCGGCTCACTTTACACGTTGTGTTGAGTTTTATTTTGTAA
The DNA here is from genome assembly GCF_008692635.1 of Crocuta crocuta. Lineage (NCBI taxonomy): Eukaryota > Metazoa > Chordata > Mammalia > Carnivora > Hyaenidae > Crocuta > Crocuta crocuta. The sequence continues at coordinate 4,914,601 of NW_027527591.1, read as the reverse complement.
AGCGAAGTACAAGTCCATGGCGAGGCCGCTCTCGGGGCTCGATAATCAGGGCGCGGTGCAGGCGTGTCCACAGGACAGGCAGCGGCTCTACAGCCCGGGGACCCCGCTCCCCTCCTGCTCCTCCCGCTTCTCACGGCTGCCAGACTGTCTCCCTCCCAAGGCCGTGGCTTCAGGAGCAAGGAAAGAAAAACAAGAGTAAGTCATTTTGATAAAACAAGACCTAATAGATCCAGGCAAAATTATTGTAATCAGAGCCACAGCCATGGCACTGGCCAGGAGGGGGGAGAAATCTGAAATAAGGCTCACATTATCCTTTCTTTCTCCCCCCTCCCCGAGGCTCTACTTTGAGCGGTGTACTTTTTAAACATCCTGACGATGTTTAAAACCTTGCCAGAGGCAGGAACACGGGAAATATTCCTGCCTATAAACAAAGGGGAAAGTTTCATGCGAGGGATTGAGAATTCTGAGACTCAACTTGGACTTGGCAGTGGGAAAATGTAACGCTCTGGAAATAATGATCCCAGCATTAGGTCACTCGGGCAACGCAGCCATTCTGTGCGGCCTTACAAGTGTTGCCTCAGCCTCTTCCCACCGTGAAGCCACAAGAAGGATGGTGCGCTCATTTGTTCAATGGGCTCTCACTATGCGCAGGGAATTGGGAGAGACGTGGAGTGAAAACACAGCTCCCTGCGACTCCAATGGATCACAGAACAGCAGGGCTGGTGGTGATAGGGTCGCCCAGGNCCGGGACCAATAGCTGAGGTCTCGCCCATGAACTCCTCTCTACAGACTCTGAAGGGCGTCCCTGTACTGTCCCCAGTCCTTCACGTGGCTCCCCGTCTCCCACCGGACAGTTGATGAACTGCCAGCTTACGAATCTGGTAAGCTTACCCCCTGCTCTGCTGGACTACAGAGGAAGAGGTGCAGAAGACAAGAAACTGGCCCTGGGAAGCTCTGAGCTGGAGACCATGCAGAACTGATTTTCTGAAGCTAGTCACCCATTCGTTCTTCCCTAGCTTTCTAGGAAGCCAAGATGAACATGACCGTTTCCTCACTTGTGCCCAGCGACAGGGATGCAGGCCATGCTTTCCCACTGTAAAGTCAGGGCAGGAGTCTGATAGTGACCCACCCACGTTCTTGGTGGGTCTACCTGAAACCGTCTTGCTCGCACCTTCTGTCTCCTTAACGTGATGGCTGTTCTTTTCTAGATGAGGAAACTGGGCCCCCAAGGGGCGATTTGCCAAAGACGAAGGGCCGGTTTGAGGCTGAGGTCTTCCAAATCACAGTCCACAGCATCTTCTGCCCTAGAATGCCCTGGACTCCTCACTCCAGCATTCTTCTCCCTTCCCCAACCCCACCACCACTTCTCTGGCTCCATTTCATCCTGATCACGAGGTCCTCAGTAAGAATGTGTAAAGCAGCCAACTTTAATCCAGTGGCCCTGCTCCCAGATATTTGCCTATGGGAGAGAACACTTGTGTCCTCCTAAAGGCTTGGATGTGAATTTTTCTGCATCTTTACTCCTAATAAACAAAGACTGAAAGCAGGTGACCATTGACAGACGACAACAAAAACTGACCTAGGTCCATGGGATGGAATATTGGTCGTCAGTATAAAGGAGCAAAGTGCCGATGAATGTGACAACATAGATGTGTCTCACAAATGTTGTGATGAACGAAAGAAGCCAGATACATGTATCTACTGTATGATTCAGCTTATATGAAGTGCTAGAACAGGCTGAACTAGAAATCAGACCAGTGTTTGCTTGCAGGGGCTGGTAACATAGGGACCAGAGGAGGAGATTAACTGGGGAAGGGACATGGGGGAACTTTTGGGGATAAGGAGAATATTCTAGATCTTGGCGGGGGTGGGGACTACATGGGTATGTAAATTTGCCAGAACTGACCCATCAGTACACTTAAGATCTGTGCACTTCAGAATGGCAAGTTATATCTGAATTTCAAAAACAGGGAAAGAAGTGGTATGTGATCATTGCACTTTATAAAGAAGTAAGGAAGTAAGAAAAAGCCATTTTCCTACATCCAGATTTCACACTTCTGAGCTAACTGCTCTTCATGACTTCACGCAGTGACCTTCCAGGGGCTCTTTCTGGGCACATACTTGCACATAAGTGGGCTCAGCCGGCCCACTGTGCCCTAATCTGCTCCATGACTACACCTCCAGCTGAAGGAAAGGCTTCGGGCAACAGGGTAGAAACTGCGTTATTGAGTGTCAACAATTTCCCATTTTCATGTTAAAGATTCACTACCCTTCCACCTCAGCATGCTTAGAAACAGTTTGTGGGTACCACAGCAGGGTAGAAGAATGTCTTGCTGACATCATATTTTTCTAAACGGTTTCTGTCTTAAGGGGGCCACACTCTCCCTCTGCTTGCCCCAGGCTTCCCATGCCCCATGCTCGCTTCCCTCTCTGCTTGTCATCTCCGGGGATGCTCTTTAATCCCTGTTGCCTTTTTGCCATTTCAACCGTGCACAGCACTGTTATCTGTCACGGGCTTGAGCCCCCCTGAGGTGCATGGAGAAAGTGCTGCTCTCCCATAGTCTAGATGAGTGCTTTCTGGAGAGTGAGGACCCTTCTTAAAGTGTAGTCGTCCTGGGGCGCCTGGGCGGCTCCGTCTGCTGAGCATCCGACTTTGGCTCAGGTCATGATCTCATGGTTCATTGATTGGAGCCCCTCACTGGGCTCTGTGCTGACAGCTCGGAGCCTGGAGCCTGCTTTGGATTCTGTGTCTCCCTCCCTCTGCTCCTTCCCCGCTTGCACTCTGTCTGTCTCTCAAAAATAAACACTGAAAAAAATTAAAGTGTAACCGCCCCAAAGACATGCCCTATGACACTTTTAATATTTACTGAATGAGAAAATACATGGAAAGGAAAAGCTATTAATAGATTTGTATTAACGAAGACAGTATCCACATGCATTACGGTAATAATAACAGCTAGTCTTTCTTATGTACTTATTATGTGCCAGATCCTTTGCTAAGTATTCTACACGCTTTACCTATAATTTGTCCCACAACCCCGCAAGTGGAAATCATTGTTACTCCCATTGAATAGATGAGGAAACTGAGGCTCAGAGACGTTAAATAACTTGCCTAAGCTCACACTGCTGGGAAGTAGTGGCCCGGAGAACTCAGTGTGACAGGCAGGAAGGGTTTAGTATCACTTGACCTTGCCTCCTTTATTTACTTATTCTGTGGACAACGCATCCTCCAGCACCCCTGAGTCACACTCAGGCGGGGGTGGGGGTGCTCCTGGGAGTGGAGGGAATCAGGATGGAGATACAGGCTATGCCGGGAACTAATGCAGGTGCCGGGTGCTCAGCCTGCAGGTGAACTTCAGTTTGTTCACTAGCACAGGACCCTTCTAAAACCAGCCTCGTTTTTTTTTTCTTTTGAATGTTTATTAAACATTAAACATTATTTTGAGACAGAGACAGAGTGCAAGTGGGGGAGGGGCAGAGAGGGAGGGAGACACAGAATCCGAAGCAGGCTCCAGGTTCCAGGCTCCGAGTTGTCAGCACAGAGCCTGACGTGGGGCTCGAACTCACAAACCTAGAGATCATGACCTGAGCCACCCAGGCGCCCCCCTANTTCTGCCTCTGCGCAGTCTGGCTTATCCCTGTGTCCCCAGAGGCTGGAGGAGTTAACAGTTGAGAACCTGTTTGCAGACCATTAGAAACAATAATCACCTTGCCAGTAACCTGATCTACCTCAAAAGAAGGGTCTTGGGTTTAGCAAACAGATTAAGTGGCCTGGTGAAGTGGAGGGGTGGAGCGCAGGCCTGAGCCAGTTCGCCTACACTGCATTTCTTTTGGGCTCTTGGAATTTGCGTGATGATCAAGCTAGGCCTGAGGGCCACCTCTGCGGCTCACCCTTCTGGCTGCTTCTTCCCCCAGAACTCTGGAAAGGGCTCCCCTGTATGTAGTGATCTGACATGAGCCCCAACCGGCTGCTCTCCTGGCCCACTTGGTGAGGGGGTGGGGGAGCAAGTAACTCTATCTGATGTCTGCTAGGCCGAGTGCACGCACTGGGTCCTCATGATGCTCCCCGGTGCTTGGTGGCCTTCAGCCTTGCCGCTGAGCATTAGGCTCTGATGCCTCCCATGCGTGGCGGAGAGACGGAGGGACAGCTGTGTTAAACTCGCAGGAACTTGGCAAGCTAGTGGTTAAACATGGCCATTAATAAAAATTAAATAAACCTATAACACATGAATTTTATTAAAAACAAAAAGGTAACAGGTACTTAAAAGTCATCATGTCCTAATTATTTTCGTATGTTTCATTAGTGTCTGTGCCTTGGAGTTCATGTCTATTGTGTCGATACAGTGGACATTCTGTGCGACCATGTGCCACCCCACACATCTCCAGGCTCTGTTTTGTAACAGCATGCTGGTAACTTGGAATCGGCCACGGTAGGGGTGCAGACACCGCAGAGACTGGCAAGTGTACAAATCAGTGCTTGTATTTCCCCTGCTTCCCCTCCTCCCTTGAGAGCTAACTGTTAAACATTTACCAGTAGCCCTGTGTTAAGAGAGGGTGACTAACCCAGCAAGGTCACAAGCACACAGCTGGACCCCAGGAAGCTCACCACTCTGCTCTTCGACCTCTTAAAAAGTCATAAACATTCTGCAACAAGTTAATTGCAAGGAAGTAAAAGAGTTCAGGAGGATTAATGGTTAAAGATGAAAAGACGTAAAGACACATCACACAACCATAATATGTACCTTATTTGGATTCTGATTAAAATAAACTGTAAAAAATGATGACAGTTATGAGGCGTATGGAAATTTGAGCCCTTACTAGATATTTGATGGTATTCATGAATTATCCTTATTTTTCAGGTGTGATAATGGCCTTCTTTTTTAGAGCACTGAATATTTCAAGTGAAGTGACATGCTACATGACATCGGTTTTAATAATCATAAAAAACGCGAGGGAGTTCTCAGAATGTGATCCCCTGACCAGCAGCACTGGGCAAATGTAAACTCCCAGGTCCCCCTTCAGACCTAGTGAATCTGNCCCCCCCGCCCCCGCCTCCTGCCCAGGTGATTCTGATTCAAACTCAAGTCTGAGAACCGCTGGTTTAGATGAAACAAGATTCACCTTGAGTTGATGGTCATCGAGGCCGCGTGGCACGTGGGTGGGCTAGGCTTCGTACATACAGGCAAAATGTTTTATCATATAAAGTTTATAGAATTAATAGCATGCAAGACAAAGGGAATGGAGATATGATGGGGAGAGGTCACGGCTGGATGAGACAAATGGATCTTCTTGGATGTTGGTCACCACATCGAACTGGTAAATGTAATGTGTCTTCGTGTCCTTTGAATTAAGAATCCAGGTTAAGGACTGCGTGGGCTCCTGACTTGAACCGGCCACGCTTCCTCCTCCTCATCCCCGCCCTGTCATGTGAAGCCCTAGTGTTAATAAGGTTTGATCCTGAAGTCACAAATCTCTTGGAGGAGCAACTATTTTAATTTTCAACTTCCACCCAAAGCTGCACGACCTGAAACTCGCCACCCTTTAGACCAGCTTTATCAGCTACAGACGCGATGCAATTAATTAACTTTATGCAGCCTCTTACCGCACGAGCTACTTAACTTCTCGCCCATTGTGGTTCTGGTTTACTTAGCAGATAGGGCCTGAGAGCCTGTGACTATTTACCTCCCTCTGGACGGCTGTCCTGGGCAGACGGACAGATTCATTAGCTGGTGTTTGCAAAGCAGCAGGAACGCCCCTCCCCCCCGTCCCCGCTCCCAAAAAGCAAGCAAGCAGCATTTTAGGTGAGTTTTTATTTTTATTTATTTATTTTTTGTCTCACTGGTACTAAAAAAGGGACCCTTAGACTTGGCCTGAACTTACGTCCAAGTGACCGTGTTACGTCCAGCACTTGTCCGTTTGCACCTTTCTCTGTCCTCCGCCCTCCACTCCTCTTTTCCTCCAGCCCATTGTTTACTCTGTCTCTGATTTGTGCTGTTTCTCCAACTGAAGACAGACTCTTTGGATGTTGTCCCAGGGGATGAAAAAGTTCTGTCTGTCCATTAGATGGGGTACGGAAGGAGGTTCCGTGTTTTTGGTGCAAATGTGAAGGGCTTCTGCACCCTCTGGCCCCTCGCATTCTCCCACCCACCTCCAGGAAGCCGCCCTTTCTTTTTTCATTCCTTTCCCACTTCCCTTCCCTCCCTTCTCTTCTCCTCCTTCTCCTATTTATTTTGAGAGAGAGAGAGAGTGAGCAGGGGAGGGACAGAGAGAGAGGGAGAGAGAGAGAATCCCAAGCAGGCTCTGACATGTCAGTGCAGGGCCTGACGCGGGGCTCAAACCCAGGACACCATGAGATCATGACCTGAGCCAAAACCAAGGGTCGTATGCTTAACCCACTGAGCCACCCAGGCACACCCCGCCCCCCTTCTATTTATTAAAAACAGTCCTGTTGAGGCTTTGTCAAGAAAGAGCAAGCACATTTTTTTTCTAGAAACTGCACTTTCCAAAACTCTGGAGAAGGAAGAAGAAGAAGAGTGGTCATTTTCTTGCAGAGAGGGAAGAGGCAGAATAGGGGAAAGAAGATTTGGGGGGCAAGGAGGACATTTGAACTCTGCCTCACCTGTTTCAAATAGTGCTCATAGAACAGGATTTCTTAAGTGCTCTCGGCCTAGCACTGGAAAAGAGGTTCCCGTCCACACTCCAACCCCACTGAGTCCCAGGTGCTGGGGATGGACTCTGGGAATCTGTGTTTCTAACAAGCACCTCAGACCATTTGGATGCTCACAACAAGAAATGCGACCTTGTTGTTCATATTAATGGTATTTACTGGGTGTTTGGTATATGCCAGATGCTTTATATTCCTCATAACCACCCCCCATCTGTCTTCTGGTTATACCCATTTCATAGATGAGGAAACAGATCCTGGAAGGAGTTAAATAGTCTGTCTACCTCACACCAATAACATGTAGTGTATTTAGACTTTTCTATTTCTGGCTCAAGGCTGAACTGTTACCTCCCAAGCAGAAATGCGGTGGCCATATTTTCCACACTGAAAACTGAAACTCATGATTTCACAGATATGTTTTATTTTTACAGACAACTGTTCATAATATTCACAATCCGAAAGGTCTCCTTTTCCCCTGCGCATGTGTTAGCCTGTTTTCCACTTTGTAGTATGTGGTCTGAGTCAGACACGGCAGTGCTGGACCCAGTTTGCCAAGCCCACCGGGCGGGAGACCCCATCCTCCCCCACCCCTCCGCCCTGTACTGGGGAATTATGGATCTATTTTAAAATTATTCCACAGTAAAAGTAAATCACAAGTTTCCATTTACTTCCCCCACCCCCATTCTCCTCAGAAGCAAGTTTTGTGATCAGTTTGGGGTGTTTCCTTGGAGACCTTCTCCTGTGCTCTACACATACAATACAATGTATTTCATTTTCTTAACATAAATGGAAAGTATTGTGTATATCAACCTTTTTCACATTATGGTTTATCTTAGACTTCTTTTACTGCCTACCTCGTTCTTTTTTAAAAAATTGTTTTGCATTTTTTAAAGATTATTTATTTGAGAGANTTGGGAAAACTGAACAGAGAAAGAGAGAGGGAGAAAGAGAATCCCAAGCAGGCTCTGCAGAGTCTAATGCAGGGCTAGAACTCGTGAACCATGAGATCATGACCTGAGCCAAAATCAGGAGTTGACCACTTAACTGACTGAGCTACCCAGGTGCCCCATTTTTTGCATTTTTAATAGTAAAGGCACACTGAGGAAGTTCAATGATGGGAGGAGAAAGAAGAATATATTTAAGGCATATTTTTTAAAGGATGACAGTGATTTTTAAAAAATAAAAGTGTTGTGGGTTTTTTTTTTTTTTGGTCTTTTTGGTTTTTTTGTTTTTGTTTTTTTAGTAATCTCTATATCCAACACGGGATTTGAACCTACAAACCTGAGATCAAGAGTCACATATTCCACTGACTAAGACGGCCAGATGCCCCTAAGATGAAAGTGATTTTTGAATCCACATCTGGAAATACATTTTCTAAATTGTGGTTAAATATCCATAACATCAATTGACCATTTTAACCATTTTCAGGGGTCCTGTTCAGTGGCATCAAGCACATTCACATTCAGTCACCACCCCTCCATTTCCAGAACGTTTTCATTTTCCCTCACTAAACTCTGTGCTCACAAAACACCAGCAACCCCTTTCTCCCTCCGCCCCCCAACCCTTTGCCTGGGGCAACCACTATCCTACTCTGTCTGCATGAATCTGACCACTATGGGTCCTCACGAAAGTGGAATCATACAGCATTTGTCTTCTTCTGTCTGGTTTATTGCACTTAGCATTGTGTCTTCAAGGTTCATCCCTATTGTAGCATGTGTCAAATGTCCTTCCTTTTTCAGGCTGAGGAATAGTCCCTTGTACGTATGTTCCACGTTTTGTTGATCTATTCTGTCTGCTGCTTCTACCTTTCGGCTATGGCGAATAATGCTGCTATGAACAGGGTGTGCAGAGATTTATTTGAGTCTTTGCTATCATTTCTTTGCTGGATCATATGGAATCCTATGGTAACTCATTCCTTTTAATCATATCCCATTGTATCTTTCATGTGCTCAGTGGCAATTTAAGTTCTCTTTTCTGTAAATTGCCCATTGTCTGGTATGATTCTTTAATGGGATTTTAGACAATCCTCATCTAATCTGGAAATTCATTCCTTTATCTGTTACACACCTGGCAAATATTTAAAAACAAGTTTCTACATCATTCCAGATCTAAGCACTTGTCCTTATCTCTCTGATTATTTAAGAAATATTTATTGATGAGAATTTTTACTTCTAGAGAAGAGCACAGAGGCGCCATCTGTATACAGCAGAGGGCCTGCCTCCTAGTAACTACTCCCTCAGTGACCGGAGTACTTTTGGACAGCACGTGGCTTCCTTGGGTTCTTTTTTAGGATTCACTGTGGTCAGTCCAATCCAGGAAGTAAATTAAATTTTTCACAGCACCGTTTCCCCTAAATTTAACCTATTCTACCAGTCTCAGGGGGAAAAACTTAAGCCAAATTGCTATGAAAATGGTAGATAATTCAAGTTTCTGTCATTTGAAAAGCACGGCAGGGAAACTGTACTGTAGTGAGCTTGGCCAAAATGAGACTAGTTCGTGATCAAACAACCCATAAATTAGAAAAGAAAAGCGCAGAAAAGTAAGTAGTTCTTCACTCAGTCTTCCTGCCTCTTCTACAAAAGATTAGTATAGGGTTAATAGAATAAGTATAAATTATATAAATAATTTGCTGGACATTGTACATTTGTTACTTAATCTTATTTAATCATCACAGTAGTCCTGTAGGGGAGCCGTGATCATCCACATTTGACAGACGCGGGGGGCGGGGGGGGAGCTCCGGAAGGCAAAGTCATTGGCTGGAATTCATAAGTCACACAACTCATGGTAGATGGGAGAGCTGGGGATTCATCCTTGTCACTTTGGTGGCAGACACTGAGTTCTTAACTCTTTTCTCCTCTGTGTCCATGGTACCCCAGCTTTGGATTGGGCTTACTACCAGGAACCATGGCCGAGCGTGGTTGACTTTGCCTGGGTGTGTGCATGGAAGGGGAGTGGGAAGGTTTGCTCGGGGCCCGTGGCTGGGTGCGGGACGCAGGTTGGAGTGACCATGTATCCATGAACCTCCGGTGGCCAAGCCCCACCTCCTCCTGAGACTGGTCCCTGAGGTGCTAGAGGGGCCTCCAAGCTCCAGCATGAACGCTCCAACCTGTCATCCCTAGGATGCTGCCTCCTGACTATAGCCCCCAGAGATCTCTGCCTTTTGAACCGTGACCACACAGGGAGTTTGCAACTCACAACTTAATACAGGCTCCTATTTGTTCTTGTATTGCTCTCTGAACTTTGTTTCTTGACACATCAGATAAACAGTGACATCTCCAGGGCCAGAGGCCTGGGGTACGTTTTCCTGTATACAGTTCTTCTTAAGTACAGGACCCTGATATTGACTGATCTAGTATATTTTTAGTGGTCAACCATTTCAGAGCCTCTAAAACCTAAAGAGTCAGTTGACAATAAGTAGTATGACCACCCATCCTCAGAGAAGAGAAGAAAGATGAGGAAGAACTCTTTAAATTGAATTTTATGTTTCTGGAAAGAATGCCGTGTACCTGTTTTTAAATGTGATCAGCGGAACCTTAAGGAGAGACCCCCCCCCAAATTTCCAGCTACCGTTTCCCTCATGCCCATCCCAACTTCCAGTCTTCGGTGTAACTCATTTTCTAGAATTGCCTGCTGCAGGGCCTATTAAATAGGAAGGGCCCCTAGGGAACCTAGTGGGGGGTAGCGGTGGGGGTGGTGGCAGCAAAGGTGAGAAACAGACCCCCATTTTACTGGGAGGCATGAAAAAGTAATCTCTCCTTTTGATGATAATTTAAAATAGCATTTGGAATTATAATTCCAGTCCTATAGGGGTTTTGTCTTTTCTGCAAGCGTGGGGATCATTTGAAATACCAAGAAGCTCAGGGACTCGTCTGTGACTCGCCTGTACCGTCCTGATTCCTGGCCATTGAGATCCGCTGTGATTTCTACTCACCCAGCTGCTCTCGGCTTTGAAATCGTCCCCAGGTGATCTGCGGTTACCTGTATCAGTTACAGAAGTCTTCGCTGAAAGAAACAATGTACCTTGAAACTGGAAGCCTCTCTCTCTCACTCTCTCATTCTCTTTGTCTCTCTGCTTCACTCAAAGTCTTTAACAAGCCAGCAGCCAGATGACCCTCCGCTGGTTGGCACCCAGAACTGTGGCCCTGGCCTTGCAGGCTCTGTGGGGAGCCGTACCTGAGGTTAATGGGAAGCCTTTGACGACGGTGGAGGAAAGGAATGTAGACTAGCCTTACTGCCCTTGGAAACCAGGACAGAATCCCTTGACTCCACGGAGTATCCCCCTGCCCCCTACACTTAGGTGTGGAAGGCTTCTTTTTCTTGTTTCAAGGTAAGACCACGTGTGTCTACACTGGGGAGCCCCAAATTGTGGTTGTCAGCAGAATGTGGGTAGAGAGAAGTTGCTGGTTGTAGTCAAGGGAGACAGAAAAGACTGTTTTGCCTTCAATTAGAAAATTTTCTCCTCGGGAGGTTCTCGAAGGCTTGTGATTTGTGCAGATGTCTTTCTTTTTTAAAAAATTTTTTAATGTTTATTTTTGAGAGAGAGAGAGCATGAGTGGGAGAGGGGCAGAGAGAGAGGAAGACACAGAATCCAAAGCAGGCTCCGGGCTCCCAGCTGTCAGTGCAGAGCCTGATGTGGGGCTCAAACTCATGAACCATGAGATCATGACCTGAGCTGAGGTCGGATGCTTAACCGACTGAGCCACCTAGGCGCCCCTGTGCATATGTCTTTCTGAAGCAAAAAGATTTGGGAGCAGACTTGCTCTGTGGCTGAGGCAAGGTTTGGGAACATCATGGAAGGCTGTGCTGTCCAGTGTGGGAGCTATTAGCCACAAGTGGCTAATTTGTACTGTTTAAAATGAAATAAAATTAAGCATTCATGTTCTTAGTTGCACTAGCTATGACATTTCAAGTGCTCAATGGCACATGTGGCCAGTGGCCTCCATCCTGGACAGCGCAGCCATGGGATACTTCCCTCACTGCAGAAAGTTCTTTCGGACCGTACTCTAAGGCACACCACTTGACAGAGGCTGCTTTACTCGTCCCAGACAGTGGTGACCTGCACTGTGGCCCTGATGGCCCCAAGTGAGGGCAGTCACAATAAATCTGCACGCATAACACCGGGATGGTCACTGGAGCGAAAACTTAATTATATTTTCTATCACCATGTATTTTTTTTTTTTTGCATGTTAATCATGNTTCTGAGTTCTCGATTCTGTTCCATTGGTCTATGTGTCTGTTTTTGTGCCAATACCATACTGTCTTGATGATGACAGCTTTGTAGTAGAGGCTAAAGTCTGGGATTATCACCATGTATTTCTTAAACATAGCACTTCATTCAATGTCAGAGAAGCACGGGAAGCCTGACATTTCCGTTGCCCTGAAGTTCATAATTTAGAACTTGACTGAGATGGCCTGGAGAGAGAGGATAAGGACGGGGCAGGGGCTGTGGTACAGTGAGGAGATGTGGCCTGGGAGGTGCCTACGGGGCGGCCGTGGTCACTTGGGGGCGGGACACTCCTTGGACAGCATGTGGGGCGTGCGCTGTGCACATGAACTCCGGACTCCAGGTCTTCAGGCTCCAAGTCCGAGTGGGCTGACCTCCAGTGATATCCCTTGCAGGTCCTGGCGGCCTTGGGCTCCCGTTTCTCCTCCCAGAGCAAAAGGCCGAAGGTGGAGGGCAAGTGGGAGGTGCTGAGTGGGTGCCGCAAGCCACTGGCCAACAGCCTTTCCGGGAGCGCCTCACCCTGTTCGCCCCAGCCCAGATTGGGGCAACCGAGCCATCCCCTCTCTTCCCTAGGGGCGCCGCCCCTAGGAGGCTCCGTCATCCTTGTTTGAAGCATCTCCTGACTTGGGTACTGGGGACATGGCACGGGCCACCATCAGAGTTTCACTTTTCATTTCTTGGACTGAATCAGAACGTGCCCTTTCTCACGGTGGGGTGGGGCGGGGGGAGCCAGGAACAGTCCCTCCCCAGCACGGCAGGGAGGGAGGAAAAGAGCCAGAGCTGGGCACCTGCGGGCGGAGGGCAGGGGGGGAAGCGGGTGTGCTCAGTGCCAGCACAGCTGTGCGCCAGGACTCCTCCCTTCTGATACTGTCTCCCTTCTAATCTTGTTCCGGGCTTGGGGTGAGCGTAGTGACCCCCCCACACGTGAGGGCAGTAAGCTCACCCAAGTCTAGAGCCGCCTGCCTTCCCGCTGGCTGGGGATGTGCATGAGAGCTCTGGTCTTCCAGTTCCTGGACGTCCCCACACTGTCCCTCCCTCCCAAGGAAATGCCTGGGAACAGCCCCCTCCCCGTTTGTTTCGCTTCCACTTCACACATGGAAAAGCAAAAAAGAGGAGACACAACGGTTAGTCCCGGGTAAATTCTGATGGCTTTGTCTCTAAGAGGGGGTGGGGTGGAGGGGGCGATTTTATGGAAACGTTGCAAGGATCAGATGATGTCTCCATTAGCTTGTTTGCGAAATACATTAATAGGACTCTGCTCTGAGCTAGAGAGAGGCAAAGGGGAGGCATATTTAATGCTTTTGAAGGGAAATAAAAAACCCAAGTAGAGTGAAGTAGGTACAAATTAGAAATTGACTGCGTTGGGCTACATTGATCCAAGGAAACTTAAAAATTAGCAACACAAGAATATCCTTGTCTTTTTTTTTAAAGTAGATTTTTTTTTTAATATGAGAGGGAGAGAGAGAGCAAGTGAGTGAGAGGCAAAGAAAGAGAGGGAGAGTCCATGAGAGAATCTATGAAGGGCAGAGAGAGAGAGAGAGAGAGAGAGAGAGAAGCAGGGCTTGAACTCACAAACCATGAGATCATGACCTGAAGTCAGGTGCTTGACCCAGCGAGCCATCCAGGTGCCCCTAGAATATCTTTGTTTTGTGGCAAGTCGGATTTGGTGAGTCTTTGCACTTTCTAGAGAGTGTGATATGGGCCAAGTGGGAGAGGAGAGGGGGAGAGAGAGAGAGAGAGAGAATATGAATATGGAGAATGAATTTGGACCAAGAGACCAGGCTAACTTCAGGAGGGCTTCGTTCCCTCGAAGAACTTTCCTTGTACCTCAGCTCTAAGGCACGGAGCATTTCCGATTGTTTTAGAGAGGGAGGAAAGACATGAGGGAGGTCCTGTTCTCCCCCCAAGAGCTCTGACAAATGCTGGGGGGGGGGGGGGGGAGGGGTGAAGGCTGCTTCCCCAGATTGGTCCTGTGTTTGAACCCGGATATGAATTTTACAAGCAGAATTTTACAAACATAAACGTTTGGGGATAGAAAAAGTCCCCCAAGGGTGTGCCCTGGCCGGTAGGAGGGCCGGACCCCTGGGGGTATCCTGCCGGCTGCGAAAAGGGCCAGGCTGCTCGAAAGGTACTTGAAACAAACAAAATAGTGACTCTAAAACGTACCCATATGTCACGTTCTTACAGAAAAATACCCTCTGTAATTAGTTACCAGCTTCAGAGAATAAAATCCAATTTACCTGTCAAAGAGAAAGGCTGAGCTGCCCCCACCCCAGGCTCCNCTTAATCTCTGAGAACTGGAAAAAAAAAATAGGAAAGTTGGAAAAATCCTCTAAAGATGCACAGTGTTCTAAGCACAATCAGGCCACTAATTGCTGTTAAGCCCGAGCCCCTTTCTGTGTTCTGAGGGGGACTTCAGTATGTGGCAGCCACTCCGGTCTTTTCATGAGTTCGGGCTCAGTCCTGAATAGCACTTTTTTTTTTTTCCTTCCTCTCTTTTCAGCACTTGCTTGCTGCCCGTCCTGCTTTTCCTTCATCTTCAACTTCACCTTCTCCTTCTTTCCTTTTCTTCTTTCTCATTCGTCCTTTCTTTTATGTCTTCGGTGCTTTCCTCCCTTTCTTCACCCCCATCCCCCCCCCTTTTTTTTTTTGCTTTTCTGATAGCATTTTTCTTCTGGCGTCGTGTGCTAAGTCTCTAAATGAAACTTGACTGCCCCCACGGCCGACTGGGGAAGCACAAAGGCCTCCGATTCCACTGGCTACAGTAACGCCATTGTGTGTCCTAACAATGCACTAATTGGTGGTGACAATTGTGGGGTTGGGAGGAAGAGGGGGGCGCTCTGTTCCAATCACGGGGCCGCCGGAATAAAAGGAGGGGAGGAGGAGGAGGAGGGTGGGAGGCCCGGGTTCCTGAGGAGTGGGGGGCACAGACCCACAGCTCCGGGGCTTGTGTGGGGCTTTCTAAATTAATAATAAAAATGAAGGAGAAACAANGGGGGGAGGCAGGAAGCCAGAGGGGGGAAGGCTGAGCCCTGCGCCCCGCGGCCCAGCAGCCGGACCCTCCCGAAGCCCCGCGGCAGCGGCAGCGGGCGACTCTCCCTCACGCTGCTCCCGCAGTGCGGTTGGGCGGGATTGTAGCCCAGAACAAAATGGTGGCCGAGCACCGCTGCGGGCCTCGTGGGGCCGGCTGGAGAGTGCGTGGGGAGCCCCCGAATGCCCCCCGGAGTCTGCAGGGGCCTCAGAGCCGCCTGTGTCTGGCCCACACCCTTCCAGGCCAGCCTCTGCTCCCTGGAGACAGCGGGGCCCGACCTCCAGTTCTCCCTCCTGTGCGCGGGCCCGGCGCTAAGTGCTGTCCCCGTGATGTCACCTCTCCCTCACCACAGCCCCGTAACTCCAGGCCCAGTTTTATCTCCACAGAGAAGGCAGTGGGGCAACCGAGGCCTCAGCCTCTCTAAGAGTGTCGGCCTCTCCCCCAGGGTCACCCAGCATCTCTCACTGTCGCGCTAAGGCTGCAGGTTGGCAGGCGCCCTGTGCTGCGCGGGCCCCTCCGGTCACCCTCCGGTCACCCTGCGGCTGGAGGGGGGACGCGGCAGCTCCCGGCGTCTGACACAGCGCTCTGCACACCGGAGGCCTCCAGAAAGGCTTGTTGACGAAGGGGGAGGCTGGGGAGGTGGGGGGGAGGGGGCTGAGTGATCGGCAGACCTCCTCTGTGCCCCCTTGGGTCTCAGACTTCAGCCCGCATCAGAATCCCCTGGGGGTGAGGGTTGCTGAAAGATCCCTGGGGGCTA
>NW_027527591.1:4821418-4898907 GCF_008692635.1 Crocuta crocuta | reverse complement strand
ACAGGTTGACAGCAGGTGCACCCGCGTGATGTTAACATTGCCGCAGGAATTCCTTCCTTCCACTGTCTCTGTCTCTGTGTGGCCTGGGATCAGGAGTTTTATTAAGGCAAAATCAAAGTCGGCAAGTTTGGATGATCACAAATAATTTTAGGCTTCTTTCTGCTTTAAATAACAGTCTGATAAAATAGCCACTTNGCCCCATGTGCCCAAGCGTGCAAACAGCAGCATTTTCAAGAAAATAGCTGCACTGAGTCTTTTTTATTTGGGAGGACTCCGTCAGAGAGCCCTTCTCTCTCACAGGTTTTTGTGCCTTTTAATTTTATTTCATGAATGTCTTATGCTTTCAAGTGAAATGCTCGTCCAAGAGGAGAACTGAATGCAGAGCACTTGAGTTCTGGTCTTTTCCGTGAGGGCATCGAGGGGGCCAGGCGAGGTTTGAGGAGCCTCCCGCGAGGACCAGAGTGTCAGCAGGAGCTAATGGCCTGGGTCTCAGTGTGCGCCAGGGAACCCCAGACGGAACCCTCGGCCGTGCCTGCAATGAAGGTTCTCTCTCCACCCAGCCCCGTAGGAACCAACCCTTTCCCTTGAGCACATCATTTCAGGCAGTTGGTCAGCACCCTGGTGAGCTGCCGTCACCCTCTGGGACTGTCCCCTCGGTACAGAGGCCAGGGATGGGGCCTCCCAGAGGGTTCACTGTTGTGTGCTCACGCGACAGTGCTGTTGGGGGCCTCAGTCGGGTATGATGGCGAAGGTAGAGAAAGGGAAGAAATTGTGCTGAGACGGTTCCCTGCGTGGGAAGGGCGCTGGGTTGCGGCGAGCAGCTCTGGGTGACTTGAAGAGAGAGGTCACTGNCCCCCCCCCCCTCCCCACGTCTTTGGCAGAGCAGAGTTCAGGGCAGCTTCGAGGGAGGTGGAGGAAGGGACAGTCCCCTTCAGTGGTTGTAGCCCAGTGTGTGCGCAGCTGCATTCAAGTTCAAACTCCCGCTGGCCCAGCTCGGGCTGTGGGTCACGTGAGGGAGGGGAGTTTGACTGACAGGCCACCGCGACTCCCTGGCCTGGACAGTCCTGTGTTCTGCAGGAAGAGTGGGACAGCCGAGGAGGAAGCTGAGGAGGCCGAACAGCCTTTTACAGTTTATAGAGCCCTGGGAGTGGGGGGCGGGGCGGGGGGCACCACGTGATCTTATTTTTATTTTGTAAAAGCTTTACTGTTTGAATAAACAAAACAACAAAAGATGTGTCGGACATAATAAGATGAATTTGATTTGAAACAGTATCGGATGAGCACGAGGAGACATTGTTACTTTTGTTCGGGGTGTGATGGCGTTGCGGGCAAGAAACACACATCTTAACCAAGACGCATACTAAAGCACGTGGGCATAAGCTGTCAGGATGTCTGTGATTTGCTTTGTGATATCTGCCCAGAAAAGTAAAAAAATGAAAAACAAGGCAAGGGTGGGACAAATGAGGCAAAAATCTAAGAATTAAAAAATAAGTTTTTTACATTTATTTATTTTTGACAGAGACAGATAGCCCAAGTCGGGGTGGGGCAGAGAGAGAGGGAGACATAGAATCCCAAGCAGGCTCCAGGCTCTGAGCTGTCAGCACAGAGCCCGACGCGGGGCTCGAACCCACGAACTGCGAGATCATGACCTGAGCCGAAGTCGGACGCTTAACCGACTGAGCCACCCAGGCCCCCCATAAATCTAACAATTTTTTATTTTAAAAGATGCTTATGTTTCTCTTTGAGACATCCTGTGGGGGGCTGTGTGTGAGCTGACTGGGTGCCGTGGGGGACCGGCAATGGGTGGGGGAGGGGGGTGCGGGCTTGCTGCCTCCAGGACCACACGCAGACACCCACTCGTGGCGGCGCTGGCACTTGGCAAAGCCTATCAGCCAGTGCCCGGCCTCTGCATCCCCCCTCTCACCTTGGCCTGGATATGAATGTGCACCTGCAGGAGTTAATTCCTGAGATACCTGTCGTCAGGGTGTCTCTTCTGGTCACTGGGGCTGCCTGATGGCTGCTTCCTCTGTTGCCTCCCTCCTGGGCGTGACCCAGCTTAGAATTCAAATCCACTTCCCTGCCTGTGCAATTGGAATTCATTTCCTCTGCAAAAGGCTTGAATCTGAGAGCAACATGCCTCTCGCCGGGCTTGGGTGTGTGTGCGGGGATCCCAACAGACAAAGCTTCTGGTTTCTTTTCTTAGCGGTGTGCGCCTCGTGGTGTCCTCGGAACCTGACACGACTGAGAGCGTGTCACCACAATACAGCACAGAAGCTAAGGCAATTTGGATGTCCTTGGGCCCCAAATTAATATGTGCTTTGTATAGGCTTGTAATGTGGGAGGCAATTTTCCATAACACAGTGAGAGATGTTCCTTCATACATTTGAGATAATTTAGCTCAATGTTCATTTGAAAAAATTACTGTGCTAATAGCGGCTCTTCAGCTTCCGAACAAGAGACTGTCCTGGGAGAACATGGAAGTCCCTGAGAGTGATTCACATGTCAGGCTGGGAGCGTCTGGATAAAAGCCGTTGGAATTTTCCCCAGGCCGGCAGCTGCCTGAGGTTGTGCAGTAGGATCCGAAATGAGGTGTGAACTGGTGAACTCGAGCAGATTTGCATAAAACCAGTAGCTCTCCATGGAGGAATATGAAATAAAGGTGGAGTAACGAATTTCCATATTGTCCAGGTAAATTGGAAGTCACTGAGTGTAAACCAGAATTCCTGTATGTTCAGCTAGGGGACAATTTATTCTTCCTGCTAGACTTTTCTGCCCAAGTTGTGAAGAATAGGTGTCAACAGGAGAGTGAACTGTATCTTTCTGCTGCGTGTGTTTTGCCTCGGGCTTCCTGGTTATTATGTACTAGGGGCCTTTGTTATCCTGAGGGAGGAATAATTCTCTACCCCAATCAGAATCTGATACAATAGTAAAAATAAATTTAAAAGGTTCCCCTCCCCACCCCCCCAATCAGGAATGTAGTTTCAAATGATGCTGCTTTAGAACAAATCCCAGGTAAGGCCCGAGTAGACCCGAGTTCATTTCTAGTTGCATTCCTGCCCCGTAGTACTACTGGCTGCCTTTGGTGATTTTGAATTAAGTCATCGCTGCTGTGGGTGTTTTCCACATGATAAGCATTGCGGGCATGGAGGAGATTACAATTTTTAAGACTCTGAACCCTTTGGAAAAGCTCATGAATGAGGAATACCTGTCAGCAAAGCTACTGACTTCCTCAAGGGAGGAGAGGGAAGGGACCGGCTGCTTCCGTTCACCCGTCACTGGCAACTGAGGTTGAAACTCATCAGTTCGATAGGGGGCCTGGATTTGGAATGACTCTGGTTCATGTGCAAGTCTAGTTCTTTTCCTGACCCAAGGCAAATCTAGACACAGCTCAAGATGTCATGAATTCCCCAGATCTTTCTGGGCAAGAAGCACCTAGTGCTTTTCCATTCTAAACACCACTATCAAGGGTGATGAGGATGGGGTGCGGTGGATGGGCCTGGCAGTGGGAGCATGCGTTGGAGGGTTTGCGGACACAGGCGGCATAGCCAGGAGGAAGGAAAAAATGAAAGGGAGAGTACAAGGCTGCCTTTGTAGGCAGCTCAGTCACCTGTGACCATGACCTGGCCACTTCTGTTCACCAGGCTATCTGGAGATAGGATATACTGGAGAAATAGAAGCTGACCACACCCTGGAAGAAAATCCAGGAGGTCGAAAGGTAGGTTTTATGAAAGCGATGCAGCCGTGAGCAGCAAGTTCCAGAATACTGTTCTGTGTCTGCTGGGAAGAGGGGTGGCGACAGCTGCTCGCTAGCGGGCAACTGAGGCCGTTCGCTCCGTCCACATCCCTTTGACATCCTTCCCACTGCGGACCACCAGTAATGCCAAGCAAATGTTTATTTCAGGGCAACTTGCTTCATTTAATCTAGTGGTTCTTAACTTTCAGAGCACAGGAGAATCACCCAGGGAGCTTTTAAGAAACACAAGCACTCAGGCCCCATCCAGAGAGATTCTGATTCAATTGTCTGTGATGGGGTCCTGACATTTTGCTTTTGTTTTTGTGTTTCTGATGTGGGAACCACTGATTAAAGCCATCATCTTGAGCCATCATCAAAGAACAGGACAGGGGAAACAATTCAGGGAGATTCAAATCACCATCTCCCGGGGGTGGGGAGGGAGGAATAAAATAGTGTCTCTCTCTGGCCTTCTGAAAACATCTTTGCATATCTTCTCTTTGATGATGCCAAACTTCTGGAGTGACCCAGCCACTCCAACTTACTACAACTGGGGAAAGCTAACCTGTCCCGAGAATCAGATGAATCCCGGCTCTGACTACATCCAGGGTCCAGTGTGGTTCTGTGAGACATTAACTCATTTCTCTTTATCATGGGTTGTAACAGGTTTCTTGTGAGGATGAAGTCCAGTTGTTCCTTGGATGGAATGGGCGTGAGCCCTTGTTACCTTCCCGAGGGAGGAGGGGGAGGAGGAGGAGGAGGAGACGCTAGGCATGAACCTGCTGAGGTGTGTCTTGGGGATCGAGGCTCAGGGTTCACCTCTGGTAAATGTTTAACTGTGAGCACCTTTTCTAGTCTTCGAAGTCTGTCTCTGAGAAAGGGAGTTTAAGCGGGGTTTTGAAAGATTCCTGGTGGAGAACTGTAGTCTCCATGGCCTCTGTGACAGAAAAGCAAGGGGGGGTGGGGTGGGCCAGGCCAGGTAGTACAGATATTCCTGTTTGGTTCTCACCAACCAGAGGGCTGCTGTCTCTCATATAAGCCCCCATTCCACTTTTCACTCTTTGCCCCTAAAGCATCTTCAGGAAGACTAGCATCTCTTCCCTGGTGGCCTACTGCCTGTCTCTTGTCCATCTCCTCTGGAGAGCACGGTAGCGAGATAAGCCAGAGCAAGGAGGCTTGGGGAGGAGCTGAGGTGGGAAGACCTTCCACGCGTGAGCTGTGGCAGATTTGTCTCAGACCTGAAAGAAATCATGCTAACTTGACAAACAAGGCCCATAGAAAATGACATCTGCATTTGTAAAAAGTTATACTCTATTTCACAGGCAGGGAAAGGGCTGAGGGACTATTGTGAGTTGATGAATTTAGGGTAAAAAACCCTATGAGATTAATATTAAGAGATATTTTAAAGTCGTTAACATCCAGAGCTCATTCTCGGGCTTTCACCACCCCTGTGAAAACAGTATTTTAATGAAGTCGTTATGAGAACAGAAAGTATTTTTTGAATTGTTTATTGAGAGAGACAGAGAGAACTTTATACATCAGGAACTGGTGCACTTAAATTATATGACAGATGACCATAAAAACAAGGGCTCTTGTCAACAACACAACTTTGTTTTATATTATTATAGTTACTGATATTTAACAAATGATCTAAACAAAAATATGGATAGGTTATGCTAAAATGAAAGGCAACAAACTCCAGAAAACAGAAACAGCGTATATAGCACATTAGCTACTTCAAATAGCTCAACACAGAGTGATATAATTGCCCAAACCCAGAATTCTAGTGAGTCCTGTCATGCATGAGCAGAAAGAAGGGGGGACGACACGGAGCTGACCCAGGAGCAGAACAAGTCGAGTGGAAGTCTTGTGCACTGACCGCCATGTCCGATGCTCTTCGTTTGCAAACTGAACGTTTTCCCTCCTTTCACTGTTCATTAAAGACAGATTCCCACCCCCCCCCCCCACCCCCCCAAATCTTCNNNNCTACGGTGTGCTTCTGGCTATTCAAAACAAGATTCTGGTGGGTGACCAAAATCAGAACCTAGGCCTCCAGCAGCCAAAGCCAAACTTAATAGCTCAGTGGACTGAGCGGGCCACATGGACACAGTGTCATCACAATGTATTCAAGAGGCTGCCTACTTCCTACCTGGAAAACAGGTGGCAAACAAGGAAAACCTTTATACGGTAAAAGAAAAGATAATTGTTTTTGTATAATTTTTTAGCCTGAAGAAGGCTAAGTTCACCAACATTACAGATTCAAATCTGGATAATCTCTACTCATTGGCCGTGGTGACACCATGACATCCCCCTGAGTCTGGTTCATGAAAGCAAGCAAGCAAACAAATAAAAAGAGTGATTTAAAAAAAACCAAAAAACCCAGCAGAAAACAAAGTCAAGCATTATGCAGCTGTGTCTTTTTGTATTTCCTGGTAAAAATGTCGACGGAGCTAAGAAGCCCATGTTTCTACCCTTCTATGTTAGCGGTGTCTTCCCAACAGGAATCCTTTACTCGTGAGGTTAAGGCACCAGGTTAAACAAGGGTGAAAGTCTAACATGCATGTGGGATACGCAGGTTCCGAGCGCATCTGTAAAGAGAGCAGCCAGCAGGTAGGAAGCAAAGTGATCCGTATTTAGGTGAAGGGCCCTGCAGGCTTCAAGTGGGTAACAGAGGAGACTAGAAGCACGAGGCAGTACTGTAAGGCACCCCTAGCGGGAAAGGCGGACGGGAAGACCGACACGGAGAGGGAGCGCTCCAGGCCTGCCGGCGGGTTCTAGCCCTGAGGCCTNGTTGGGGGGGGGGGGCGGTGGAGAGAGGCTGGTCTGCAGCCCTAGGGCCGGGAGAAAGGAGTCTTCACTGTGCTGCGAGCTGCTGTAGGCGCCTGAATCTTCTACCCTAGGCAACAACTGTGGCTTCATTTCACACCTTCTGACAACATGGCTTCTCTTTCCACAGGGAGGAACCAAAGCAAAACAGCAGTTGTCCCTTCCGTTGTGCTTAACACTGGCTTCCACCACATCGGAGACCACTTGAGAGTGCCACGTAACATGACCATGGGGAACCCATTTTAAATAAAGCCCCTGACGACTACGGGTGTGCTGAGAAGGACATTCCACATTTCTGATTTTTACCTAGAGTTTAACAGTGACTTAGACTTTACCTTGGGAAGCATCCACTAAGACACACGAAAGCAAACCCCTCAGGTCAGAGGGTCTGAATACAATGGCCTTAGAACTGTCTACCTTTAGGAAGTGCTGGGTGCTAGGACTCAACTGTCCCCCACGAAAGAAATCAACACTTGTCTGCTTAAATTAACTGAGCAGAGCTTTTCACCCATCCTGGGCTCAGCCTAGAGCAGCGAGCTCTACTAGACTTGGGGGTCAGAAGAACGGTCCACGGTCCACAACACAGTAATGCTCAGTTGTTAACAAGTGCCAAGGGAAGGAAAACAGTACCTCTACAGATTCAATTCATACCAAGGAGAGAGTGTTCATTTCTTTCCGTTTGCCCCCCATTCTCTACTTTCTAACATTATCTGAAAGGTAAGAAAAGTATTGACACAGGAAATTCAAAAAAATAAAGGAGAAAACCGTATGCATCTCTCTTTAGCGGGAGAAGTAAAAAAAAAATAACCTCTGAATCGACTCTAGACAGTATTAGAATCAAGAGTAGAAGACTGACTTCCCAGTCCAGTTATTTCAGTAAGGGCAGCAGAGCAGTGGAGATGAAGAATTCTGCCCCAACCTGTCAACAGCAGCATTGGCTTCACCCTAAATTAAGAAGAACACGTATCTTGGCTTCTTCAGGTAATGCCTCTCTTTGCAGAAGTGTTCGGTGTGGCATCCAGTCCTGCCCTGATACGGTAATTTACGCATGAAGGTTTTTGGCCAATGGGCAGGGAACAAACCCACAGGTCTGGGAGCCACGCCTTTTCA
The DNA here is from genome assembly GCF_008692635.1 of Crocuta crocuta. Taxonomy (NCBI): domain Eukaryota; kingdom Metazoa; phylum Chordata; class Mammalia; order Carnivora; family Hyaenidae; genus Crocuta; species Crocuta crocuta. The sequence continues at coordinate 4,891,241 of NW_027527591.1, read as the reverse complement.
AGGAGGCACAGGAAGAAATGGTCCAGTGTCCGTGTTGAGTGTGTACGCACACAGAGCCTGAGGTCAGACCTCACCCGAGCGGACTGACTCAGTGTAGCGAAGGCTGTATGGGGCAGCTGGAGCGAAGTAAACACTGCAGCCGGAAGGAAATCATGGCACAGCCCCTTTGCAGGAGTCTGAAGTACCACTGAGTTAGCCAGAAACCACAGATCCTAAACGCTAATCATAACCCCCCTCCTTTTTTTTTTTTTTTTTTTTTTTGGTGGAGTTCTGGTCTGGTAGAATTAAAAGGCGATTACCCTGTCAGCTAATCAAGTATTCAAGGTCCTAAAATATTACCGTTTAGTGCTACAGACATGGAAGCGGCTAGAACACAGTACCCTGAAAAGGCAGTGAAGCAAAGGGGGGCGAGGAGAGTTTACATGGTTTTCATATAAAGAGGCTTTCAACTTTGGGGGAAATCAGCCCTGGAAAGAACACGACTCGATTCCAGTTGACGGCTTTTAAAGTACTCTGTGGCCTTCCTGCAGCGGTACAACTGAGCTCTATTTTGGGAACTGGCTTCTCTACTGCAGGGTTGGATGCCAACATTTTACCAGGCTTGGACTGTCTCACACATGAGTTTCTGGCGCTGTTAGGAGGGATTTCCTCAAGTGATACGCCAGGGAACGGGCCTTTCAAGTGAAGAGTTTCCCTGGAGTCAGCCGCCGGCCGTAGGAGATTAACTGGCCGTTTTCTCGTGTGCTTTATGTGTGAGATATTTAATATGGGATGAGAAAGGGAACAGGAGGGAAGGCAGGTATTAGCTTGGTTCTTAAGGAGGTGGTAATCCACAGATCTGCTTTTGTTTCGACAGCTTCTAAGCTGTGGAACAATTACCTAACAGTGAACCGAGTCCTTTGTTTGGGTTGAAAACAGTAAGGGCGTTCATGTGCTCTAAGGCGTCTCTGGGCTGGAAAACAGCAATTTTGAATTTTCAGGACAGACCCAGTTCGTAAGCTGGCTCCACTCTGTCCTATCAGATTTTGGTGGTGGTGGCTGACTGCTGTGTGGCCGCCGGGCAGCACCGGCTGGGCCCTCAGGGACATAGAAAAGGCGAGAAAACAGAAGCAGCTGGGATGCCGTTCCGCTTCTGGGTAGCCGATGGCGATAGTACGTCTATTTTTTTTTTCCTTTTTTGAAAATGAGCGGAAAATGACGTGGGTAGAAAGGTGTCCCTTGGGGTACGCAGGGAATGCCAGCGTTTGGCAAGGCCCTCTAACTGGGCACCCGTGAAAACAAAGGCCTTTAAGACAGTGGTCCAGAATGTCCCCCTCTCGGCAGGCCTGACACTAGGTGCCTGGGAGGTGGGACAGGAAATTCTGTACGTAGAGCAAGCATTCTACAGGGGGCGAGGGGGGCGGCCCGAATGCAGTGTGCCGGGGCTGGCCTCGCTGACAGGGGGGATCACCGGTACATTAATTACAGCGCAGGCAGAAGTAAGCTACAGCGCCGGGGAGCTGGGGGCGGAGGGGAGAAGGCACTTTGCCATCGGAGCACATCTGTTTTATAATAAGCAGGTCTATAATTCTCTTGTGAAAGATCATGTTCTGCTATCTTCTCTGAGGCTGGAAAATATAAATACTGTATTTCACGAAGGGGAGGGAAAAGGGGGAGAGGATCAAATTTGTTTGCCTGTTAGCCAAGTGCTTGTTTGAGATTTTCCACCCTTTATCTTTTGTGTGCAATGTTCTCGATGACTGGAGTTGGGGTGGGGGGAAATCAACCTGTTTTTTTCCAAGAATAAAAGGCACCGTAAGGTGTCTCATGAATGGGATCTTGGCCTTGGAGCACGTTTTTGTGCCCTTGGCGGCAGCTGCTGCAGAGTCAGAACAGACGTGCGTGCCTGGTGGCGAGCTAGTAGGCTGAAATGTGTGGTCCGGGGCCAAAGGAACTGGCATGGGTTGAGAGGTGAACTGTTTGCATCCAGCAGGCTGTGCAAAAGTCAGTCTGGAATGGCACGTGTCTACATGGGCAGAGGTATCAAGAGTCCAGGATATGGAGGGAGCAAGGCGTGGGGGCGAAGCAGCAACGGGGTTAAATGTAACCTGTGCTTCATGAGCCACTGAGTCCCCAGGTCCCAACAGCAGTGACACTACCAAATACCAAACCATGAAGGCCTTGGAGGGGTCTGCTCAGTGGAAACATCCAGCATCTATCTTCTCATATGGCCTGTTGAAAACTGCTTCATTATCAGTGTATCTCTCTGCTCTGGGAAGAGTGTGGTGGAAGGAACGGAGCCGTGATGGTCAGAGCCGGCCTGCCTGACATTTTGGTCACGACAGCTCTGCTGGCTTCCACACGGCCCCGGGCTGGGGGGGGCACTGGGGGGAGGGGCGGGACATGGCTCTGCCAAGTGGTGAAGCAATTCATTATATTTCCTATTCCTAGGATACAATTTTAGCACTTTTGTTTCACGTCAAGGTGGCAATTATGTGTGTGTGTGTATATATATATATCTATTTAAACAATATTATCATATTTAGTTCATTAATTATATTCGTAAGTTTGGTATTTTCTTAAGAGTCTAGCGTTGGTGTTTTGAAGTCCCATGTTACTTTGATTTTGTAAACAATTTTAAAAATGTGAAAGCAGAAGTGGTTACATTGACAGATGAAAGGCCAAAGTGAAAGTGCAATGGAGAACAACGAGAAATAAAGCATTTAAAATAAATAGGTAGGAAACGCATACATAAGACCCTGTGAAAAGAAACTGAACACCGTCCCACAGAATGTACACATGACATCCACAGTCTACAAACCGTTGTGTTTGACCACAATCGTAGGAATTTCCTCAGGCCAGCACCATTAAAAAAAAAAAAATCATAAATATATTACCCATGAAACCCTGGAAAAACTGCTCTTCAGAAAGCTATGTTTTCAACCAAATGTGCTGGGGTGTCGCACCCGTAGGTGGCGTTGGGATTCGTACCAGCAAACAGACCGACAACATGCAGCTATTGGTCGCAGAGGTCTCTCTCAGTTTTCTTTTTTCCTCAGGAAAAAACCCCGAGATTAACTTCAAAGCCAGAAGGAGCTCTCCTCATAAAGCAGGGGTGCATTGCTTTCTGTTGGAGGGAGCTCACACTCCTCATTTCTGGGCCACTCGGCTCAGCTGAGGTGGTCCCCACCTGTGCGGTGGAAACTGCGGTGACCCGGAGTCATCCAGCCCTGTGATCTGAAGATTTTCTTGTGAAACAGATGACGATGAGTGCTTGCCTCAGCTACTGCATCCTCTGTGAAGGCTCAGAATAAATAACACAAACATAACCCGAAGTTCTGTGCTTCTGTAGGAAATGCTTCCTCCTGTGTCCTGCGTAGTCAAATGGCCCCTGAGAGCCAAACAACAACAAAGCAAAACAAAACAAGAAAAAACATCTGAATTATATAAAGCATTGTGTGTAAACCACGGTTTCGTTTCGCTTGGGAACAAACTGCTGAAATTCATGGCTAAGTGCAATTCAGCTACTGGCAGTTTCTCTGAGCCACAGGGGCTTCGCGGACCTTTGGGACAGTGATTTACACAGAACGTACATACGGGACGTAGCTGTATGTGTGTGTATGTATGTAAATGTATATCTATATCTAGCTGAAGATGCGGCATACTCCTCCTCCAAAGGGGTCTAACTGGCGGGTCAGGAAGCCCCCCGGCTGATGGGTCGGTGAGAGGTCAGTCCCTGTCCTGGGCTCCTGCCGCGTCAGGTGCTCTGGTAGGAGAGCTCGAACATGGTGCAAGCCTCCTCCAGGCTCTCGTCCACGTTCAGCCTCCGCCAGAAAGACTTCTGCTTCTTCTGCAGCTCTCGGCGGACACACCTCGGGCAGGGGACCGACTTTTCTTTGCATTCGGAATGGAAAACGGCTCCACAGCCTTCACACCTGCAAAAGCCAACCATGGAGATGATGAACCAGGCTGAAACGAGCAAGACACAAATAGCCGAGGTCCAGTCCTCTGTGCGGCTCAGAGCACGTTTACGCCGGGGAGCCCTGCCGCTGGGGAGAGAGATGACTCACAGTCATGGGCTCTTCCCTTTTCCAAGATGCTCAAGGTTGAATTCACTTGAAAAAATAACTTTTTTTTTTTTTTCCTGATTAGAACTAGCTGGGGCAAGGCTTATGGCTTTCAGTGGAGGGAGGGTGAGCCGTCAACTAGCAACTGTGTGATCGTGGTGACAGTGGACTGTGACTGTGTGATCTAGAAGCTCTGTGTGGTAGTCTCCTCTCCATGGGAAAGCAGTGTAGGTAGTAACTCTAGGGTGTAGTGACAGCCCTGGCGTTTCAGCCGTGAAAACGCTGCTGTCCACTTCTGCTAACGTGGCCTACGTGGTTGCCTGTGACTCCCTGCCTTCATCTGATGATTTGGAAAGGTAAAATGACACACCTTCATTTTCTGAATGATACCCTTTGGTCTATTGTCCTTCTGAGTGCTTAAAAAATTTGGGACCCCCCCCCACCTTTGTAAGCCCTCGTTTATAACACAAGTGGGACCAGTAAAGCATGAGAAAGTGGGGAAGAGAATATTTTTTGAAGACGGCACGCAGATACTGTAATTTATAGAGGGGAGGCATTCCAGGTGGATGACTAGTTTGTTGTTTGGCTTGGTGGAAGCCTGCACAGGAGTCCAAATGGCTTGTTTTTCCTGCAAAGTCTTTAATAATGAGTAACTGTCAGGCACAACCGTGGCCACTCCGGGAGGTGGCTCGCCAGTGTGGAGTCAGTGCCCATCCTTCTGTATGGTGCTGACAAGCAGTGGGTCCCTCATCTCAGGAGCCCAGGGGATCGGGCCAACCAGCAACAGCCTATGCAGGGTCCAGCACTGGACCAGGTTCAAGGACGACTATGAAGGAAACAGTCCTCAAGGCTCAGCTTGTTCTTTTTTTTTTTTTTTTTTCCCCCTCTAATATCTTAGGCTTCAGTCCTGGACAGAGGATAGTCTTTGGGGCACCATTCCCTAGCCTGCCACTGACGTAGCCCCAGTACCAGTCAGGATTCAGAAAGTCTGGTTAAAGGACCCACCCACCCTTGAACCCAGGAAACTCCTCTCCTGCTGAGAGACCAAAAGACAGGAGCTTCTCTATAGCAGCAATCTCTGCCCGAGCTCAGCTCTCTGGGCAAACACAGAGAAACACAGTGGTGGCTAGGAGAGCAGGCATTGAGTGACATGGCTTGACTTCAAATCCCACCTTCAAATCACTTTCTGGCTGTATAGACTAAACTGTGCAGCACCTCCTCCTCCCCACTGCCCTGGCCGAATTCCTGTGTTGAAGCCCTAACCCACACCATCACTGCATTTGGAGACTGCGTCTTCGGGAAGTAATTAAGGTTACATAAGGTCATGAGGGTGGGCCCTGATCTGATAGGATTAGTGTCCTTTTAAGAAGAGACACCGGAGAGCTCTGTGTGTAGCCAGAGGAAGGGCCAGTGTGAGAAGCGCAGCAAGAAGGGGCCATCCGCGAGCCAGAAAGGGACCTCTCATCAGAAACCACGCCCTGCTGGATCGGGATCTGGGACTCCTGGCTTCCAGAACTGTGAGAAATAAATATCTGTTGTTGAAGCCAGACGGTCTGTGGCTTTTCATAGGACAGCCTGAGCAGACTAAGACGATGACCTTGAGTAAGTCACTTCACCTCTCTGAGCTTCGGTTTCCTAATCTGCTAAGTAGAGTTTCCATTCACATGCACCTCATAGAAGTGCTGTGAGGCTCAAAGGGGGTAATACGCAGCGCATTTAGCATAGTTCCTGGTGCGTGGTAAGTGCTCAATAATCCAGCAAAGACTGCTCCTGCTGCCTTCTTCAGGGTCTTCACTTCAATCTGACCGCACCTTCGTCACCGCTGGTGACGTGAAGGCATCTTGATCAACCCCCTCGTGTCATAGATTCTAAGAGGGCTAGTGACTGTCTCATGAGGACACAGTGAGTTAAAGACAGTCGTGACAGACCCCAGGACTCCTGACAGCCCGCCCACAGCTCGTGCTGAGGCCTGGTCATCTGAGTTGGGGGGATGCGCCATCCTGTAGGGAAATGCAAGGCTTCCAGTTGGAAGACTTGTGTTCAAATCACAACCCTTTCTTTGAGTGATCTTGGGCAGTCGTTGCTCTGGTTTCCTCGTTTCCTTTCCTACTCACGGGGTTCTGTGGGACAAAAATGGGTGAATGTAAATGGAAGAATATTCCAATGGCAAGTGCTCTAAAGAGCAGGGGAGTGTGAGACCACCTTTCATGGTGACTCTAGTACCCGCCTTCTTGACGCTGGAGCCGCACTGGTCGGGACAGGTGACCTGGTAGAATCACCTCTAGCATCTCTCTGCCATTGGCTCCTCCCTCCTTCTAGTGGGATGAAGGTTGGACCCAGGTCTCCTAGTGCCTCTTGTCTGGGCCGGCTCCTCCCCAGTGGCAGTGTCTTTGTCCTCCCTGGGTCACACCTCCATACCCTCCTATGACTGAAGTGACACTAATGGTGGCCTTATCAAATAAATTTCCTCCTTCCTGCCCCCTTTGCCCTGCTGAGTTAGTGATTTATACACCTAGGGATGTTGCCCTAGGGCAGTGATTGATAAGGGGAAAACCACTGGGTCCCTTCAGTACCACTCCCTTATGTCTGCTGATACCAGCACCCCCACACCCTGCTTGAGTGAAGAGGTTGTGTCTTATTGGGTATTTCCGGTGCAGCAGACACCCACGGGGTGATGGAGGGGCTGAGTACACCTGCTCTTTCTAGCCAAAGGTCAGTAACTGAAACAAAGTCTGAGATAAAAAATTAATGATTTCAGAATGTAACCAAGTCCTATTTTCTAACCATTTGTAAGCCAGCAGTCATCTTTGAACCGCATAATGGACAGACTGGTCAATGACCTTCCCAAATTCAGATAGTCTATTGTTAACTTTCCCCCTGATTTTCTTTTAAATGAAAAGAATAAGGCCAGGAAAAGGAAGGAGGAAGAGAAACAGATTCTTACATAAAAGTTAGGGAGCTCTATAAGAAAAACGTGTGGGGAGAAAAATAAAGTATTTACATTAAACAACGCAATACACAGGCATGCTCCTCTTTGAGACTAGGACTTTATTTCAAAGGGACTTTCACTTTAAAAGAATTCACTGGCTCCTTAGTGTTTACTGAATTTCCTGACCATATTTCAAAAATGACCTAACAAACAACTTTTTAGGACCACATTTCGTACATAAGGTAAATCTATCAGCATAATCACCCGCATGCAAAATTGCGCTGGATAATGAAAGAGGCCTGGCCTTCCGTGTCCCCGAGCGATAAACCAAATGAAAGCCATCCAGTTTCATCTTCATTTCCGAGTTACCCGCTCCCAGCAATCAGCAGCTTCACTGCTTTTTGGTTGGGGCTGTACACCACACAGAACAAAGACCGATGTCCTCCTTCCCAGCGTCACACAGAATGCAACCATGGGAGGACACAGTTGCTATTGACCAAGGCCAGCCAATGGGTTTTTCCTGAAAATGTCCACTGCTTCACTGAACCCAGAGATCTCAACCTCGGCACCAGGGACATTTGGGGCCAGAGAGCTCTGTGTTGTCGGGGCGGCCTGGCGCCCTGCAGGGTGGTCACCAGCATCGCTGGCCTCTACCCACTGGGTGCTGCTAGCAATCCCTCTCCCCAAGTTGTGACAACCAAATGTCTCTAGATTTTGCCCGAAGTCCAAACGTCCCCTGGGAGGGGCAGGGAGCTCATCCCAGCTGAGAACCACTGACCTAATCCATCTGGAGGAGGCATCACGGAGGGAGCATCCAGGGGCTGCTTCAACTGTACCCTCCCCACGCAAGTGTCGACTGCTGGCATGTACTCACAGCCACCAGGAAGGCCCAGCATAATACTACTTACTCATTTCATTTTCACAAATATCTATTTTCAATACGTCATTCGGTTAAAATAGCTGAAAATCACGAGCATTAACCATCCCATGGTTTTTAAAATTGACTTAGAACATCATTTAAGAAGTTAATACCCATGACACAATTCTGTGCACTGCTTGCTTAGTAACCCTTAACTTTCTGTCTACACACTCTGAGTTTTTAGCCTTCCCCCAAAGCCATCTTGGTGGGTTGGCCCTCAGTTGTATTTATTTGCTCTGTGCCAAGAACATCTGGGCTGTTTCTCCATGCTGTTCTCTGCTTCTTCATGCCCTTTGTAGGCCATCTAGCGAATCAAAACCAAAGACCTCTGTATTTGCCCCATAAAAGAAACTGCTTTTATGTAATCGTGAAGCAGTTATGTTTCAGCAACTTCTACAATGAAAAAGAGACGAGAAAATATTAACGAGGCCGCTTACTGAAGAGAGGAGGGCTCAGCTAGAGACTTGGAAAGTCTCAAACTGACAAGCTGGACTGAATGAGAGGATCCTTAAAGCGAAGAGCATCCCTTTACATTTTATCTACTTGCACTGATTGATCAAACCATGAAACAGCTTATAGACGAGTACGTACACCTCTGGTTTTCAGGAGTTTGGCCAAAAGGAGCGGACTCTGCCTCTATCTCAGAACATTTCAATTGAACATTAAGGATTCCTTTCTAAGTATTTTCCCAACTGTCATCAACACCCTCTCTCCCAAAGAAAAAGCCCTGAATGGTTCAGTGTGGTGGGGTTTTTGTTTTGGGGGTGGTGTGTGGGGAGTGCTGGCTAGAGGCAGCAGTCATTTCTCATCCTATGTGGAAGTGTTTTTGTGTTTTGACCCTGGGACAGCCACGCTGGAGTGAAGCGCATGCATGTGAGTGAGCACTGGGCGTACCGTATGATGTGGGAGGAGGAGGAAGGAGCTCTAGTTCCGCTTCTTTGAAAGCTCTCAGGGCAGTGCCCTGTCGTGTGCCCTGGCAAACCGGTCCCCTTCCTAGGGCTGACCACCAGCAGATCTTGTTCTACATCTTAGTAAAGGCACCATTGAATGAGATGCTCTACATTTTATTAACAGTCTTTGACCTAAAAGTTAGCTTATTGACCTGTGGCAAGTGAGGAGGAGGTTCATACCCCAGAAATCTGATAGCCACAGACACAATGTTCTTATTCCAGTATCAAAAGCAAGCACACTAACCTGCTGCAAACTAACAGAATTAAATATGTGCAGGGGAAAAGGTTTGCTTCTCAAATATTATGGCACAGAAGCAAGAATTCCTGGCTGCGGACAGTTTCCTGTTCTGGAATGCTGATGATGTGAGACCAATTAGAGACAGGCTCGACGGCTCTGTCTGTGTCTTCCAGATTCTGGCTGCACGCGGGCTGGCCACGGGAAGCTGCTAAAGGCCCCTGCCCCAAGTTGAGGTCACCGAAATGCTTCTGCTCTGTCCATGTCGGATTCTTCTCCTGCTGCATTTTTATTTTTGGCTCAGGCAATGACCTCAGATATTTCATTAGGATTGAAATCCAGGCTTGGGTTTGGCTGGATCGCTGACAAGTGAAAGGACGGGCCTGCAGAGCGGGGCAGAGCTCTGGCTGATTCCCGCTCTGCCGAGCCCACAGCGAACAGGGCGGGGTGCCGAAATAAGTGCACGTTATCAGGCATGCGAGTGCGGTTCGCTGTATGGTTACTATGTAAGGCGCCCCACAGAGCCACTAGCTATTATTGGTTTTTCCAAGAAACCGAGATGATTATTTGAATCTCTTAGCTAAGGGAGGTAGTTATTGGTGCCTGGTTATTTTAATGGTTTCGGTGGTGTTTTCTTCTGTTTCGTGTAAGTAAATGACTATAAGCCGATCATTTATAATTTGCTTAAATGGGAAATCACGTAAGGTGTATGTCTGCATATGTACGTATGTGCTAGGTTTGTGCTCTCTGTATGTACATACATACGTATGCTCTTTAGAAAAATACACAGAACATGTTACTAAACCTTCTAAGGTAAAGTGAGTTAAATAGGATTTAAACAACCTAACAGATTCTTTCTTTTGTGGGGCAATAGGAGGGTTAAAATAAAGACACGTTACTGGCAATTTCAATCAGAAACAGGTTATGGTTAGTGCTGATGGCTGGGGACAGTCCAAGTCTCACAGCCTCTGCCTGGAGCCTCGCTTCCAGTGAAGCGCTGAGCCAGGATTAACTAGAAATCCACAGTTCCATTCCGTTCCGTAGGGCCCTCTCTCCTCCCCAGGAGAAGCAGGGGGGATGGGGAGGAAGAGGGCAAAGGGTCTGGAAATGCTGGATTACAGAACTGTTGTGGCTCCATGCAGAGTCAGAAATGGACTACATCTGAGATTATTCAGTGTGTGTGTGTGTGTGTGTGTGTGTGTGTGTGTGTCGGCTAGGGGTAGGGAGATGGGAGACAAAAAGGTATCCATATGGTTTGACTGGAATTGTTAGAAACTGGAAAAGCTCTACCTCCTTTGGCCAAATGTCTGGCAGATGTAGATGTGTCTGCGCTAGTTTGTAAAGTGATTCCAATAGCTCTGATGGTAGGTGCACATGCAGCCATATCAATACTGGACATTTTAGGCAACATCTGTATGGCTTTTTGCCCCTGTTTTTATAGAAATTATCCTTGTTATATGTCTCTGAGCCAGGTACTATTTGTTTTCCCGTTTTTAATAGTACAGGCAGTCAGTAAATAGATAACACGAAAAGAGATCATAAAATAGAGTGATGGGTTCCCTAGTCCCAAAGTGGGTAAGTGTGTGATCAATCTGGACTTGATTCCAGTCTTCTGACGTGAAATCTGGCTCTCCTTCCCCTGCTACCAGCCATGTGTCCCTTTAAATGACTCAGCAAACCCCCAAACACCTGGAAGACTCAGATCATGGGAAGAACAATTGGTATGCCTGCAGTGATCTTTTTATTTACTTTTTAATCCCCAGAGTTAATTAAGGAAGAGTTTTTCCCTGATTGCAGACCACAAAGCATTTGGCTTTAACGAGTCTTGCACTTGGAGTTTGTATGTAAACCAAGCTCAGTTAATACCTTTGACAAAAGCTTTACTTAAAATCTTGGCTTTGAAATAGAATGTAAACAAGGGTTAATTAATTCATTTGTTAATTTTGTTATCCTATTGGGAACAGTAAATCACTTTATCTTTAGTGCCAACGCTTAATAAATGCTTCTTGCTAATTTGTGGATGGTGACAGAACTCTATGCATGTGTATGAGGTCTTAATAGATTTGACCTGAGTGAAGTAGTTAACTTGGGGACAGGAAAACACTAGTGTTTCTGACACTTCCCGGGTCTTTTTTTCATGGTTCACCTGGCAGTTAATATATGTCTCAACAAAGATCCATCTCTTCTTGGGGTTACTTTAGGAAAATCTCATTTAACATTAGAGAAGGTAAAGAAACTGCAGGAAGATTTGAGAACAGTCTATGATTTCCAGAAAAAGCTAGACTATATGATAATTGTAGCCATTAGAGAACCATAATGAAGAGCAATGGCTTTATACAAAAGTTTCTAAAGTGGTTCAACACACCTAAGAACCCAAGAAGTGTTTAGAAATGTCTTGTTACAGCTAAGACAAAGGTAGTGAATATAATAACATTTAAATTTAACGTAGATTAAAAAAAAAAAACCTTAGCTTATAAGGGGACTTCCATTGATCTACCAGTCTACCTTTTTAATGTAAAACTGTAAAATTTAACTGTTAAGGATTTGAAGTAAGCCTCTTAAAAGAAATAATAGTTTGTAAGGATGATATGTCTACGACTCTGAATGGGATTTGTTTCTTTTTATTTCTATTTCTATTTCATACTACATTTCAGTTCCTCAAAGTACTAAGATTCCTAAGGGAGCCAAAATAAAAGACATTTTTAAGGATGCGTATAGTAGAAAAATGCAAAATGTTCAGAAGGTAAAGCATATCTAAATTTATGAACATGATTGCATAGGGATAAGTTAGTGATATAAACTTAGAAGGAGAAAGACATTCAGATAAAAGCCCAGTGTTAGACTTCTCCCTAATTTGTCTCCCCTCGCCAATACAATTCTCTTAACAAAATGATATCACATAATTTTCTAATACTCAATGTGTTCATTCTAGGCCAGTGGTTTTCAAAGTGTGGTCCCTGGACCAGCCAAACCAGCATCACCAGATAATTTGTTAGAAACGCAAATTATCGGGTGCCACTCCAGAGTTACTGAATCATAAATTCTAGGGTGGGACCTGGCAATCTGTGTGTTAACAAGCCCTTCCGAGTTTTCTGATGAATATCAAAGTTTGAGAACTGCTGCTCTAGGCCAGCTGTTTCCAGACAGCAGGGCTGTCTACTGTATTCGCCAGGGCTGTTGTAAATATTTAGAACAAAATATGGACTTTGCAAAATGAAAATAAAAAGTGGTATTAATGTTTTTTATATTAGGCCTTACATTTCATTTCTATTAATATTTTCTCATAGCTGATAGGTAAGAACCTCATTTTACTTTCCTTAATTGGAAGTGACACCACGCTGTTCTGATATTGGCCATTTGCATATTTTTTCAGTAAATTAGTTCATGTCCTTTGCCCACTGTCTAATGACTTTTACTTACTGTGTGTTAAAGACTTTTTATATTCAGGAAATTAATGAGTACTTTGTTAAATGTGTTGAAAATATTTCTCCCAGTTTCCTGTTTACATTTGTCTTTAGAGAACTTTAAGCATTTAACTTTAAAAAATATATATATATATATTTTTAAGTTTATTTATTATTTATTTTTGAGAGAGACAGAGCATGAGCAGGGGAGAGGCAGAGAGAGGGGGAGAATCTCAAGCACTGACAGTGCAGAGCCTGACGTGAGGCTTGAACTCACAAAACTGTGAGACCGTGACCTGAGCCAAAATCAAGAGTCAGATGCCTAACGGATTGTGCTACCCAGGGGTCCTGATTTTTTAAAAATATATTCAAAAGCATATTGCTTCCATGGCTTCTGGGTTGGTGTCAAGCTTAGAGAGAGCTTCCGTACTTAAGATTATAAAAATATTCACCCATCTTTTCTTCTAGTACTTTATGGGTCTTATATTTATATTAAAATATTCGATCCATCTGGAATTTATCTCCATGTAAAGAGTATGGTAAAATCGGCATTAATTTTCTTTCTTCAAATGCCGCCTAGTTCTCATTTCTTTTATGCAAAGTTCCACGTTTTGTTTTGCTAATTGGGCATGCACCTTTATTGTGTACTAAATTCCCCTATCACTTGGGTCTATTTGCGTACTTTCTGAAATTATGTTCTACTGTCAGTTCCTATGGCAGCACTGCACTGTATATTTTATAATGCATTTTTATATCTAGCGAAAACAGTCTCCTTTCATATAAACAACTTTAGGGGTCAAATTCTATACTGAATATATTAGGAAAGTTTATAGCTGCTCATCTTAATGTTAAATTAAAAAAATTTTTGAAATGTATATAATCAACTAATTTAAAAATTTATAGTATAATTTATAAGGTTTATCTAAAATGAAATGCACCTGTGTAAACATCTCAGGTGGTCAAGGACTAATCCTGGCTTTAGATATTTGACTCTTTGATGATCTCAGATTTTTTTCATCTTTATATAGTGTTAAAGGTATTATATATATTTGGTAATTTAAACTAATAGACTTTTGTTTACATGTTTATAAAATTAGGAAATGATACAATTGTTTAGTAATGTATATACTTTTAGTAGTTAAAATTATCCTACTTAAAAAAAATTTTTTTAATGTTTATTTTTGAGAGAGAGACAGAGTGAGTACAAGTGAGGGAGGAGGAGAGAGAGGGGACACAGAATCCAAGGCAGGCTCCAGGCTCTGAGCTGTTAGCACAGAGCCTGACATGGGACTTGAACCCTTGAACCATGAGATCATGAACTGAGCCGAAGTCAGAGGCTTAACTGACTGAGCCACCCAGTTGCCCTCAAATTATCCTACTTTGCATGAACAGAGAATCTGGGAAAAATACTGCAAAAATGCTTAAAACATGGTGTACATTATCAACTGAACACGGGAAGGTGTGAGCAAGAATGCATGTTTTAGCAGTCCCTTTCATTCAGTGAGAATATTATTTAGAACTTTCGTTTTTACTCTGAATATTAGTAAAAACTGAATAGAACTGACAGTCACACTAATAAAGATAGTTATGCTAAGTATACAAGCAATAAACAGACATGTAAGACACCTAGAAGTCACTGAAAATTTTGTCTTTCAACATGTATATTCATAAGACAAAAATAGGGTAGAGAAGGCTGGATGCTAGTATATCGGTAAAGGAAACTTTCAAAGGCAATAATACAGTCACTGGGGGAAGCTAATGGGAGCCTTTAGCTTAGGTCTGGTGAGCAAAGTGCTATGCTAACTAATAACTAAGGCTTTTCTCTTTCATTTCTCTGAGTGGTGGCCTGGGCAAGCTCTCCAGACCCCTCAGGGAGAAAAATGGAAGTATGAAACTTTTGGGTGGGGTTAGGTGTGGAGAAGGGTTAAGTACTCCTTGCTCTTAGGTACTTTCTAAATATTAAGGCTCCTCTGATTAGGTCTCTCTCTTTTAAACAGTGTACCTTAACCACGTTCTCAGGGAAGCTGGAGGAAGGGAAAAGTCATCTTTCTTGCTTGCCGCTTTGACATTCATGTCATTTCTGTCCCTGAGTCCCTTGGCTGGTGCCTCTTTGAAGCATGTAGGAACAGCATGCTTCCCCCGAGGTTACCGTGGGCTTCACGAGCCCCCATTCCACCTGCCTGGCCNCCCCCCACTAACAAGGAAAATTTGCTTATCTCTTTTCATTCTCAATTCTGACATTTTTCTTTCAAGTCGTTGATGTAAGTTGCTTTCCAGCTAAGTCTTTCAATTTAAATTTCCTTTCTCTCCACCATCATGGATTCTTTCTAGAAGAAAAGTGTTAATTCCTCTCTCAGAGAACGGCTTTAACATGCTTCAGCTTCCCACCTCTCAAGGCGAAACTAGATCTTTCAGTTGACGTCCAGTCAGCTCCAGTGAGTGGCTTCCAATGTTCCTAACGTAGTTTTTGCATCAGCTACTCGCTTAGGACTTAAAGTTAGTCTGTTATGTTACCGGTTCTAGAAAAGGAAATTCCATTTCTGTTTTGCACATAGATCACATTTTTAGATGTGATCTTTTCTCATCAAAAATTTACAAAATCCTTCCCATTATATTTTTGTTTAGAACCTTTCTCTGACCACCCTAACACCAACCATCACCAGAAGTAAATGAAACTAGTTAAGGGTAGGTGGTATGATATTTTGCCCTCCTATGGACAGTTTGTGGGTTCCCTCAGATTTCAGGCTAGTGCTGTGACAAGGAGAGGCAGAAAGGGGACTATACTAGAATTCAATAGCCTGCATCTCCTACTAGCTATGGGTGTGGGGTTGGGTGGGGATGCCAGCCTCCCTAGGGAAGGTGGGGTAGGAAAGGCGCCTGTATCAGGGGATGGGAGTGGCGGGCAGATAACTGCTAAGCTCCTCTGACTCTACCAAAGTTCTATGCTTTATAGATCTAATTCAATCCAAGTGGCAACTTTGGTAGAGAATGAACATTTATAGACTGTCTTTATCTCTACTTTAAGTGCTCTGAAATCATCAGTAACTGAACAGATGATTATTAATGATCACTACAGATAGCAGATGCGATGTTTCCTGATGCACCATTGAGTGGTTTAATATTCAGAATACTGAAACCCCTTCAGTATTTAAAAAAAAAAAAAAAAGGATTCTTAAAAGATACCGTTTACAAGATCTTGCTACCTGTACTCCCATAATTACTTAGGTGAGAAAAGTCTCAAAATATCAAAAACATATGCCAACAAAACCAATTGTACCTTTTTGTAATTCTAAAGCATTTAGACAGTTCATTTGTAGAACATATTGCTCTGTCTGGAGAATCAACATTTTTTTGTATGGAAAGGTAAACACTCCTCTCTTTCCTATTGTGTATTCGGGTTACTTATTTACAGTCCCACGGGGAAGGAAAAACACACTAAAACATGACTGAAAAGACGTTTTTAAAATTAAATTATCTTACTAGTTTAGCAAAACTCAAGTTTTTGACATGAAAGTTTTCATTGGGCCAAAAAACTACATCTATTCCTAACTTATGAGAGAATACTAGCTATCACTCAATAAAGTTGTATATGTTGGCAATGTCTACATTTAAGTAGACAGTTTCCTTGATGTTGGTTTAAAAGTTATTTAAAATAAAATATGTGAAAAAGCAAGATTTGAAAAATTAAAAGCAAACTCTTCATTCATGGATTATTCATTGAACATTTACTATGTGCTGTTCTAAATGCAGAAAACTGAGCAGTGAGCAAAAGAGAAAAGTCCATTTCCTCATGGAGTTGACATTATTTCAAAATGGTGGACTGAATCACAATCTGAATTTATATCTTAATCCCTCTGGGTAAATTGTATCAAAAATAGTCAACTTCACTGAAAACATCGTGACAAACTATTAAAGAGATGAATACAAATGCGAAGCAAAAGAGTGGAATGAAGTAAAGTTCTAAATCTTTGTCAATAGGGGCTTAAAACAATGCCATATACCTGGTAGGTAGATCCAGAGGTGGGACGTGGCTTGTCAGAGGTCACACAGCAAATTAGTGGCTGAGTTAGGGATGACATCTAGACTTCTGTATTCCTATTCTAGTGATCTTCTATGGATTAGTCTGCT
Source organism: Crocuta crocuta (assembly GCF_008692635.1). Classification (NCBI taxonomy): domain Eukaryota; kingdom Metazoa; phylum Chordata; class Mammalia; order Carnivora; family Hyaenidae; genus Crocuta; species Crocuta crocuta. The sequence continues at coordinate 4,874,630 of NW_027527591.1, read as the reverse complement.
TCTACTTTTTTAATGGAACTTAATGATTTTAGAACCAATTAACTGTTTTTTCCTGTTAAAGTAGCCATCAATAAGAGTTTATAGATAAACTATTTATCTTGGTTTTAATATAATGTGATAAAAAGCTGAATATGAAGCCATATATTCTAGGAGTGCCAGGTAGCTCAGTCAGTTAAGCCTCTGACTTTGGCTCTGGTAATGATCTCGTGGTTCATGATTTCGAGCCCTGTGTCAGGCTCTGTGCTGACAGCTCAGAACTTGGAGCCTGCTTTGGATTCTGTGTCTCCCTGTCTCTCTGGCCCTCCCCCACTTACTATCTGTTTCTCTCTCTCTCTCTCTCTCTCAAAAATAAACATAAAGAATTTAAAAAATAAAATGAATAAAACCATATATTATATATATATGTAAATGTTATTAAAAAGTAAACATACATATGTATGTACGGAGAACTTTCTTCTTTACACTTTTGTGTACTTTTTAAATTTTCTGTAATGCACAACAGTTTCATAGTTAGAAATGTACAACATTAAACACTGTTGAACACCACTCCCTCCAATCAACAAAAAATTGAGTTGTCTGAAACGCTTAGAGATAAGATGATAACACAGTATTAAGCAGACACCTAACGAGAAGCTTGGTAAGAAATGTGGCTAGGTAGAGATGACAGCCATCTATTCAAGTGACCAAATGGCTTCATAAAACAATGGCAGCCTCGCCAGCAAGGGCTGTGTTTATAAACGCACTGTATTTGTAAAGTGGCTTAATGGCATAAAGGGTCAGGTCAGCCCTGAGCATTTCACAAAAGTCTCGTCTGTGTTAGCAGACATTTTGAAACATTTTGACATGTGAATATAGGAGCCACCAGGCCAAGGTGAAATGTTATTTACCAAGTTACTCTTTGACCAAAGTTTAAAAGCAAAAAAACTAGCATTGTGTTCAAGTTGTTGTTGTTGTTTTTTAATCAAGGAAAACCTTCGCTGACACAACAAATACATTTAAGAGCAGGCAGTCATGTAGCCTAAGAGTAGAATTCCATCTTGGTTAGCCGCTACTCAGCTTTGGCCCCTCATGAAACCTGTGAGCATCCTGGGCTTCAGCTTTTCCACCCCCAAAATGTCCAAATGTTCTTCACAGTCCTTTCCATCTCTGTTAATCCATGATTCTAGAAAACAGGCAGAGATCTTGTCCTCTATCACTGGTGTTCAAGGACATGTGGAAAGTTCCTCAGTATGTGCCTCTTCAGTACCAGAGAAAGGAACAATAAGCAGATGGAAACCAAGGGCTCCTCGGCAAAGGTGCCTACGAAGAGGAGTCCAAACTCCCTGTAGCTGTTTCAAAAATCCCTCACCTCATCCCAGTGCTCACCAAGTGGCTGCTTCCCAGGAAAAGCCACTGAAAGGAAATATCATTAAAAAGTGTACATGCATGGGGTGGGGGCGGGGAGGGGTTCCCTCCCTTTAAGCCCGACCTCGCCAGGGCTGCTGTTCTCTATTGTTGAGCAGGATGTAACAGGACTGCCAAGCGCAGCCCACAAACCTGCTAATTAGGTGCACTGACACTGTTTGTTTTGGAACCATTTACCAACAAAGGAATGTGTCAGGCTGATTAGTGAGAAAGGGTATGTAATGTATGAGTATTTGAGTCCAGATGAGGGAATAATCCAGGTATTCAGTCTGTTTGTGCAAGGACTGACAAAAACGAAGGCTGAACAAACAGGACGCCACAAGGAAAGACCAGCTTCTGGGCGGCGCTTTCCCTCTCCTACCCTGGAGCGTGTTCTGGTCCCCAACCCCCACCAAACATTCCTGCCTCAACATGAAACTCGCTTTCAGAAAATGACAAACCAAAACTGGCTCCCAGGAAAAATGGAAGAGCCTTTGTGAGGCTGCTGGCAAATCTGGGGTTTGGTGACTTTCTAGGCATCCAAGTGACAGCTTTCAGGAAATCCATCTTCATGTTTATCCTCCAGGGACAAATCAAAGGGAACCGGGCACAGAAAACACAGTCCATTAAGGGCTGTGCTGAGGAAAACCATGCATCTCAGCATCTTCTCCGGCAAGATGTAATTCTATCCTTTATAATAAAGCAGTTGCTTTCTCTCTTTTAAACAGACCTTTATGAGGTTTGACTACAATTAGCTATCGGAAACTTCGTGTGTTCATGAAGTTCAGGAAGGGTGGAAAGTGCCAGGGCAAAGACCAAAGTCCACGCCCTAACAAGTTGAGGTCCTCAGGGGCAGGGTGGTGTGGATTGCCATGAAATGTAAGACGACAAAGACCAATTCACAAGGTCAAGGGTATTGGGAGGAGTCTCCATGTTCTTCAGTATAAGCTGGACCTTTCTGAAATTTGGCCAGAAGGATGAGAGCAATGGACTTGGACTGAGTTCTTTGGGAGGACTTCTTTGTCTTTTTCTAAAGCTTATTTGTTTTGAAAGAGAATGAGAGAGAGAGAGAGAGAGAGAGAGAGAGAGAGAGAGAGAGAGAACACACAAGGAGGGGAGGGGCAGAGAAAGAGGGAGAGAGAGAGGAGAATCCCAAGCAGGCTGTGAGCTATCAGTGAGGAGCCCATCCTGGGGCTCAAACTCATAAACCAAGAGATCATGACCTGAGCTGAAAACAAGAGTCGGAGGCTTAACCAACTGAACCTCCAGGTACCCCAGGCCTTTTTTTTCTGTAAGTTAACCTAACAAAATAGATTTCTAAAATGAAAAAGAGGAGAGGCCCATGTTAGGAACTCACTTGCTATGGATTCATCTATAAGGCCAGTGTTCATTCTCAATAGACAGATGTAGGAATCATTCCTGAAATGTGTGCAGATTGAACATGGTGTCAGAGTATATTAACTTAACCAGTAAGAGTTTGGTGTTGATAAGTTCAAGGTCCTCAGTGCAATCATTATTTCTTGGAGGAGGGGAGGGAGACATCAGCTACTGTATACAAAGAAAAACTGGCAAGTTATGCTCAATCTGCTTCTCCAAACCCCAGTGCTTCAGAAAACATGGACTAGTTTTAAAAAAGTAACCACTGAGCTGAAAATGCTTACCCCCACTGCCCGGGCCTCCCGGGAAGCACACCTTGGATGCCTTCCTTGGAGAAGTGAATAGTGGGCAGGCCAAAGCTCACGCCACAGAAATACTTTATTTTTTATTTTTCTTAAATAGTTTATTGTCAAGTTGGTTTCCATATAACACCCAGTGCTCATCCCAACAAGTGCCCTCCTCCATGTCTATAACACCCTTCCCCTCTCCCCTACCCCCCTCAGCCCTCAGTTTGTTCTCAGCATTCAAGAGTCTCTCACGGTTTGCCTCCCTCTCTCTCCTTAACTATTTTTCCCCTTCTCCTCCCCCACGGTCCTCTGTTAAGTTCCCCCTAATCCACCTAAATGTGCAAACATATGGTATCTGTCCCTCTCTGCCTTATTTTGCTCAGCATAACACCCTCAAGTTCCATCCACGTTGCTACACGTGGCCAGATTTCATTCTTTCTCATTGCCACGTAGTATTCCACTGTATACATGAACCACATCTTCTTGATCCATTCGTCAGTTGGTGGACACTTAGGCTCTTTCCATGTTTTGGCTATTGTTGAGAGTGCTGCTATGAACATTGGGGTACATGTGCCCCTATATATCAGCACTCCTGTATCCCTTGGGTAAATTCCTAGCAGTGCTATTGCTGCGTTATAGGGAAGTGCTATTGTTAATTTTTTGAGAAGCCTTCATACTGTGTTCCAGGGGGGCTGTACCAGTTTATATTCCCACCAAGAGTGTAGGAGGGTGCCCATTTCTCCACATCCTCGCCAGCATCTATAGTCTCTTGACTTGTTCATTTTAGCCACTGTGACCGGCATGAGGTGGTATCTCAGTGTGGTTTTGATTTGTATTTCCCTGATGATGAGGCACACTAAGCATCATATCATGTGTCTGTTGGCCATCTGGATGTCCTCTTTGGAGAAGTGTCTGTTCATGTTTTCTGCTCATTTCTTCACTGGATTATTTGTTTTCAGGTGTGGCGTTTGGTGCATTCCTTACAGATTTTGGATACTAGCCCTTTATCTGATATGTCATTTGCAACTATCTTTTCCCATTCTGTCGGTTGCCTATTAGTTTTATGGATTGTTTCCTTTGCCGTGCAGAAGCTTTTTAACTTGATGAGGTCCCAATAGTTCACTTTTGCTCTTGATTCCCTTGCCTTTGGAGATGTGTCAAGTAAGAAATTGCTGCGGTTGAGGTCAAGAAGGCTGTTTCCTGCTTTCTCCTCTAGGGTTTTGATGGTTTCCTGTCTTACATTCAGGTCCTTTATCCATTTTGAGTTTATTTTTGTGCATGGTGTGAGAAAATGATCTAGTTTCATTCTTCTGCATGTTGCTGTCCAGTTCTCCCAGCACCATCTGTTAAAGAGGCTGTCTTTTTTCCATTGGATGCTCTTCCCCACTTTGTCAAAGATTAGTTGGCCATACATTTGTGGGTCCAATTCTGAGTTCTCTATTCTATTCCATTGGTCTATGTGTCTGTATTTGTGCCAATACCATACTGTCTTGATGATGATAGCTTTGTAGTAGAGGCTAAAGTCTGGATTGTGATGCCTCCCGTTTTGGTTTTCTTCTTCAATATTACTTTGGCTATTTGGGGTCTTTTGTAGTTCCATATAAATTTTAGGATTGTCTGTTCTACCTCTGAGAAGAATGCCTGTGCAATACTAATTGGGATTGCATTGAATGTGTAGATTGCTTTGGATAGTATTGACATTTTAACAATATTTATTCTTCTGATCCATGAGCATGGAATAGTGTTTTTCCATTTCTTTGTGTCTTCTTCAATTTTCTTCATAAGTTTTCTATAGTTTTCATCATACAGATCTCTTATATCTTTGGTTAGGTTTATTCCTAGGTATTTTAAGTTTTTTTGTGCAATTGTGAATGAGATCAGTCTCTTGATTTCTCTTTCTGTTGCTTCATTATTGGTGTATAAAAATGTAACTGATTTCTGTATGTTGATTTTGTACCCTGCACCTTTGCTGAATTCATGGATCAGTTCTAGTAGGCTTCTTTAAAGTATATAAAGAAATACTTTAAACAGTAGGTCAGTTGCTTCAACCTTATAGATAAAGCTTACATAAAAGTAGTATTACTTCTGACTTCTACTATGCTCCTCTGTCTTTCCAAGTATTCTCTTCTGCCCCCAGTTTTATTGAGACATAACTGACATATAACATTGTATTAGTTTCAGGCATACCACATGATGATTTGATGTGTATATACTGTGAAATGATTACCATGATATTTAGTTAACATCTATCAACTGGTAGAGGTACAGATTTTTTTTTTCTTGTGATGGGAACTTTTCAGATCTACTATTCTTTTGGCAGCTTTCAAATATATGACATAGTATTGTTATCTTTGATCACCAGGCGGTACATTATATCCCCAGAACTTATTAATCTTATAACTGGAACTTTTTACCTTTTGACCACCTTCACCCCTGCCCCTGGCCACCATCACTCTGTTCTCTGTATCTGTAAGTTTGGTTTTTTTAGGTTTAACATGTTGGTGAGATCATAAAGAATCTATCTTTCTCTATTTCACATAGAGCAAGTATTTTAAACTTTCTGAATCACTTTACTTAAAAAAGCTTTGCTGGTGTTCTTAATGAGTGAGCATGACATGCTAGGGAGAGCTGAACCGAACAATAATTGTTTATGGAATGCCTACTACATGGAACACACCAAGTTCAGTGTTAAGTATACTCTTCTTGTAGTACACCCACATCTAAATACAGGTCCACCTGGGGGAGGGGTCATAAAGTCCAGAAGCACAATGTTTTCCATATTGGAAAACTTGTGGGGATGATTTGTATGTCACATGAAAAAATTAACAAAGGCAAATGGATCAGACAGAAAGGATGGAACTGATTTACGATGGCTGGTATATTTTGTGTGTCCCATGTTAAAATGCATGCTGAGTGTTTTCAAGATGAAGTATTTGTGTATGTGTGATCTGGAAGCACTTCAAGATTTGGGAGTAGCATCTTCACACAAATGTGTGTGGCAGGATGGTCTCTTTAGCAGCATTATGTGTTTTAGTAACAAGAGAAGCATAGTGGTCACAGAGATGTCAGAAAGAAGGCTGGAGAGGAGGCAATTTGTGGATTTTTAAAAAAATAATCCAAGTCCTGGGTCTTTGTGGAACCATATATGCGGCTTCTTTGCTTTTATAGTCACTGTCTTCCCTTTATGTCTTACAGAGGTATCAGTCTAACCTTCTGATTTGTAATCCTGAAGTTGGAGTTTTATTTTTTATTCTCAATCAAGGAGGGTATGTTTTGCCATTTCTGTGACTTTAGGATGCAGAATTTTACTGCTGTTTTAACAGAATGTCGATCTCTCCTAAAGCTGTGTTTTCCCTTTAGTCCTCTAGGAGGGTAAATGCTGGATTAGGCTTAAGTTCTGTGATTCTGGATCTCACTATTGTATTTAAAACCTTGCAGTTTGGGTCTTAGTGTTTCCTATTTAAACCAGAGAGAGGTATGGATCTGATTTGTGCTGGAGAAGAAAGACTGCCTCAGTGTGGAACTGTCGGTATCGTCAGCTGAACGGAGTGCTGGTGGGAAGTACAGTGCAGCAAACGGGGGTCTGCCTACTTAGCTAGAGTAAGGCAGGTGTCCAGCCCCCCGCAGGCTCCCCTGGGCCTCCTGACCTGCCTGGCACTGTGCAGAGGAGGAAGCTCTCCCTCAAGCCCCCTCACCACAGCTTCCCCCAGCCCACCATTTTAGAAAAGAAAGTCATATCTTCCCCACACCCTAATCTAACTGGCTCATTGCTCCAAGTGTAAACACTTTCAGGGTGGAAATATAGGGAGAATTCAAAATAACAGTTTGGGGGTATGTTTCTTTAATGACAGAGGAACATAATTTCTTCACATTTCTTTTAGAGGGTAGGCCGCAAAAATGGTTTGAAGACTACAGGTACAGAAGAAACAGTGATGTATAATGAAAAAAGCATGGATTTGAGAGTCAGATATATTTGGGTTCAAGTTTTGGCCTTATCTCTTGGGCCAAGTTAATTGGCTCCTCTGAACCTAGGTCTCCTCATTATTAAAATGGAGGTAACAATATTCCCTCAGAGGACTGGCATAAGAATTAAATGATGAGATATGTAAATTGCTGGCACCAGCACTAGTAAATATTAGTGCCATTTCCCTACAACCCCAGCACATTCTCTATGTCTGGTCAGAGACAGTGTTCTATAAATTAATACTAGGGCTATATTTTTAAATTACATATTCATGAAGCCTCCTCCTGCATAACAATTAATTTAATAAGGAAAAGAAAGTATGAAGAGTGGACCAATGTTCGACATATGATTGTAATCAAATAAGCATGTTAAAACCAAGTATATTCTGATACTGATGTGCATGAATCAGTGCTTTAGAGTTCAACGTAGAGCTAACATTTTTAGAAATTGTGGAACTGCTTTTTCACCTACAATGTACATGGCTCCTTTGGATGATGTCCCTTCTTGGGGCTCTAGGGCCACCTGCGAGACTGTGGCTCCTCCTACACTTCAACCCAACTGCCTGATGGCTCAGGGCCTCTTACTAGGGACTGTGGGCTATTTGTGAGCAAGGAACATGCCATGTTCGCTGTGTGGCCCCAGAGCCTAGTCCAATGCACAGACATAGTATGTTCAATAAGTCATTTATTGAAAAAAATGAATAGTTCTAATGCTTGTGGAATGTTTTTTACTGAGTTGTAATTATGCTATTCAAATGATATTTGGATCTAAAGGGATATTAACCATATTTCTGAGGTCACAGAGGTGCTGGCTTTAGTAAGATGGTCAAGCAGCTGCGGTGATGAATTCACTAAATACTTCATTTTGAAGATTTTTACTTACAGGTTTTATTTTTTTATTTGAGAGACAGAAAGAGACAGAAGGACAGAGAGAAAATCTTAAGCAGGCTCCAAGCTAAGCGTGGAATCATGACCTGAGCTAAAATCAAGAGTTGGATGTGCAACCGACTGAACCCCCCAGGTGCCCCTTACTTATAGATTTCTAAAAATGTTTTGTTATGGAAAATTTCAAACATATTCAAAAGTAGACAGAACAGTGTAATAAACCCCTGTGTATCTATCATCTAGTTTTAACAATCAATTTTAACAATTATCAATTTCTTCCATTTACATCTATTCCCTCTCTCCCACCATCAGATTATTTGGAAGCAAATCCAAGATTCTGCCTGACTGAGCCACCCAGGTGCTCCCACGGTGACTTCCTTTAACAGTGGATAATAATGGAGAGGGGTCAGAGGAGAGTAGTAGCAGCAGTGGAGGAACCTGGCACAAACACTGCAGTGATAAGTTACGTTGATAGCGTGTCCCCATATGATGTGATGGAAATGGCACTTTATCTCTGTGCCCTTCCTCCTCAAACCCATAAAACCCAGTCTCATCATAAGAAAAATATCAAGTCTATCCCCACGGAGGGATTCTACAAAAACTAGTACTTCTCAAAACTGTCAACGTCCTAAAAACAGTCTAAGAAGTTGTCACAGTCAAGAGGAGCTTAGGAGATGTTCTGAAACAGAAATAGTCATTAGGTAAAAACTAAGGAAATCTTGGGGCACCTGAGTGGCTCAGTCAGTTAAATGTCCTACTGTTGATTTTGGCTCAGGTCATGGTCTCACGGCTCATGAGTTTAAGCCCTGTGTCCGTCTCTGTGCTGACAGAATGGAGCCTGCTTGGCATTCTCCTCTCCTCTCTCTCTGCCCCTGCCCCTGTTTGCACACACACTCTCTCTCTCAAAATAAATAAGTAAATAAACATTTAAAAAATATAAGGAAATCTGAATAAAGCAATGGACTTTAGCTAATAGTAACATATCAGTATTGGTTCATTAATAGTAACAAATATATTAACATAAGATATTAATAGGGACCTGGGTGTGGGGTCTGGGAATTCTCTGTAGTATCTTTGTGATTTTTCTGTAAATCTAAAATTCTTCTAATAAAGTTTATTAACATTGATCAGCTTTGGTATTTGAGTCAACTGTTCAGCTGGATAAATTGTCTTTTTTTAAAAATAGACTTTATTTTTTTAGGACAGCTTTTTTAAATTTTATTTTTTTAAGTAATCTCTATACCCAATGTGGGGCTCAAAACTACAACCCTGAGATCCAGACTCACATGCTCTACTGACTGAGCCAGCCAGGCACCCCATAACAGTTTAGGTAGACAGAAAAATTAAGCAGATCGTAGAGACTTTCCATAATATTACTCTAACCCACAGTTTTCTCTATTATCAGCATCTTGCATTAGTGTGGTACACTGGTTACAATGAATGTACTGATATTGATACATGATTGTCAACTAAAGTCCACAGTCTAAATTAAGGCTCACCCTGTGTTCTACAGTTCTATGGGTTTTGACAAATGTATAATGTCAGGTATGCACCATTACAGAACCATACACGATGCCCTAAAAAACCTGCACTTTCCCTATTCATCTCTTCTTATGCACTCCCAAGTCCCTGGTAATCACTGATTTTATTTTATTTTTATTTTTTACTGTGTCTACAGTTTTGCCTCTTTCAGAATGTCATATGATTGCGATCATATGGTGCATAGCCTTTTCAGACTGGCTTCTTTCACCTAGTAATATGCATTTAAGGTTCCTCCATGTCCTTTTGTGGCTTGATAGCTCATTTCTTTTATTATTGGAGAATATTCCATCTCATGGATATACTACAGTTTATTTAACCATCCACATACTGAAGGGCATCCCGGTTGTTCTCAGTTTTTGGCGATCACGAGTAGACCTGCTAATAAACATCCCTGTGTAGGGTTTTGTGTGGACATCAATTATCAACTCGTGTTATTTAGAAACATATTGTTTAATCTCCAAATATGCTGGGATTTTACAGGTATTATTCTGTTACTGATTTCTAGCTTAATTTCATTATGGTCTGGGAGCATACTTTGCATGATTTCTATTCTTATAAATTTTTTCAGATGTTTTTTGTGGCCCAGAATGTGGTCTCCCTTGTTAAATGTTCCATGTGAGCTTCAGAAGAATGCATATTCTGTTGTTGTTGGATGAACAACGTGAATTGGCAGAGATATCAATTAGATCCAGTTGACTGATAGTGCTTTTCAGCTTAACAATATGCTTAAACTGATTTTCTGCCTGCTGGATCTGTTACTAACAGAGAAGTGTTCACGTCTCTAAGTATAATGGTGGATATATAACTGTGGGTTTATCTGTTTCTCCTTGTAGCTCTATTAGGATTTTTTGCTGTATGTATTTTTGACTCTATTCATATACATTAAGGATTGTTGTGTCTTCTTGGATAAACGGATCCCTTTATCATTATGTAATGCCCCTCTTTATCCCTGTGTGTAGAACTGGTATTATTTCTTTAAATATTCTTTTTTAAAAAAATGTTTTATTCATTTTTGAGAGACAGAAACAGAGCGTGAGTGGGGGAGGGGCAGAGAGAAGGAGAAACAGAATCCCAAGCAGGCACCAGGGGCGAGCTGTCAGCACAGAGCCCGATGCGGGGCTCGAACCCATGAGCCACGAGATCATGACCTGAGCTGAAGTCGAATGCTTAACCGACTGAGCCAACCAGGCGCCCCATATTCCTTTAAGTATTCAACAAAATTCATCATGAAGCCATCTGGCTTCTTTATGAGAAGACTTAAAAACTACTAATTCTGTTTCTTGTTATAGGGCTATTTATATTTCTACTTCTTTTTTTTTAATATTTTATTTAATTTTGAGAGAGTCTTGAGTCTATTTTGGTAACTTGTCTTTCTAGAAATTTATCCATTTCATCTAAGTTGTCTAACTTGTTGGAATAAAGTCATTTATGGTATCTCCTGATAGTTCTTTTAATTGCTTTTCCCTTTTTCACTCCTGATTTTGAGTATTTGTTTCTTTTCTCTCAATTTCTTGGTCAGTCTCACAAAACCATTGTCAATTTTGTTGATTCTTTCAAAGAACCAACAATTTTGGTTTCATTAATGTATTTTCTATCTTCTATTTCATTGATGTCTGCTCTAATCTTTACTCTTTCCTTCCTCTGCTTGCTTTGGATTTAGTTTGTTCTTGGTTATCTAGTGTCTTAAGGTAGAATTTTAGGTAATGGATTTGAGACCTTTCCTTTTTTTCTGACATGTTTTTCATGATATATTTATAGCTATAGGTTTCACTCTAAGTATTACGTTAGCTGCATTCCATATATTTTGACATTTTATATTTCATTTTAATTCATTTCAAGAAAATATAATATATAAATAAATATATTTTTAAAGTAGGCCTCACACCTAGCGTGGAGTCCAACGTGGGGCTTGAACTCACTACCCTGAGATCAAGATCTGAGCTGAGATCAAGAGTCATATGCTTAACTGACTGGGCCACTCAGGCTCTGCTTTTTCAAAATAGTTTAAAATTTCTCTTGTGATTTATTTCTTTGACCCATAAGTTTTTAGAGTGTATTGTTTAATATCCAAATATTTGAGGGTTTCTCAGATTTTTTGCTACTGGGGATCTTAATTCAATGTGTCAGAGAATTTACTTGGTATGGTTTCAATTTTTAAAAATTTATTAAAACTTGTTTTGTGACCCAGCATACAGTTTATAGAGTTGGAATCATTTTTTAATTTGTTTTATTTTATATTAAATACTTCTGATTGCAATATAATTCACATACCATAAAATTCATTCTTTTAAAATTTGCTGATTTTTAATGTATTCACAAGAACATTTAACCGTCACCACAATCTAATTCCAGAACATTTTTGTCACCCCTAAAAGAAATCTGTACCCATTAGGAGTTACTCTCTTCCTTTCCCCCACGCCCCAGGCAAACTACTAATGTACTTTGTGTCTCTATGGATTGGCCTATTTGGGACATTTCATATACTCAGAACATAAAATATACAGCACTTTTGTGTCTTGGCATCTTTCACTTGGCATAATGTTTTTATGGTTCAGCCACATTGATTCCTTTTTAGGCTGACTAATATTCCATTGTATGGATATGCCACATTTTGTTTATCCACTCATCAGCTCACGGACATTTACGTTGTTTCCACTTTTGGGCTCTTAAGCATACTACTATGACCATTTGTGTACAGGTTTTTGTGTGGTGTGCATTTTTAAGAAGTATATCACCTCTAGGCTATGTGCTAAGTGCCTGTACTCAGGAAAGGAGGCTGGAGCGTGCATGTGTGTGTGTGTGTGTGTGTGTGTGTGTGTGTGTTTATCCTTCTTTGTGTAGGGCCAACTCAACTTCCTGTATGTTTACAAAGAGTCTCTGGGTTTAAGAAGAGGCCAGAAGGGCTGAGTCAACTCTTAATACCTTAGCTCTACCCTACATGCTTCAACTCTCCCTGGCTACAATGCGTCCCTTCTGTTCTGAACCACAGTGTAAGTGAGCCCTGCTGGCTGGGACATGAGGCATGACTGCATGGCCAAAGAAGCCAGCGCAGAGACACATCAACCGTATGTATTTTTATGATGCTTTGGGGATGAAAGGAAAAGTGCTATGTACCATTTGGTGATTCGAGGAAAGCAATAATAAAAACCCTGCTCTCAAGTTAGTGGGGGGGGGGGAATATCATCCATCAATCAATGAATGTGATGATGCCCAAATATTACTTGGTTAGAAAAATAAGCCCACATAACTCCCACTTTTCCCTCCTCTGGATCCTAAAACTTTCATTGCCACACTGCAGTGCATCTGTGGAGAAAAGTGCACAGCGGGCCACACAGCTGTTTCCCTGCGTCTTGTAGTTTTAGTCCTGGCGATTGGGCCGGTCGGGGCCTTGCTCTGTCTGAGACGGCACTTTCCCGTTGCCTCTCACTAGGCCCTGTGATGCTGTGAGGATTCCTCCTCTGTAATCTTCATTCTAAAATTGAACCTGAACCCTCTCTGTTACCTAAGAAGGCAGAGATAGGTGATGTTTCTTTGCAACTCTGTTACCTCATTCTGGATAAAGACAGTGAAGTGAGTTGGGAATAAATATAGGAAACCAAAGGGTAAAAAATACTCTCTGAGAAGAAGAGAAATCTGATACAGGGAAAGAGACAGAGATACAGTACTTGACTGAAAGTGGGCCTGATCAGGGCAAACAAAACGGCATGTGACACATTCAGGTATACTTTTGTAAGACAAGAGATTCTGTACCTGCTTGTTGAAATATCCTCAAAAGGGTAGAGGATCTCTCCATTGTTACAGATTTCACAGATGAACCCTTTTTGGCTACAAAGACTGCAGCTGTACACGTGTGAGGTGGCAAATTTAATGACCTTGCCCAAGAATGGAGCCAGCTTCCCCTCTATCACCTGCAGAAAGAGAAATGGGACAGGGAAGCAAATTCATTGAGAACAGAAATCTTGCAGACACAGGAAGACTGGAATTCCTTTCCTTTACACAACAGGAAAACCTCTAATTATAATTTCTCAGCAACCCAGAGAAAGAAAAGACATCATATTTTCACTCTGAAAGAACTCTATGCATTAAACCACTGGGGGTTGGAGAGTGAAGATGTTGAAAATTCTTTTGTATTTCTCTTTCTTTGTAGTGCGATACAGGGGGACTGAGGACCGACGAATGGGGAACTCCACTTTCCAACTGTGATGGTGTGGTCTCAGCGTACAGTGGATGTCCCGATGTAGGAACATACGAGGTAAATATTAATGTCAAATTCTGTGTTGCAATTTCAATAATACCTTTTCTCTGATGAGTTAATAGGATAGTGTTTTCACCATCTCCCCAACAACATATAACAAATGTGGAAAACTAGGATTCTTTTGCTGCTGCTAAGTATGTTAATATAAAGAGGTTGCAATGTGACCGTCTGAGGGTCAAATTCAGCCCAAGGGTTTTTTTAAATCTCTTAGTGTTTTAAAAAATGAGCCAATTTAATAATTGGAAGATTTCACATAAAAATCCAGATTTTTGGTTTCTTTTGAAAAATCATCAGATATAGCCAAACCAGGTTCAAATTCCAACATGAGGACGGTCCTGGCTCTGAGGGGCCGTCTGATCCCACTGAGGCACGTGCTCTATAGCGGACAGTTGTCCCCGCTTGGCCCTAGTGTCGTGCATCTGCCTACCTCCCACTGTTACCCCACCTGCTAGCCTGCAAACATCCGTGAGTCTGGAACCAGTGGTCAGTCAGATCCCTCGTCATTTAACTAGCACTGTGTGAGCTTCAAAGGCTCCAGTAGTTCAATACTAACAGGACAAACCTCTGCCTTCTCTCTCATTCATGCATCTGCATATACATGCTGATTTTTATATAAGAAAAGAATGAGCATTAAATTTAGTTTGTAAATAGCTGGAAATAACTGGTAATCGGTGGATACTTTCAAATAAACAGAGTTAAAATCACAATTTTACATGAAAATAACATCTGAGAGAAATGTAGTAAATCCTACGTAAGGAGAAATTACAACGTCAAGGTGAATAAATAGCAGTTTTAGTATATGTGCTGCCGAAGCGAGCACGGTGAATAAATAGCAGTAACTGATAAAAATAAAAGACTGCAAGGAATCAAAAATGTATTTTGCGAAAAATGAAGCTTTACCTAAACCAAAGTGGTTTTTAAACATCATGGAATAATCTCATGTTTTAAAACTGAACAGTAGTTAACTCTAAGGAAGGGAACAGGTTGGAAAAGCAAGTCTTTTCATTTTGTATATATGTAGTTCTTTTTGTTTTTATAAGAAACAATACACATTATTTTTGTATTAAGATGGAGAAAGTGAACAGAAAAATAAAGTTCACTGCTTTATAAGAGTGGATTTTTTTTTTTTTTTCTTAATAAAGGGGGTAGCAATTATGCTGGCTGTTTTTTGAGTCAAGCAAGTACATTTCCACCATTCTTTAACTTGCTCTCCTTTCCATTTCCCTTAGAAGCCATAGGCAGACCTTTTATTTATGTTTTCTCAAGGACCATTAACTTCAATAAACACCAGTACCATATACTCCTGATACCAACACATGATACACACTTTCTAAGAACTAATCACTACCAAATCTTATACCAAACACTGTCCAATGTGTCATAGGATTAATTCTAAATTGTGGCGACAATAGTTCAGCTGAGCTTGGTTTTACTTATGTGACTCTTCCCTAAACTATCAAGGTTAATGACACATTCAGAGAGATGCACTAACAAAATATAGTCAGTCCATTTAGGGGAAAACTTAAGTATACAGAAGAGTCTGGAAACCAGGTGAGTAAAGGTTGTTTGAGGAATGGAGGGTGAGAAGGGAAGATGTGGAGGAAGACGTGAAAGTTATCAGCCAGGATCTAAAGGAGAAGACTGGGCTTCTTGCCCATAAAGTTTTTTTTTCTATTAGAAAACTTCCTTGAGACAAAGGGTATGAACATTTTGCATTGTGAAGGCTTTTGAAATGTTTCACCAAACTTATACTGTCAGAAATGTATATTTATGCCTACATGGGGACTTTAATAAGCTTTAAAAATTAATGTGGGGATTGGTATCTTTATAATATTTATTCTCCCTATTAAAGAACCTTATCTATATCTCCATTTTATTGTTCTTCATTTGTTATTGCTTAATAAAATTTTGTGGGCTTTTCCCCAGTTTAAGCCACTCACACTATTATTTAGATTATTTAAAGGTTAAACTTTTGTATAATATTCTTTCTTATTAGCTATTGCTTGTACATTAAAATACACTGACATTGGGGATATCTTATGTGTTACTGTCTTACTGAATTTTATGAATGCAAATCATTTTTAGGTAATCTTTGCAGTTTTCTGAAAGTAATAACTTGGTCTCTTCCTTTCTAATATAATATCTCCAATGTTTCATGCCTTACTTTATCATACAGTGATCCTAAAATAATTTTAAGTAATAATGATGGCAGTGGATATTCTTGGTATTTCAATGAGAATCAAACTGGAAATCTGATAGACTCTATAGACTCTATAGTGAGTGGCTCATTTTCTCCATTAAACACATATGTTGTCATTCACCATATTCATTCCCTCTTTTTAAATAACAGCTTTAATGAGATATAATTCACATGCCATGTAATTCACCTATTAAAAGCCTACAATTAAGTGTTTTTTTTTAACAGATGTGTACCATCATCACAGTCAATTTTAGAACATTTCATCAAGTCTTCCAAAAAACCCTGTAACCATTAGAAGTTACCCCCATTTCTGCCCTAACCTATCCCTCCTTCCCCAAGCTCTATACAACCAATAATCTACTTTTTCTTTTATAGATTTACATACATTTGCCATTTCATATAAATAGAGTCATATAATATATGGCCTTTTGTGACTGGCTTCTCTCACTCAGGATAGTGTTTTCAAGGTTCATGTTGATTCCCTTTTGAATATCTCTGGTGTGAGTCTCTTTTTCCTATCTTTTTAAGTCTATTATCACTCCTATCTAGACTGAGGAAATCCTCTCCTAGTTTTATTTCTGGATGGCAGCCTTTTCCCTTTGGTCCATCCAGCGTATATGCTAATCAGTTTTGGACATCACTTTTTTTTTTTAAATCAAGTATCCTCTCTTCTTTCAAATCTTGGTGAATTCTTATTTTACCATTAAGAAAAACTCTTCACTCATTCATTTCATAAAATGATATTGAATTACTATGCCCCAGGCACTCAATACAAGAGTGAACCAGATAGGATTGGAGCTTACATTTTTGCTTGGTGTGCAAGTGTCTCCATAAGCTGATTCCATACTATGTATCTAAGCTCAGTTTCCATGTCTTACTGTGTATCTTCTGTTGTGAGAAAATTTCCCCCTGTGTAGAGTGTGCTTACATTTGCTCTTGAGCCCTCACCCACATCATTTCCTCTACCTTAAGTTTCACTTCTTAACACTTATTTAAATTTCACCTAGGCTTCATGGCTCAGATTTAGTCAGCTTGATGTGGAAAGCCATCTTTGGCTACTTCAGCTGTTACAAATCTCTTGTGCTTTGTATAATTTGCTTTTACATCATATAATTTGATACAGAACTTGATGCTGTCTTGTACTCTTTACTATTGTTTAAGATGTGATTGTTTTGCTTATCCAACTAGATCGAACATATAAAAATGGTGATACTACCTATAAAATGGTGATTTTATATGGAGAAATCTAAGAATGTAAATTGCTTGAAGGCAGAACTGAGTCTCATACTTGTCTTAAATGTCCTCTCTCTGCCAGGGACCTAAGCTCTTGTTGACTGACCAGGGAGGCATTCCTGTTTTTCCTCCTTGGCAGCAGTAGTCACATTTAATTTTTTTTTTTTTTAGTGTTTACTTAGTTTTGAGAGAGAGAGAGAGAGAGCGAACAAGTGAGTGAAGGGCAGAGAGAGAGACACACAGAATCTGAGGCAGGCTCCAGGCTCCGAGCTGTCAGCACAGAGCCCAATGCGGGGCTTGAACTCACCAACTGTGAGATCATGACCTGAGCTGAAGCTGGACGCCTAACCGACTGAGCCACTGAAGTGCCCCAAAAGTCACATTTTAGGGCTGTCTTTGTGTTACACTTTCAGTCATTCTGCTGTGTGATTTAGGGAGGAGCACCAAGAGTGCATGGGTCTGGTGGCTGCTCAGCTGTTCAGGAACTGTTTTTGCTTCTTTACACTTGATTAATTACTCCCCCTATTTGTTAGCTTAAGTTCATGGCTATGTTCCAAAGAGCTGAAGATGCTGAAAGTTTTTCCTCTAGGAAAGTGAGGTAATAGCCTATATGTTTATTTTTGAAATTTTTAATGTTATAGAAAGGAAAAACTTCATATTTACAGTTTGCCAGAGGTGCAGATATATTTAGGAGGTTTAAGTCTTATCTTTGAATACAGCTACTAGCAGCACTGGTAGCTGAATTCAGCAATTGGGGCTTCTGGTCTAGAGGTTTCATCACTACAAAGTAGTAGGTTCCAGGTGTAAAATCTTCTAGGGTTCTTTTTAGAAATCAGATCTATTTTTGCTTTGAACAACTGCTTAAAAAGAAATCAAATGTTGTGCCTCCACCATCTCCTCCTGCCCCCAAGAGTCTTGCAACTTTCATTCCCAATTCCTAGCCATCTTGGTGGGGACTTAACTTAGAGACACATTCCATAAACGCCATGAAGATGGCAGCCCCAAGGAAGACCAAAGCCCAAGCAGCCACTATCTTTAGGTTCCAACTGATAACAAAGTAGAAAAGAGCTGTCGGATGCCAGTGGACCTGGAAAATGACTATGGGTAGGAAAAAGGCAAATGACGAACAAGCTAACAGCTGGCCAACAAGTGTACAACCTGAGAGAAGTCAGACATGAGAACTCTTCTATGTCAACCCTAAGCTGGAGTGCTTCCCTGTGCAGTGTTACTGCCTAGGGTAACAAGAGTTCTGCAATAGGGTCCAGCAGGAAGAGAAGTTGTACTAACTGTGTTAATTTAGATTAGAGTTGATCCAGAGGATTCTGATATCATTGAGAGCAAGCCAGGACCAATCAGGACAAAGTAACCCACAAAAGTGCTTCCTTAATAAAACTGGCCAAAGCTTGTTTAAAAAAAAAAAAAATCTATCGTTTTTGCTTCTTGTCAACTTAACTGTATTTTTCTGGTGTGTGGTAGTTTGATTCATCAGGGAGTCTCCCAAAGAGGCTGACACTACAGAGTTTTCCACATTCCCTCAGAACTTAGTTGTTTTCCATGTTCCCTCAGAACTTAGTTGTCTCTGGGTAAAGGGAAGCAGCAAGGCAACGTGGAAAGGCAAAGCTGATCTGAGGACAAATTCTACTTCATCTGCCTTCCAGACATGAGACCAAATTGGCAAGTTACTCAATGTCTTTGAGCTTTAGTTCCTCAACTGAAAAATCAGGATAATGTCTACCTTGCAGGGTTGAGGGAAGGATCAGATTTAATATAATGAAAGCACTGGATGTAATGTCTAGCTTACAGCAAGTGATCAATAAATAATAGCTTATTATTTGCTTATCTTAATCTAAATAGAAACTTTATACAATTTAGGTTCATTCCATCTTTCAAACACTTGTGATTTACAGCAAGGGGGAGAAAAAAAAGTCTTCTTAAAAAATGTTTACTTATTTTTGAGACAGAGCATGAGCAGGGGGAGGGGTAGAGAGAGGGGGGCGGAGGTTCTGATCTGTACCAACAGCAGTGAGCCTGATATGGGGCTTGAACTCACAAACCGTGAGATCATGACCTGAGCTGAAGTAGAATGTTCGACCGACTAAGCCACCCAGGCTCCCCAGAAAGGTCTTTTTTTTTTTCTTTACATGTCATTGTTAAAAGGCATCAGACTGTCTTTCTGTTTGGATGGGGTCAGTAGAAATTAATGTGAGTCGGTTAGATCCATTCCCTTCAATACTGCTGTTAATGAGAGAA
This sequence comes from Crocuta crocuta, assembly GCF_008692635.1. Lineage (NCBI taxonomy): Eukaryota > Metazoa > Chordata > Mammalia > Carnivora > Hyaenidae > Crocuta > Crocuta crocuta. Next base: position 4,855,255 of record NW_027527591.1, on the reverse strand, counting down.
CAGGACTCATAGGCCAGGCAGACTTGTTTTTGCCAGCCCGAACGCCGGGGAAAGAGTGCAACACACCTCCGGCTGGGTTTGAACCACTCACATAATACTTTAGCAACACTTGGAAATTGTCTTTCTTAACCTTTTCCTTCTTGTAATTTGTCACAAGTTAATACAACATTATAACAATCCACCAAAAGTCACAAGGCCGCTCCATGGTGAGCATGACAAGGCTGAGTAACCAGGTGGCCATTTAGATGAGTCACGATGAAGGTGGGACGGACCTCTGACATGAGGTTTGGCTATCCCTCCACTTATCTTCCCCAAAGTGCCAGCCTCCGTGAATAAAATCATGACAAAGTAATTAGCAGGAAAGCATATGTAGCTCTTGCTCCACACCCCAGCCTCCTTCACCAAACCGGCCTATCTCCGTGAGAAAAGGCAGAGGCCCCAAACAGTGAAACAGAGTTTGCTTCTGCTTTCCATTAAACTTAATTTCTTGTACTGAGGAAGAATCTAGTCTCATTTACCTGGCTGGAGACTATGCATATATGATTATTTCAGAGTTTTTTTAATGGCCATGCAGTCAAAAGATCCACATTTTCCTTTGTCATTTAAAGTTATGCGTCCTCTCCTCACATGGGAGGAAAAGGGCAAAATCAACACCAAGCTGGTATCTTCTTCCCAGTTTTGCTGGCTTTCCTTGTTTTTTCTTTTTACTTTTGCAATCTTTCTACAAATTCTTTTCACTCATCATTTTAGGCACTTCTAAAACTCCAGGAGCCGCCAAGTATCACTTTCCATGATCCAGCCGGCTGACAAATGTACCAAATATGCTTATCCTTCTTGTGTGACTACAGCCCACGAAAGCTGCCTGGTTGAACTTCCAGTTCAGGGATACACACATTTCCCCCCTTTCTATTCTGGTCAGGACGGTCAGCATTGGAATTTGAGGCCTATGGCTTTCTTGCAGACTAAGACAACAGTCTTTATTTGATTTACTTTCTTGCAGACCAATCAAAAATTACAATTAAGTTAAAAAATAACCTGGTGCTGCCTTCTCCAAACCACAGTTTCAGAAACAGCTGCTTATTACTCATGTGTGGCACCAGGAAATTGCAGTGTCATGTTCAAGGTCTGTGGCCAATAGAGATCTGCGGGATTGGGAAAAGGGCACAAATGATTCTTTTAAGTCCATTACCTTCACTCCCTTGGCACCACCACAACACTCAAAATCTACGGGGCGGGGGAGGGACAGACAAGAAGGAAGAAAAAACTTTCTCATTGAGTTTCTGTGTGCATTGGCTAATTCCTTCCCCCTGATTTGTCAAGTTACCTTGCATCTCAATACAGGCATTCCTCAGCCATTGTGTAACATCTAGATTCTGGACAACTGTTGGGAATACAGTGATGAAGAGGGCCATTGCACTTGACAAATGGCCCCTCCTTAAAAGTCTAACCAAAAGACCCCATTCATGGTAAACAAAGCCACCTGTCACTCACCAGTAACAAGCTAGCTCGATGAAATGAATCAAAACTGTCACGTCGTAAAATGATTTCAAATATAATTTAGTTTGCGTTCGCTTGGCCAGAGGACCATGAGAGAGGCTGTGCTCACTATATTTTCTCTGAGTGCCATTTCTCAGCATTAACAGATGCGGACAGTGATGTCTAGTGATCTCGGCCAGGTGAGTTTGTGGAGTGCGAGGAAAAAGCAGCCTGTAGATTCTTTTCAGGCTGAAAAACCCGGACACACAGAATATTCTGAAATTTCATTCAGTTCGAAATTTTACTATTCTTAATGGTAAGTCCTTAAAAATAGAAAATAAAAAGCATGCCACCATATTATTTTTCTTAAAAATAGAAAATAACTAGGGGAGCCCGGCTGGCTCGGTCGGTAGAGCATGTGACTCTGGATCTCAGGGTGGGTGAGTTCACCCACGCAGGGCATATAACTTAGTTAAAAGGGGGCAGGGGGAGAAAGTAACTAGTATTAGGGGCATTTCCTATTTCAAAAAGTTTGTTGAAACTCCATTTCCCCATTGCTAACCTTGGAGCCCTTTATAATGGCTCAGTGCTGGGATGTTTGTATATAAACAGAAAACTTCTTCTCTAATTAGCTGCTCCCCACCCCTCTCACAGGACTGAAACTCTGGTTAATCAAGCACTTCCCTGAGGTGGATTATGATGTCACCAATTAGCTCTTATCTGAGCCTCTCCCAAAGGTGACAATTTCTACTTAGACTTTGTAAACTATATGATAATTTAATCTGGGTTGATGTAATTGGGTAGATTTGTGAGTGGTCATCATTTCTATCAGATCACACTTTGCTTCCTGTTGGAAACAGTCTCAGGGAATAAAAGAAAAAAAAAATTCAATTTCAATGGTCTTCAATGGGTGAATAGCAGACGTGAACGCAAGGATACAAGTTTCTTACTCAGAACAATGTCTGGGGTGGGGCCTACTGCAGACAGGTTTCCTGCACTAGGTCAAGGTCACCAGGGGTGCAGCCTCGGCAGGCCACAGCCTCAAGGAACTTCAGTGGAAGTATTTACAAAAGGTGAGTCCAATTATCCAATTATGGGGTCCACATGCGAGCCCCCCAAACAGGCCGAGGTACACATGTAATTATGAGGAAAACAGATTAAAATCGTTTAAACGGAGACAGTTCCAGATAATTCTCATGGTACGGTCAGCAGAATTTTACTTCTCTGTTGAGTTAATTAGTTATATGTCTGAAATTAATTATATTTAGGTCTCTATTGTGCATTTTGGCTCTAGTTAAGGTATTATTGACTCACTGAGTAGCAAATAAGGAAAGGCCCTAAGTGGTCTTTTAAACTCAGCTTCCTTAATATGTAGAAAACTAAGGTCTAGAGGTGACGCGTGGTGCCCAGGGTCACTCAGCTGGTTGGCGACAGACCCAGACTCCCCCTCGTACGCGCATTTCACTACTCTAGGAAAGAGCCTTCCAAGGGCACCTTCGGTCAGAGTGTAGCCACTGGGTTTGGTTCAGCCTGAGAATTCTGGGGGCCCCTGGACGCCTACTGATCCACCATACAGGAATGGAGGATTTCTAAACCGACTCGGTTCCTGCACGGAGCAAGATGCGAAGCCCACATTGGTCCATGCTCATCGCCACGATTCCATCTGAACGGTACTTGCCCGTGCCTTACAGATCATTTTTTTTTTTTTTTGGTCCAACCTATTTAGTCCTTGTATGAAAATTCTCTTAAATGGTCACATCTTGTGTTGTTTTCTGAATATGGAACATGATTTGAAATATTACATTATTATTAGTTGAACTCCTGGGAATTTCATCACTTAAAGTAACCACCAAATTCTGTGTCAAAAATGGACTTACCATCAACTTAAACCCTAGCCTATTTACCAAAACTGGAGATGTAACTTCTTAAAAGGAGCGGCAACTACAGTTGGGAAAAGCAAAGCAAAACAAAACATTTCCCTCTATGCATGTGATGTGGGAGGAATGAAAGAAGTATGGCTTTTCAGAGAGGGCTTGAGTAGAGACCAATATAAAACATCTTAACAGGAAACAATACAAGACTCCACATTTGAAGGGACAGAGACATACAGGAGAAATAGAGGCAACAATAGCTGATCACGTAAGGACAGGAGGCACATAAAAGGCAGAAAGTGAAGAAGGGAAGGAGAAGTAGGGAAAGGATGGAAACAAAAGAAAAGAAAAAGTTAAAAAAATAGAAAAGGTCAATTCAAATGCTCACAAAAAGAAACAAAGGACAGGGCTGACCAAGAGAGGATAAGGAGGTGACACTTCTTGGCTTCTATTCCCAGTTATGTCCCCGATAAGCCGTGCAACCTTTTTTTATAAGTCACTTCACTTCTCCGTGCCTCAGTTTCCTTATCTACAGAATAAAGGAATTGTACTAAGTCATTCAAAACTAGAGGATCAATAAGGATCCCTCTCAGTTTGAAGATTCTATGATTTTGTGATTAACCAACAGGGAAGACATCAAAAGAAGCTTGTTGAATACCCCCAGGAATGTAGAAAGGGAATATCTGGGGAGATAGATAAAAGGTGAGTTTAACCAGACTAATTAGAAGATACCCAAGGAAATTTTCAAAAGAAGTGAAATAATGTCACCAGCTTTTTATTCGTCTTCTTGCTGAGTGCCATTCAAAGAGGGAGTTAATGCTTTTTAGGAATCATCCCTCACAGGTGTGCAACCAGATATCGGTTTTCCTGAAGACGTCTGCAAATCCCTTCCTGTCATCAATGCATTTAATTAGTTAAAGTTTAGACAGCACTTAGGGACAGAAAGCACAAATGTAAGTGCTCCAACATTATTATTACTTAACAGCTTTTAAGAGACCAGCAGTGCCTAAGATTAAATGAGAAACCAAAATGGGTTTCTGCTAGAAGGTTCTGATCTAATACATTGCTGGCTTGCTGATGGGAGAAAAATGAACCCTGCATCCGAACTGGAACAGGTGCTCCTTATTAGCTTGCGGGCCGTTGTCCAAAGACAACTGGGAAGTTTTATTCTTCGCCTTAAGGAGTCAACAAGTAGTAAAGGAGCGCTCACCGCGTGGCACTGTGATGCTTTGATAATCCTGGTTTTCAAGAATATTATCTGCTGTGTTTGTGGCGTCTGTGTGCTGGGCATCTATATACACACGATATGGATTCAAATATATATGGGAACTTACTGTACAGTAAAAGTGGGGAAAGATGAATTATTTAATAAACAACGCTGGGGTAACTGGGGAGACATTGTGGAAAAAAATAAAACTGAACTAACTCATTCCATCAGAAAACGTAATTGCAGATAACTTGAAGATTTAAATATAAAAGAAAACTGTAAAAGTATTTTAAAACTACAAAAAATATTAGAAAAAAGTGTTAGCAAAATATTTACATGAGAAAATATTTTATAATCTTAGAAGCCTTAAAAGAGTGATAAATGTGAACATGTAAAATTAAAACATTAGTGAAATATAAAGTATGACACAACAAAAACGAACTGGGAAAAATAGTTCCCATTTATATAAAAAAGGGGCAATTTCCTTAATATAGAAGAGTTCTTTCAAATTAATAAGAAAAAGACCAACAACATAAATAGGTTCGTGAAATACACAGGCAATGAACACAAGCTACAAGTGGCAAATTAAAAAAAAAGATGCTCAGCCTTACTTACAATGGAAAATATACAAATTAAAATAATAGTGTGAAGTTACTTTTTATCAGATTGGCTAGGATTAAAAAATGTTATTAAGGGGCGCCTGGTTGGCTCGGTCAGTTAAGCGGCTGACTCTTGATTTGGGCTCAGGTCATGATTTCACCATTCGGGAGTTGGAGCCTCACATCCTGCTCTGTGCTCACAGCACGAGCTGCTTCGGATCCTGTCTCCCTATCTCTGCCCCTCCTCCACTTGTGCATGTGTTCTCTTTCTCTCTCTCTCTCAAAGATAAATAAATGTTTAAAAAAAGGTAATGTAGACAGTTAATGTGGGTGTAGGCAAACAGACACTCCCAAGATACTGAATGGAAGTATAAATCGGTTCCACCTTTGCAGAAGGCAAGTGGCAATGCTTATGAAACTACAAAGCACACACACCCTTTGACCCAGCTGTCCCACCTTAACTAATTTACACTACATAGTCACACAAGTGCTCAGAGAAATAAACGAGGGTGCTTGCTGTAGTATTGGTTCTAATAGAGAATGCACTGGTTAAAAATTAAGGTGACTATACTATGCATGCAGCTGATAAAAGAATGAGGTAAACCTTTATGTGTACTAAATGTGCACATATGCCCACATGTCCACAGTACACTGTTAAGTGAAAAAGGCAAGATGCAGAAAGGAAGTACTGCTTGATCCCATTTGCAAAAAAAAAATAAAAATTAACATTTGTAAATGTGTAGAATTATCTAGAAGGAGACAGACTGGCTATAGTTAACAAAAGCTACCTCTGCAGAGTGGTATGTTGGGGGAGAGAAGAGAATTCTGTAATATCAGAAAGAGAAATTAAGGAAATGATCCCATTTATAATTGCATCAAAAAGAATAAAACACCTAGGAATAAATTTAACCAAGGAGGTGAAAGACCTGCACATTGAAAACTATAAGACACTGGTGAAAGAAACTGAAGATAACACATGTAAGTGGAAAGATATTTTGTGCTTATGGATTGGAAGAAATTAGTATTTTATTATTATTTTTTAATGTTGATTTATTTTTGAAAGAGAGAGACAGAGTGCAAGAAGGGGAGGGGCAGAGGGAGAGAGAGAGAGAGAGAGAGAATCTGAAACAGGCTCCGGACTCTGAGCTGTCAGCCCAACCTTAGTTCTAACTTGGGAATGGTGAGATCATGACCTAAGCCAAAGTCAGATGCTTAACCGACTGAGCCACCCAGATGCCCCAGTATTTTTTGTGAAAAGTTTATTTTTGAGAGAGAGAGAGAAGAGAGAGAGAGAGAATCTCAAGCAGGTTCCATGGTGTCAGTATAGAATTGGAGGCAGGGCTTGGACTCATGAACAGTGAGTCGGACAATTAACCAAGTGAGCCACCCAGCGTCCCCTGGAAGACTTAGTATTGTTAAAATGCCTATACTTTCCAAAGAAATCTAAATTCAATGGAATCCCTACCAAAATTCCAATGGCAGTTTTCACAGAAACAGAACAAACAATCCTCACATTTGTATGGAACCACAAAAGACACCAAATTGCCAAAGCAATCTTGAAAACGAAGAACAAATCTGGAGGCATAATGCCCCCTGATTTCAAACAATATTACAAAGCTATAGTATCAAAACAGTATGGTATTGGCATAAGAACGGACACATAGATCAAGGGCACAGAATAGAGAGCCCAGAAATAAATCATATGTATAAGGTCGATTAATTTATGACAAAGGAGCCAAGAATATACAATAAGGAAAGGACAGTTTCTTCAGTCAATGGTGCTGGGAAAATTGGACAGGTGCATGCAAAAGAATGAAACTGGACCACTATCTTATACCATACACAAAAAATTAACTCAAAATGGATTAAAGATTTGAATGTAACAGCTGAAGCCATAAAATTCCTGGAAGAAAACATAGGTGGTAAGCAACTTGACATTAATCTTGGCAATGATTTTTTTTTTATTTGATACTAAAAGCAATGGCCACAAAAGCAAAAATCAACAAGTGGGACCACATTAAACTAAAAAGTGTCACAGAAAAGGAAATCATTGACAAAATGAAAGGGCAACCTAGTGAATGGGAGCAAATATCTGTAAACCCTGTTTTTCTTCCTTCCTTCTTTCTTTCTCTTTTCTTTCCTTCGTTTTCTTCCCTCCCTACCTTCCTCTCTCCCTCCCTCCCCTTTCTTTTCTCCTCCCCTCCCCTCCCCTCTCCTCTCCTCTCCTTTCCTTTCCTTTTCTTTCCTTTCCTTGTTTCTTGCTTGCTTGCTTTCCCTTCACATACCCAGTATGGAGCCCAATGTGGGGCTATGACCCTGAAATCAAGAACTGAGCTGAAATCAAGAGTCAGATGCTTAGCTGACTAAGCCACCAAGCTACCCCAATCCTACATTTGATAAGATGTTAATATACAAAATATATAAAGAACTCATACAACTCAACAGCAAAAAGGAATCTGATTAACAAATGGGTAGAGAATCTGAACATTTTTCCAAAGAAGACACACAGATGGTCAACAGGTACATGAAAAGTGCTCAACATCAGTAATTAACAGGGAAACAGAAATCAAAATCACAGTGAGCTATCAGATTGTATCTTTTAGAATGGCTATTATTGAAAAGGCAACAATGACAAGTGTTGGCAAGAATGTGGCAAAAAGGGGAACCCTTTTGAACTATTGTTGGGGATGTGATTTGGTGCAGCCAATATGGAATATGGTATGGAGGTTCCTCAAAAAAATTAAAAATAGAATCACCATATGATCCAGCAGTTCTACTTCTGAGTATTTATCTGAAGAAAATGAAAATGCTAACCAGAAAAGATACCTGCACTCTTGTGAACACTGCGACATTATTTACAATAGCTAGAATACAGTCTAAGTGTTCATCAATGGATAAATGAATAGAGACTGTCACTCACACACACACACACACACAGGAATATTACTCAGTCATAAAAAAACAGTGAAATCTTGCCATGTGCGACCACAGGGATGGACACTGAAGGTGTTCTCACATATATGGAATGTAAAAACACAACAATAAAAATTCCCTTCTCCTGCAAACCCCCAAGCTCACAGATACAGAGAAGAGATTGGTGGTGGCTCCACTCCATGGGGGGCGGAGAGTGAAATGGGTGAAGAGGGTCAAAAGGTACACATGTCCAGTCATAAAATAATTAAAGTTATGGGGGTATAATGTACAGCATGGTGACTATAATTAATACTGTATTGCATATTTTAAAGTTGCTAAGAGAGACCTTAAAAGTTCTCATCACAAGAAAAAAATGTTAACTACATATAGTGATTTATGTTGTGGTGACCATTTTGCAATATACACAAATGGTGCCTCATGTAGCACACCTGAAAGGAATATAATGTTGTATGTCAATTACACCTCAATACAAAGGAAAGAAAGCTATTCACAGACATTCAAAGGTGATAACTTCTTAGAAGTAAAAGAGGGGGTGCTAAGAGTGGAGAGGGAAGAGAACTTTGGGTGGTAACACTGGAGGAACAAATTGGTGACTGGGCGACTGTGTGGATGATGTTTGTAATACAGAGTTAAATTCTATTTTGATCTTTGTAAACAGCTTTGAAGCCTCACACCTGCCGCCTCTTGTGCCCCACACGTGGGCAAGTGGATGGGCAATGCTTTCCCTTCAGCACCTGCAGGAGATTCAAAGCACCCAATTTCCTGCTTCCTACTGGAATCCTCAGCCAGGCCCATCCCCTAACCCCAATAAAAGCCTTAAGCCAGTCTGCTTTCTTACTCTCTCCAGCCATTTTGGAAGAGCTTGAGCTCTGCTCATCCCTGAGACTTCAATTTGTAAGTAACTAGCCTTTTCATACTTTCAAAAAAATATATATATATATATATAATTCTGTTTTTTGATGTTTAAATTATGAATGCAAGTTAATATTTTTATGTTTAAATTGTTAAAAAAACAATGACAGCTCTACAAAGCATGGCTTTAGAAATATATAACTAATTTGCATAGGCATATATGTAAGCTTTATAAAAATGTAGAGGACCTTCATTTTCTGGTTTTGTATGGCCTGTGTTTTTACTTGTCTCTGATAATATGTTCATTTTCACAAAAGGTCTTGAAAATTGCCTATCAGTGAACCTGTCATGACTGCATTAGACGTGATGCTTGTATCTAAGGAGACCTGTGTGTCTAATCAGAATGTTCCCTGACTTATGGGTGTTAGGTTTTGGAAGGTAACACTGCCCCATTCAATTAGAATGACTTATAAGATATGTGGAGTGTCAACAGCCCTATCTAATACCAGGCAATTTAAGGTCAGCTTTTTGTTTACATAATTATCACTGAATTCTAGACATTTAATCTTATCTCTTTAAATACCTAACTGGGAGTTAGTAAGTAAGCAATCATGATGCATTTGCATTTTCTATGAATCTCACTTAAATGTTTTAAATGCTCTTTGGCAGCTCTGCTTTTTCCTTCCTGTCCTCTCAGAAATGACCTGACCTCGTGGCTCCCTCCCCTGAGGCACATTATTTGATCTTGATCACCAGGTTGGTCCCCACATTCCAATGGTTTTAAATTGTGTTTTTGTAGTCATTAGGAGGAGAAACAGTATTGATATCAGAATTTTTTTTATCCATCCCCCAAACATTCAAAGGTGATAATAATTTCATGCCACCCAGGGCACTGTGCAGGGGAAGTCTGTTACCCAGCTTGAACACTTTTGCCATGTCACTCGGTGTCCATCCAAGGAAAAGTCAGTGTACTGACTGACCTCCCTTAGACTTGGCCTTAAGCAAAAAATGAAAACCATGATTTTTACAACAGAAGGACATTCAAAGACCAGATCAGGTTCAAAGAAAAAGCATTTTGAACAGCATGCCCACACATGACATGTTCAGAGTTTTGGCAAAATCTAAATGGAAAAGTGTCCTAAGAAAGCAAGCCCAGGAAGGGGCCAGTTTTCCAGAGGGCTGAGGGCAGATCGCCTGTGACTTGGGCCAGCGTCTAACCTCCTTCACACCACCCAATGGCCTGCCTTTCTCCCTTCCAGCATCTCTCTGTCACCGGGCCAGAAGAGACAGGACTTTTCTACAGCCAAGTGCTACTGCCGGTAGCTCTAGTGAAGGAAAACTACCAAGCAGCGCAGAGTTTCACACGAGTTGTAGAGGTTTTGGTTTTCTCGGGCGCTCTGTGCTTCAGGTGCATGGTTAATTGAAAAAGGCTTTTACTTCGCTCCCTCTGTTAGTCTTTCTCTTCTAATTTTTTACTCATTTTATTTTTTAAGTGAAGAGCACTCCGCTCCTTGAAACTCGAGGATGTTGGAGAGTAGCTTATTGTCAACTGGGAGAAGAGGTTTCATTTGGCTCTCTCCTACATATTGAGGTATCCCACACATCCGGAATAGTGCACAGATCTAAGGTTCAACTCCATGAAATTTTACACGTGTGTGAAACTACTATTGTCCTACCTACTCCGTTGGCCTCCAGCCCCAACCAAGCCAACCCATTCTCTATGGCATCACCAGAAGGATCTTATTAAAATATCTGACCAAGTGATACAAATGACATCAGCTGTTGTACCACCCCCACAGCAGTGACTGTTTAATCTGTGCTGGTCACTGCCCTAAGCTTTTTAACTCCGTTGCTCCTTTAAACTAATACAAGTCAAGCACTTGGAACGTTTGCAGGCACACTGTGAGGACTAAATAAATAATTATGCACAAGAACCCTGAAAGGTCAATATTTTTATCATTGCCAATTTGTAGGTAATAAAACCAAGGCTTATGAGGCTTGCAGCATGTGCCCAAGGTCGCCCAGCCTTAATGTGTAGAGTAGGGAGCTGGACTCCCAGGCCCACTGTAACCCACTTCGGTACGTTCCTAGAGCTGGTATTTCTTTAACGAAAACCCCTCGAAGCCTCCTCAGCCCCTACAAGATAAGGCCTCGGCTCCTTAGTATGCCCTGCAGGGTCTTCCCAGGAGCTAGGTACTTCCTATCTTTCCACACTTGCTTCTAGTTTGTATCTGCTGTGCCTCTAGCCTCTGCTCTCACAATGCCCGCCTACCTCCTCGTTCCCTCAAAAAGTTCTGTTTTTTTTTTAATTTTTTTAATTTATTTTTATTTTTTAAAAATANAAAGTCGGAAAGTCGGACGCTCAACCGACTAAGCCACCCAGGCGCCCCAATTTACTTCCAATTCTTATTGCAACTGGCCTAAATAAGCAGCATCCTACTTCTGTCACAGGTAGGTAAGCAGATGGACACAGAAAGCGTCAGGGGCTTGTCTCCTGATCAGAGGACCAAGAGGCATGAAACTGGGAGTTGAAACTGCAGCCTGTAAGACTTCAATGCCCAGTCATTCCCACCCCATTCCCATGCCTCTCCAGGCACGCGCTCTCCTACGTGGCCCAAATGTCACCTCGCCTCTAAGGTGTTTTTGCCTCTAGCCCCCATTTGACCCCATCTTGCTCTGCTGCCCTTCCACGGGGATAAACAGATCACTTGTTAAGGAGGAATGGATCCTGCTCCGTTTCCATTTCAGGCCTTTCCAAGTGCATTCAGCCTTTGCATTTGGAAAGCTGAAACAGTATTTCTGGAATATTCCTACTGCAGGCCCCGGAACCAAACCCTTTTTATTTTTAATTTTTTTTATTTATTTATTTTTAAATATTTTTTAAAAATGTTTTATTTATTGCTAGGAGAGCGAGAGAGAGACAGCGTGAGCAGGGGAGGGTCAGAGAGAGAGAGAGTCACAGACTGAAACGGGCTCCAGGCTCTGAGCTGGCAGTCAGCGCAGAGCCCGACGCGGGGCTCGAACCCACGAACCGCGAGATCATGACCTAAGCAAAAGTCGGACGCTTAACTGACTAAGCCACCCAGGCGCCCCTGAACCAAACCATTTTTAAATGGCAACTTCGTCCAAACAGAATAGCAAGTCTTTGACCAGATGAGGCTACGGTTTAATGGCCTGAACCTAGAGGGCAGAGGGGCTGCTGCCAGTTACACCCCACATGCGCTCTAGCAGAACCCCGGGGAAGGTGTGATTCGTGCGCCCCTGGGACGGGCACAACTCCTAAGGGGTGAGCTAGTCTGCTCTCCAAACATGAGACATAGAGGACAAACGCTGTGGGCAGCCAGAGAGGCCAGAGCGGGCAATTTTTGAACTGCTCTTGAAAAGCATTTTATCATTGGAATAGCTAACATTCTTGTTGATTATGTAGAATAAAAAACGCTGTAGCATTTGAACATTTGGTGCATGTTCAGCTCCTTCTGTACCTCAAAAATGAATATTAATGTGCAGTCTGTAAAAGTGTCCCAACTTGACAGGAGGTGGCTGGCTGTGCAACTGCCTCCTGACAACCTTTGGCAGCATTTGGTTGTGATCGTTCAGTCGTAGTTGTATTTAAGATTGTAAAATACGTTAATTCTTTTAGCTTATTAATCTTACATAAATTTAAACGACATGTGTTTCTTTTCGAGTCCTGAGCTAACCATTCTCCTTGTTAAGAAGTACAAAAAGTGCAAAAATTCAACTTGGAGTTAGTACGATTATTAAAATAATTTAAAAAGGAAACTGGGTTGACAAGGTGATTTCCAAAGTTGATCCGGAAGGATATAAGGACAGGCGTTAAGTAAGACAATTTTGTAAAACACGAATATAAGGATCTATTTAGGCTATCAGACCTGAAAATATCATAAAATTCACATGATTGGTACTGGCAATTGGAATTGCTACTGAGGAAACAAAAGTGACTGCTCAGAAACAGATCCCGGACACACGTGTAATTAGATTATGATGAATATGGAATCAAAAGTCAGCAGGGGCAGAAATGACTACTTAACCATTTGGGGGGAAATCCCCCCTCTACCCTCACTTATATAATGAAGAAAAATCCCAGAAATTATTGAGTGCATAAAATAAACTATTTTAAAAGACAAAATGCAAATTATCATTCATCAGATTCAACCACGGAGAAAGGCTTTCAAAGCCACAGAAACAAAATCACAACAGGGAAAAGTGAACAGATCTGAACGCCTAAAAGTTGAAAACTTCTGTTTATCACAAGGGCTAAAAACAAAATGAGGAAAAACATGATCCTTAACATATAAGGAACTCATGCAAACTCAGTGGAAAAAAATAGCCTGTCCTCAAATGGGCAAAGGATGTGGTTAATTTTTTAAAATGTAATAAATACGTAAAAACACATTTAGCTTCCCAAATAATAAAACAGGCGAAATCAGTGATGAGGAATCTTTTTTTTTTTTTGCCTCTAAAATTACCAAAAGTGTGTGTGTGTGTGTGTGTGTGTGTGTGTGTGTGTGTGTGTGTGTTTAAAATCTCTGGCTAATGCTCCAGGGATCTGAAGAGAGAACCTGACGTGTTGGCAGGTATAGATTTAGTACAATCTACCTAGAGCTTTTAATAAGTTCAAACCCTGACTATAATAATTCTTCTGAATTTATCTTAAATAATCAAAAGCTAAATGATTTTATACAAGGATGTATATCCTAGTATTGTATAAGGAAAAGGCATTCAACTATAGCAATGGAATCTTCTACATGAAAGCAAAAGAGCTAGTGCTTCTGAAGATTATTTAATAAGTTAAAGCAAGACAAAAATTTAAATGCTGTAAAGAATGAGCCATGTTTTATACCTATACCTGCATGGGAAAGACCTAGCCAGATGTGTACCCGGTTGTTAACTGTGGCAGTGGGCTAACGACGGCAACAGCAGCAGCTAACCCTGGCCAGCTATGTGACCTCATTTAAGCCTCACATCATCGTTAGATCTGACTCCCCTCGCCGTATGTGAGGATGCTGAGCTGTGGGGCTGGGACTCAAAGTCTGATCTCCAAGGGCTGGGGTGTGAACTTCTCCGCCATGCTGCCTGGTGGTTATTTTCTCCTGACTGTTTGTGCTTCCCCGATTCTGTGCCATGAGTAGACTTTAATAATCTAGGGAGAAACCGAGCTTTTTGAAAAGTAAGTCGGGGCCAAGAAGCCCTTGGAAGTCTTGTGTTCTGTCCCATGACAAGCTGTGGTATGGGAGACTGTGCCGCCAGCAAGTCCTCTCACTCTTACCCTTGGCTCTGGGTTCTCTTTCCTAAATTTCTGGTCCCTTTCCCCTACTCTTTCCAGTGTGCATCCTGGAGTCACTTGGCCTAGTGAGGGTGGGAAGCCCTTGGAGCATGGCAGTGCCATCCTGGGGCTGATCTGGTCTAGTCTCCTCCTTCCTTTCTGCCTACCCTTTGACTTCTTGGCATCCCTTGGGAATAAGCCTTAACAAAACAAAATAGGGCATCTTGGGGTTAACTCTGGACTTGGCCTTTCACAGTTCTAGGATTCAATTACATTTTTCAGTGGTTCTGCCTTTAAACTCAAACCCTTTTAAAGAGAAATTTAAGGAGAGCAAAACATAGGAAACCGTGCCAAATGCCAATAACATCTTTTAGTCGTTTGGGGAATGGGCAGCTTTAGAAACCGCAAATTCCCACTTATGCAAGGGCCACTTGAACTTTTTTCTTGATTGCTTAGTGACAGAAGCCTGGCTTTAGACCATGGTCAGAGTTGTTCCCTCTTGTTTTCTTTCTCTCTCTTCCTCTGAAAATACTTATAAAAGGCCTGAGTTATCACAAGAGTTGCCTAATCCTAAAGCTCCAATCAAGTAACAAACATCACTTCCCACTGATGTCGTTCATTCCAACTGAAAAGCAGATCCGGGTCTTAGTACCTGTTATACCTGCTCAACAAGCCAGCCTACTGAACCCTGAACTCTTAAGTTTGGAGGCTCCACACACAGGACTTCACCACCAGTTGGCAAGGCTTTGGAACCATGTGCTCGGCCAGGCATTCTGTCTCCCTTTTCCCAAAGAAAGTCACAAAGGGGGAAGATCTGAATATTGTTGTATGATTATGCTGTCCAAAACCATGGCTGGCACAACAGAAAAAGTCCCAGAGAGCTCTTCTGTGACTATCAGGGACTAGGAACCCAAACATCAGAGTCTGATTAGGAGGTTCTTCTTCTCAGCCCTCACCATCAGAGCTAGATTATGGTGTGACCCAGCCAGTCCCAGAACATGAACAGGTAAACTGTACAACATTATCACCAAATAACTTGGAAATAAGGTGCCAGTGAGCTCACATTTTCATAGCTACTCTTTAAATTACTGGCAAATGTGAACTATTTCCTCTAGAGGATAAGTAGATAGCAGTGAAATTTTTAAAAAAAACCTCTTTATATATTGAGTACTGAGCATTTTGGTGGTAAGCACATATAAGGTGTACAGACAAACTGTAAGCCAGGAAAGGCATCCTGGAATGATGCACCAGACAGTCTTCTATGCAACAATTAACATGGGTGCAAGAGATGAGCTTCACTGCATAAATGTTAACGTCAATGGATTCTGTAAAAATTGCAAACAAACTAAGAACTATAAAGTTGAAAAAGGTACAAATACTAGCTAAATGAATCTAGCAACATATAAAAAGAATTAAACAGTATAACCAATTGATTTATTCCAGGAATGCAAGGTTGGTTTAACATCAGAAAATCAAACACTGTATTAAGCCATATTAATAAAGGACAAAAACCACAAGATCTCAATAGATGCAAACAAAACACACACACACACACAAAAGCATTTGACAAGAAGGGAACTTCTTCAATAGATATAGGTTATCCATGGAAAAACTCCATCAAAAGCATATTTAATGATGAAAGACCAAATGTTTTACTCCTAATATCAGGATTTAGACCAGGACATCTGTTTTCAACACATCTATTCAATATTTTATTGGAGGTTCTAGCTAGGACAATTAGGCAAGAAAAAGAAAAACTGATGGTGAAAAAATCTGGTATATGAAAATGTTGGAAACATTTTGCTGACCTGAAAGCCAGTAGGAGGAGGAGGAAGGAGGAGGAGGAGAAGAAAACCTTAAGTACATTTTGATCAAGACCGTGTAATTATACCTTTGTATGTTGCTTGTACTCTTGGAGAGGCTGTGACTAACACTATCCAGTTCATAGTTATGGAAACACTTATCAGGAGTAAGTAAAAGAGGTAGTGCTACTGTTAGAGCATGTAATACATTTTTCATTTTTTTAAATGTTTATTTTGAGAGAGAGAGGGGGAGAGAGAGAGAAAATCCCAAGCAGAGCCTGATGTGGGGCTTGCACCCATGTACTGTGAGATCATGACCTGAGCCAAAACCAAGAGTTGGATGCTTAACTGACTGAGCCACCCAGGCACCCTATAATTCTACATTTTCAACAGAAAGAAGTATAATGTATTTTTATCGATAATCAGTTTCTCACTCCCTTTTCCTATCAACTAAACATACTAAATACCATCTGAGTACCTACGAAAAGTAAAAGAGTACCAATGAGGAAGATGTCAAATTATTAGCCTGCTGGTGCATCCACGTATTTCAGTCTGGCCTTGCTTTCTGCAGGTTATCTGGGTCATGGCTATTCCCAAGAGAAAATCGATGACATTAGTCTGATAGACCTGTTCCAGGTCCCTTTGTACTGGATCATGAAAACCTCCATATGGATATGGGGCTTCGTGTCAGACCAGAAACAAGCCATTGCCATCTGTTGCTGAA
Organism: Crocuta crocuta; assembly: GCF_008692635.1. Lineage (NCBI taxonomy): Eukaryota > Metazoa > Chordata > Mammalia > Carnivora > Hyaenidae > Crocuta > Crocuta crocuta. The sequence goes on along the minus strand of NW_027527591.1, from coordinate 4,838,506 downwards.
ACTGAGGCCATTGGGTAGATAAGGATGAGAACCTGCCTGTCTCTCTACAAAGATCCTTTAAGATACAAGGAAAGCCACATAAGGGACAGGGATACTCAGATGTCTTAGAGTTAGTGAAAGACAGTCATATCCATTGAGTTTACAGAGTGATCCAGGGGCCTGGGAATATCTCAGTCTGAGAGCTCTCTGACTAGTTTCTGTTTTATCCCTTAGACCATTGACTATGCTGTTGATCCTGTTGCTTTGGGGTTGCTGGCCAATGCTGGCCTTGAACTTGCCAGATCTGCCCTGGACTTATCCTGAGAAATCATCTGAAATTTTGCTGGAGTCTTTGAACTCTGCTTCTTATCTGCTTTGGCCTTACCATTAACCTTTCCAACTCCAGCCTCCTTGACATTAGGGCATCTGGGGCCTCCTCTCCCTTTTACAAGTCTTTCTTCATCTCCACATGGCCTCCTTCTAGATCAACTCTGAAATCTCATGTAAAATAATGTGTTGATCAAAGCATGAAGTCAAGAAAAAGAAAAATGACTTTTATTCTTAAATATGTCCAAGATTTTTAGCTTCTCTATTCTCTTACATCCCAGAAACAACAGCAGCAACATTAAAGAAAAACAAACAAAAAACCCAATGACTAAGTATTTCTCAGTTGTGCTCTCAACTTTCCGTTTTGGAAACGAAAAGTGAAATAAACATTTTACCAAATATCAATGTTCCAATGGATTGGTTGCTCGCAGCAACTATTTCAGAGACACCTCATCTTTCAAAAAGTATTTTATTAATAATTAGCATCGCAGTCCTGACAGGAAAACTAGAAGCCTAGAGAATAGGCATAAAGAGAATTTCACAAGCAGGAGCTCTTTAATAATTTCCCTGAAGAAAAATGCTTGAATGCCCTTTAGAATGAGATTGGCCCGATTCCACATCACCCTTCCTGAAGTGCTCAAGACTGCTAGGCAACGAAGAGGAATCCGACCATGAACAGTGACTGAGCAACGGCACCCAAATTTCATGTTTTCTGGATCAGTACAATTTTTTAAAGTTCCTCATTTTTACTTATGCCAAATAAGGATATTAAAAACCAAACAATCTCTTGACTATCACTATCCTTTCACAAGAAAGTAATGGGATTTTAACACCAAAAACCCAGGAATTGTATGTTTTCAGGAAAAAATTAAACTATGAGGTGTGATTAAAATCCACTACACTATATTATTTTTCTCTCTTCCATATGTCTGGTGAAAACTGGATGGCAGATGAGCCCCCAGGCCACGCAGGGAGGGTAGGGATCTTTTTGATAAGAGCACCAGGAATCTCACTCAGTGTTTGCCAAAACCATTGCGTTAAAGTGAACTTCAAAACAGAAGAATCAGGATGGTGTTTCCCAGACTTCAATCGTGTGAAAACCCCTTCACAAACGTTGTCCTAGCTGCATTCCACCTGCGTTATTTACGTAATGCTTTATTTAAATGGTGTTGTTTACTTAAGTTTAAAAATGAAAGCCTTGCATGAATACCACAAATGGAAAACCAGTATCCCCTGCCATTAAATCAAGATCCCACAGCTGCTGGAAGACCCTGAGCCTGTTGCCAACTCTGCTCAAACAAAAGGTTAGCAGGTGTTAGGGGTTCAAGTCACACCAGCACCGAAATCAGTCTTTGCTTAATTTAACCTCAAGGACAGAAAGAGAGTGGAAGGGAATCATTTTCTCATTATGTAACTAAGTGTCATTTAATACCATGTCCATGTACTGGCTAAAGCCTCTCTTATACCAACCAGTTTCATTTTGGTAGAAATTCCATGGAATAATGCATGGTAATTAAAAGCACTTGGCTAAATTGGCCTTCCTGAGTTTGAATTTTCCCTGTACTAGCTGGTGACTTTGGGCAAATTGTTGTTACCTGCTCTGCCTAAGGTTTTCATCTAAGAAATGGGCATAACAGTAATAACCAGCGCACAGGCTGGTTGTGAGGATCAAATGAGAGATACACGCAAAGCTCTAAGAAATATAAATAGCACATTAAGAGCTCAAAAATGTTAGTTGTTCTTATTAAACCACACTTTCAGGGATGCCAAATTAGGATACTGAAGGCCTATATTTAAGCTGTATCAGGTATATAGTAATATAGTAACATATTTCTGGAAAGAACAGCTAGGAAATAAGAATGACTATTCTTCTACTAATTTGAGTTAAAATGAATAACTTAATACATATGCATCTATGGCAATTCCTTGTTTATTTGGTTTGTTTCCTTCCATGCCCAATTTTCTTGGCTAAGAGCAAGGTTGAATGATAGATTTTTGCCTTTAAGGCATACCACACAATGACACAAAAAGGTCACACCATACAGAAAGGCTTTCGGGATCTTAACTGTAAATCACTTCTTAGGTAAACAAGGCCATCCAAATATATTAGGCTTTTAATTATGAAATCAATGTCCCCTCTATTTAAACAATAGAATTAACATAGGCTTTAACCCTCAGAGTGGCTACCCGTTGATTTAATTCATATTGTGAAATATAGTAAGGACAGACTTACTCATCACTAAATCATCGAATAAATAAGCTAACATCAAAAAGCAGTCGTTCTGGGGGGCTCCTGAGATGGATTAGATGGTCCTGAACAAGAAAGACATATATTAACATAAGCTAAGCTGTTGCCTTTCATGTGTTTCATCCCCTTTGTCCCTGGAACTATATTTAGTACAGAGAGAACAACATTGCCAGGGCGGTCAAGTAGAAAGAGAGGGTATTAATTTAGTAGATCTTGCTCAAGGTTAGGTAGGGCAAGAGATAGTGGGCAAATACATGTTTAGTTTGTTAAACTACAAGATAAGGTCATTTGGAAATTTACTGCAACCTCTAGATCCTACTTTGGGTTTACCTTGATGGTGGCCTCATTCAGAAGGATCTGGATTTTAAAAATATCTGTCGTCTTTAGTCCCTGTCCATTTTCCAGGGGAGGGACTGTTTCTTCTATGTCTAGAGCATGCTTCTTGGTAACATCGTTATTGCCTCTTCTTCATCTCCACTCGACTTTGGCTGTTTCTTCTTCCAGTGTTCCAAGTTGAACACTTCAGTTTTTCTTTTTTGCGGTCATGATCCCCCATTTGTAACTTGCCTCCCTTTTCTCTACAGAGCCCTTTATTGCTAGGCTTCTCTTCTGATCAGACCAAATCATCATCCTCATTTGCTTTGCTTTTTTAGGAAGGTCTCTCAGCTTTTCTATTGAATTCCTCATCAAACATTAACCATTCTTCTTTAAAAAAAAAATGTTATCTGTCCTTTCCCATCTCTTCCCACACTGTCAAGGACATTTTAAAAGAAATTCCTTCACTCTACTTTTATTATCTCTGTAAGCAATAGAATGTTCCAGATGCTGGAAGTGGAATTAGGCCACATCTTTTAATTTCTCTTTGCACCTTTTCCTAGGACCTACATCTTTTAGAGAGCTTAGCTTGAGTACTTTAGGAGACTACAAAGAGCAGAATAAACTCAGATGCAATACAGCAAATTCCTTTTCCACTTCCTTTATTGAGTTTGCATCTGTTCTGTGTACTAATCAAAGATAGTGCTCAGCTTTGGAGCTCAATAAACCTTAACTACTAGCAGTGGCTCTAGCTTCTGGTGAGTTCTACACCTTACCTATAAATGGTCTCTATGCTCTGGGGTAAATGAAAATGAACACTTTTGGATCTATCTGATTACAATGATCTGAATGGGTCATTTATGGAAGTCTACTAGTGTCCTACAAGTGTCACTTCGCCACTAAAATAAGGGCCAAAATTTCTATCCACATACATGTAGAGCCTGCATTCTGAAGCTGGTGTTCCAGGTGCTGGGGACACTGGTGAACAACTCCAGCAAGGCCCAATTCTTCCAGAGCAATGACTTCCTGTGAGTATTTAAAGGCCCAGGAAAATGATTGTAATCATACTGGTCAAGGAAACCAGGTTAAAACCATCCTGTTAGGGATGTTAGGTGGATGTGCCACTATGTTAACAAAAGCCCCACCTCCTGAACTAAGATACACATTTAAGAGTGGGCAGGTTTAAAAAAAAAATCCTAACCCAACCCAAAAGATAATGGGAATCATCTGTTCTGTTCTCATGTGCAAACCTATAATTTATGGAAAGATGGGAAAGAGAAAGTCCCTGAGGAGACCCAGCCAAGTTCTGTGGTGAAAATTCAACTGCACTCAAAGCTCAGACTGGAAGAGGTGGGGGTGGAGAGGAGCAAGAAGCCACAGTAAAAATAACATGTCCTGAGGCAGCCAGCTCCCTCCTCCCCGTTTCCAGTGCCATTCCCGGGCCAAGCCGCTTTCCTCCCTTGCTTCTGCTGCCCCAGCTCTTCACCATTCACAGGTTATTATTTTTTCCTCTGTGTTTTTCATTCATATTTGAAGAGTTCCAAATTAGCTGTGGTACTCATGATTTCTGCCACAGGGTCATGCCAGCAGTATAAATTGCATGGCATCCTTGGAAACAGGTAGTTAACATCACGTGAGAATGTGTGTTTAGTGAAATAAAATGGAGTCACCAGGAATTTTCAAATTATGGAAAAGAGACCATTTCCTTAAATGCATGACTGTGTATAATATGTGTGCATACTTACATATAAAGTAATTTACTACTAAGGATGTGCTACTAGACCTGATAATAGAAAAGGCTATTATTCTTAAGTGTGGTGTTACTGGTAATATCACCCCACCAAACTCTGATTTTTGAGTTTTAGCTCTATATCATGAGGGCTATGTATTGTCTTATATTTTTTTATTAAAAGAATAAAAATTTTTTAAAATTTATTTAAAAAAAAATTTTTACTAAATTTTTTTTTTGAGAGAGAGAGAATCTTAAGCAGGCCTCACACCTAGCATGGAGCCCAATGCAGGGTTTGGTCCCATGACCCTGATATCATGACCTGAGCTGAAATCAAGACACTCAACCGACTAAGCCACCTAGGCACCCCAGTCAACTACGATTTTACATGTATTTTTTTTTTAATGCCAGTGTTAGTGACTTCTGGGCCATTTGAAAAAGCATTTTTTATTACACTTAATTTGCTTACATCAATAAAAGTTCAGTATATATAGATCTTTATTGGCGCCCTTATCAGCCATATAAGGTAAATTATTATCTATGTCAGAGATGGAGAAATTGGGACCAATCTAAATTAGAAAAGATTGGCAGTAGTGATAGAAAGTGAATGTGAACTATATGTCAGATTGTCCAGGTAGGGAATCCCCTTTGTAACATTTCAGAGTTTCTAATGTTAATTAAAGTGTTCTTGCTATTCATGGACAGCTTTAACCGTGAGAATAAAAAAGAGAAAGCACCCAGAGTCACAGAGTGCAGGATGAGGCCTCATTATGGTGCTGTAAATCAACTGAACTTTGTTAATGTGACTGTGAGGGACTTTTCCCAACAGCACCCAGAGTATTCTGTATACACGCCAGGCACCGCTCCAAGCACTTCACGTATTTATAACGCAATCTCACAATTGTATGAGGTTGGTACTTTAATAACCCCCATTTTACAAATAAGGAAACTGAGCCATAATATGTGTAAGTAATGTGCTCAAGGTCACACAACAGGTGAGGGGTGCAGCTAAGATGCAAGCCCAAGCTGTCTGGCTCCAGACTCCATACCCTCAATCAATATGCTCAGCTGCCTTTGGGAAGGCAGGGCTATCGCTGAACAACAGACTATAGGTATTTAAAGGTGTACTTTAAAATCAGTCATCTGGGGCGCCTGGGTGGCTTAGTCGGTTGGGCGTCCNAAAAAAAAAAAAAAAAAAAAAAAAAACCATTAAAATCAGTCATCTGAACTCAGGAAGAACTAGTCCTAAAGAAAAAAACAAAGATTAATAATGTTTGTGAGATCTTCGGGTCACAAATGCTCACTTGTGCAATAACATGGCTTGAATTAACATACTGCCCCTTTTGAGCTCAGTCTCATACTTGTCTTCCTCTTCCTGTAACTGATTCATTCATTCACTCCATATTTATTGGGCATTTCCTCTTGCCCAGGTATTATTCTTAGAAGTGGAATGCAGGATGGATAAAGACTTGCATTCGAGGTTGAATTTTCCACTTACAGATCAATTGTATTTTTATTTTTTTAAAAGTAGGCTCCATGCCCAACGTGGGGCTTGAACTCATGACCCTCAGATCAAGAATTGCATGCTCTACCATCTGAGCTGGTATTTATAAAGACCCTTACAAGCAAGCCTAAGAACTCCGGTAACATTTTATCTGGGGAATGAGTATCATAGTCTTGGCAAGAATCTTAAAACTGTACCGTCTCTGCACCATGCCTGGAAATTGGGTAGGCACCTCCAGATCCTGGGTCTGAGAGACAGCTCATTGCCTCCTAAATGTACCTCCTTCCTACCCAGAGGATCCCATCAGCATACTGCCCATCTAGTATGAGCATCTTGTCTTACACATGTTTTGAATCCACCACATCACAGAACATAGTACCTAGCAATTCACAAATACTTAGAAGGTCATGAAATAGTCCATACAGAAGTCAAGGAGTGCCTTCCTAAAGTGCTCATAATTTTTTTTTTTAAAGAAGCTACATATTCTTTTTATTTTGATAAATATATATTACATTTACCATTTTAACCAGTTTTTTGGTATATCTCCTCATTCTCTTGATTGGTTACACTTCATTGATTACTTTTCAGAATACTGTAGCTTCTCCTCCTGTTAACCACTTCGTGGGCAATAAAATCACAATTCAAACAAGAAATTGGTTTTCCTAACTAGCACAGCTGGCCCCATGAGCGCCTTCGGATGAATGGCTTCCCGCCTAGAGGTGACTTCAGTCCTCATGGTGCCCCTTCCCTTCCCACCCTCGATGCATCCAGAAGCTAGCTCCAAGGTCTGAAGTTTCTTTGCCTTCCTCATCCTAAGCAGCTGAATCAACTTGTCTCTTCACCCCTTTCATTATCCCATTCTGTCCACCCTATCAGTGGGGTGGAGACTCCTAGCTTCTAAGTGTGCTGAAGAAAACCCCAAAGGCAAGAAACGAGAATAACTTGCTCCTGCTAACAAAACAAACCAGAATACACAGTAGGGGCCAAGACCTCACAGTAGCCAAATCTTTCCTGATCCCAAGGAGCCAGACTGCCTGCCTCTCTATTCTCAGCTCAGGCAATGTGGCTTAAGCAAACTCATAGAAGGAATTCAAGCCTCAAGATCCATTTTCAGCTTCTCCCAGATCCCCGTGTGCCTTTTCATCCTAACTCCATCTTGCCCAGCCAAATGTAAAAGCCTGTGTAAAGACCAGTGCATGTCTCTCTTTGAAAGGACTTGAATGCCCTTATGAACTATCTCCTGGCTGAAATCTTTGGTCCCATGGAGACCGAGAAAGCAGCAGCCAGTTGGAAAACAAAGCAAACAAAAAAAGCGTGTTGTTATCTTTATGTCAAATTAAACTCAGATCTGCTTAATATCTTGGCCAACTTATGCCACAACTATTTTGGCCTTTTCCGCCACCCCAAAGCCTTTTGTGGCCAAAATGTACCATTGTGCTGCTGTTTGACACTGTGTGCCAGCAGGCTTCTGTGCCAAAGCCAAGTAACACCCTTCCTTCTTTGGGTTGTGGGGTAGCAGGGGAGGGTTTCTAATTCCTTTGGTGACCACTGACTAAGAGCTGAGTGGTCAACAATTTGGTAAATTACATACACACCTAAAATGTCAGCTGCATCAGATTTTTGTTCTCTATTCTTCCAGTAGCTGAAGGGAACCTTTAGGCTAAAGGCAATTCTAGAAGAGTTGGGTTTTCTAACCACATTCTGTGGGAGGGATGCTAGCAGAGCTCCAGGCATGCCGGGTCCTGAGCAGTGAAGACTCCTCTTTGATAAGTGTATACGCCGATGATTCAAACCAATGGCAAGCGATGGGAATTAAAATTAGCCAGTTATGAACACACACACACACACACACACACACACACACACACACACACAGACTCTACCACAAAAGTCCCTTTTGGAAGCAGACTAGCTATAAATATATAAACACACTGACACAGGTCAGTCATAGTGATGACTCTAGAATATGCGAAGTCCAAGCTTTCAAAAAACAAAAGCAAATTCATAGCATCATAAGTCCATATGTAATTAGCCTTCTTTCCCTTTTGTCCTATAATATATTCTGTGGGTTATCCAGTTCTTTGCTGGGGAATTTTGCTGTTTTTGATAACTACTGGTCACTGGGTTGGACAGAATGAAAATATTCTGACCGCCACAGTAGTGGTTAAAACTGACCTGTAGAAAGTTTAGGGGCTATGGACTATTTGGGGAACCTGGGAAGGAGCGGGGCCTGAGCACTATGATTGCAGCATCCACATGGAGTCTCCCAGGCACTGGAGTTTTACCTATGTGGTGCTCGTACTCTGAGGCTGCCATTCATGTAGCCCTGTTCCCCTCTTTGCCTTCTAGTCCTTTCTTCCACCCAGTGGTAAGACTTAGTGGAGTTTTAGCAATGGTAGGACTTGGCCTTGCTGCCAGGTGAATCTTGGTATCAGGATGCCTCTAGAAAAAGAAATGTCCGTGCTGGTGGGAAATAGTGAACGTAGTAGTTCAGAGTGTGTGCCCACTGGAGAAGGGGATACTTCAACTGCAGGGTAACCAAGCAGCTGGTTGTATTTGTTGTTCTTTGATTCGATATGTCTGAAACCTTTCATACAAAACTGAAACAAGAGAGGGTATGTGCTAGAACAGACCAGCTTGGGTTTGAATCCCAGCTCCTCTACTTTAGCTAAATGACTTTATGCAAGAGATGAGTAATAATGGTACCCACCTCAGAGGGCTATTGGTATTAAATGAGATAATCCATGTGGATTTAGAACAGGGTCTGGCCTCAAGTAAGCACTCTGGAATGAAAGTCACATTTTTTGAACAAGTAATAGAAAAAAAGCTACAATTAATCTAATTATTTAGTACGATGTTCTCATTTTATGAAGACTAAGCGCTGGAGATATTTTGTGATTTGGTAAAGGATGAACTGCTGTTGCCCTGGGTCATAGGTTTTCTGAATGTCTCTCTCCTCCCTCCTTGACTGAGTGCTATGAAACGGGAGGCCCTTGCCTTCAGTGAGAGTGTGCCTTAACAACTTTGGGAAGAAGCAAGCAGACTGAGAATCCTGGCCCTTCCTAGCTCCTCCTTTCTGTCAGATGCTCAGTCCCTGCCCCCAGAGGGCAATAGGCAGAAAAAGATGAAACTCAAATCAGTAGTTTTACTACCTGTGATTGCCTAGACTTTCTCTCTGCACCCCTGACCTCTGCTCCAGCCAAGAATCCATTCAACAACATCCTTCCCTCCATTTCCTTTTTCTTCAGATCTAAGCCTTACGATGCCCCATTCTTCTATTGTCCTGTATGCACACCTGAGCTGCAACGGGTGCTCTGCTTTTAGTGCTGATACGAATTCCAACTCCTAGTTCACCAGATAACCTGCTCGAAGCTGCCCATTTTAGGAGCAAACTTACTAGTTGTTGGCATATTATCTGCACATTTTTATTGGCCAACTTTTGTGTGCTTGGGACTATTCTAACTGCCACTAGATTGTAAGGTATTATGAAGATAATTTGCTTTAAAGGGCTATATAAAATCAGCATATTTAACTTGTTTTTGTAACCTGTCCTTCAGATTATATTTGTGAAGAAGCTTAAAACTGAAGTTTAAAGACAAAAAGTGAAAACATCAGTTGATCTTTGACAAATGGAGTCTTGACATTTGTCCCTTGACTGAAGGAGCAGATACGTGGCTTTTGCTGCATGTTCCTTGCTGTGCCCAGAGCCTTGCTAATTTATGAAAACTGGCAAGAAAATCCCAGAAAGTAGATAGGGACATATAGAGTGGCTTCCCAATTTAACCACTTTTTAAGGATCATGGAACTGGGGTTCTTAGAGCTGGGAGAGGGGCTGTAGAAATTGTTTAACTCTACCTTTTCACTTCACAAATAAGGTAACTTAGGACTCCAGAAATAAAATAGAGTCTGAGATTCTCCTCCTGGGTACAGATATTGTACACAGCCAAAGCTGGAGGAAAAAAGTCATCCAAGTTGGAGGTACTGTGTGAAACTGTCATTTAAAGATGCCATGTATCTTTAACACAATGGTTAATAGGGTTGAGCATAATCCCTTCGATGGTTAAAAATCTATTTAAGGGGTGTCTGGGTGGCTCAATCAGTTAAGTGTCAGCTCAGGTCATGATCTCATGGTTTGGGAGTTCGAGTCCCATGTCAGGCTTTGTGCTGACAGCTCAGGGCCTGGAGCCTGCTTCGGATTCTGTGTCTCCCTCTCTTTGCCCTTTCCCCACTTGTGCTCTGTCTCTCTCTCAAAAAATGAGTAAATATTAAAAAAATTTTTTTAATCCATTAAAAATCACTTCTGTTTTTGTAAAGCCAAAAGAAATGATTAGGGATGGGGATATTTTCAGGGGTTATAAGTTGTGTTTCCACTCCTAAGATTTAATGGAACACATGCATTCAGGGAGACGCGTGAAATTTAAACACACTTCAACATCAGTTAATTCTAAGAGTACAGGCCCTTCAGTACAGCTCCCTTCCACCTGCATGTTAAAGGAAGCTAGAAAGCCAATTACACTCACAGCAGGGCCTCTCCCCTCCTGCAAAGGAAGAATGTACTGCAAATTCTACGTATGCTTTACAAGCTGGTAAAACTATAATTGCAGGTGGGAAGGAAACATGGGTCCTTTTTGTTTCTGCCAAAAGTTCAGTCTGGCAAGCTCCTCCCTTCCATAGCTACAGCAACAGTGTGGACTCAGTATTTTTTAAGCGTGCACACGCACACACACACATGCACAAGTACATTCTGGGACTGTACAAAATTTAAAGAATGCTCTTTGTTAAAATTGAAGACATTATCTGTGCACTCCCCACCCCCACCAAAAGGGCATGCATTCTTCAAAGAGAGAGATGCTGAAGGTGCCTACTGTTTTGGGGAAGCCAAAACTCAGCTTCCGGTTTAGCAAGACCAAAGAAAGAAGGTGAAGCTAGGCGGCCAGTATGTGATTCTAACCTGTGCTATCTAGCACGGCCCTCTGGGGAGGTCTCACCACCGGGCCAGGAAGGGGGTGAGGGTGGGAGGCTCTCAAAGTGCAGTTCCTCTGTGGGGCCACTGGGGAAGTCTGGTGGAGGGCCACCCAGGGTTTCTCTTCCCTACCAAGGTGCTGGTCCATGTAGTGGCCGCAGTGCAGCTGTGGTAGGAGCCAGTGGCCAGGAGCCTCATGCAGAATCTGAGGACCAAAACTGGTAGAGCAAACATTACTTCTGCAGCGGCAGAAGTAATCCACAGATGCGGTGTCTTGGTGCCGCTAAAGAAAGCTACAGGGAGCCGAGTTATGGCAGGTCCGCCTCTCCTAGCAACACCAACCCCAGTACTGGGGCCACTGTTGAAACTTGTAGCTCCTAAGCTCTGAGGGTCAAGCAGTGTTCTAGGTGCCTTACACCTATTCACTCCTCTGAGCCTCACAGCAACTTTTGGGGAAGGTACTGTTATTATCCCTGACTTCAGAGATGAATGAAGCATTTCTTGACTTACAAAGAGAAGTGACTGGTCAAAGGTCACCTAGTGAGTCTGGAGTGAGCTGGCATTCAAATGTGGGCAGCCGGGTTCCAAGGCTCTAGTGTATAACCCTGTACCACGCAGCCCCACTGCGATGCCCAACATCAGGTATCGTGACCCCTCTGGGGAACCTTTGCTCTAGGCAGAAACTTCTTCCTATGTTGGCCTCCGAAAGCTCTGGATAGCCATCGTAATCTTGATTTCCATTTCATTTTTCCACCACACAAAGCAGTGCCAGGGAGGAGGAATCTGGTGATACCTTTTGAATATGATTTATTAACCAAGAGCGAGAGGAAATGGAGGGCTTCCTTGCTGCCACCTGACCTCTGTCTTCAGCATTCCTAATGTTTGTACTGCTGCCCTGACCTTGCAAAGTGACCTGGACTAGCTGGCCCATTTCCTCGTGTGTGTCTACTTTCAGCTCCCAGCTGTCAGCCAGTGCAAGTGTGTCAATTAGTATCTCAAGGGTTTAGGATGGGGTCTGCAGCCTTTTGAGGAGCATAATCTAACACCAACCTCCAAATTCCTTCTCGTAATTGAGCATTCATTAGTTCTGAAGGAACAAAAGCAGGCATTCTCTATTATAAAGCTGAGGTCACAACCAGTGGCTGTGTTTTGCTTGGCCTGCAGAGTGTTTAAATATTAAGAAATTTCACATAAAAATACGGATTTCCGGCTTCTCTTGGAAAATGGGGAGAGATGACAGCTCTGGAGCTACTGAGTAACAGCTGTCCCCTTCAGAGGGGGATGCTCGCTCTGCTTTCTCATCACGCCCTGAAGTCATGGGCTTGTGTCAGACACAGATGCGCCACCACTTGCCTGGCCCCTGTGGGAGCCCGAGTCAACAAAACCCTGTTCTAAAGCCCTATTTCTCTCCTTTAAATGCAGAATGGGATGGTCAGGCTGCCCCTCCGATGTGCTTGGCATGCCAGTACAGAACTGGGAGAGAATGTTCTCAAAGGGCAGGCACTGTGCCTTTTCTATCCTGTCCCCAGCACCTGGCACAGGAAGTGCTTGATATGTAATATGACATTTATCCCTTGCTTCTTGTACGGATAGATAAATGGATGACTGGCTCTTGGGAGGGAAGTGAATTTCTGAATGACAAGAAACCAGTTCAAAAGCTAACAGAGGTCCGGGCTTACTAATGCTTCAGCAGCTCTCTGAATGACTGATGCTGCTCCCTTTACCTTTCCTTGATTTGTTGGGCTATAAAGATCTTCCCTGCTGTCACAAATTATTTTAATCTTGTTTAAAATCCTAGGAGCAAATGTGTTGATGGTTCACTAGGGCTTAGCCAGAAATTTCAAAACAAACAATAAGAAAAGCTGTCCCAGTCAGCTAATTTTCCCTCAGAAGGATGGGGGCCGAATTATTGAGAAGCACCAAGTTTCAAATGTAGATGGAATTGCAGGCCACCATCATGTGCAGCCAGTGGTTTCATCAAAGACACAAGGCTAACGCTGTGTTTGTGAGTCTGCCATCCTCCCTCGTTCCATCTCTGGAGCGACATCCAGTGAATGAACTCTGTGAAAAGGCTAGACACCTCCTTAGCCTTCAACACGTCACTGGACAGCCTTCTCCTGATCCCTCTGGCTGCTTTAATACCAACTATAAATGTGGTAGAGTGGCTGGTGTAGAGAGGCCACTCTCTGGTAGAGAGGCGTCAAGGGGTGAAATCCTGCTGGAGGTCACTGGGTTGAGCATAGTCATGGGCAGCCTCTACCAGAAGTTCTTGACGCAAAGACAGAATACAGAGTACAGGAGTTTGACCAGAATTGGTAAGAATCAATAGTCCTTCTCTGAGAAAATGCACTCTCAAGTTCAGGGCCAGCACAGCTCCAGGCACGTAATTATGAGTATATGTTTAATTAACACCTGAATGAATGAATGAATGTATGAATGAGTGAATAGGAGATGTGCAGCCAAGGGTTTGGTGACTGAGAACTGGGCTCCCGTTTCAGGAGCACAGGTGGGATAGAAAAATTATAAACTCCATGCTCTCTGGAGCTCTAGCCTGAAGGTTTACAGATTCTTTATCACATTCATTCCTGAGGGAAGTAAAGTGATCCCATCATCCATGTTCCATGGACGTTTGTTGGGATAATTTTTCAAAATAATCCTGAAGCATGCAGACAGAACGTTCTTCAGAAATGACAAAGTCAGTAATGAAAATGTTTTCCCATTTGCCTCCTTGATAGAAACACTGTAGATAAGGTCATTGATGGCTTTGAGCCTACCACAACCCGTAAGTTCTCTTCCCATTCCCCTCCAGCTGGCTTTTGTCTGGGCCCTCACATTTCAACTCAGAAGGCTTCCTAGAGGCTATGATTTAACAGCTGAGTTACTGGTGTTCCAGTGACTATTGCTGCAAAACAAAATACCCCAAACCTAGTGGTGTAAGGCCATCATTTTATTCTCAGATTCTGTGAGTCAGAAGCTCAGGCAGGAAACAGTGGAAATGGCTTTTCTCTGCACCATGACATCTGTTGCCTCTGCTGAGAAGAGTTGAAAGCTAGAGGCTGGAATCCTTTGAACGTATCTTTGCTCATATGCCTAGTGGTTGATGGTGGCTGTCAGTGAGAATGACTACATGTGGCCTCTCCTTGTGGTCTCTGTGCATGGCTTGCTCTGGACTTCCTTACAAGATGGTGGCTGCTTACAAGAGTGAGCAGCCAGGTTGGAGCTGTATCACCTCTTATGAGCTAGCCTTGGAAGTCACACAGCATAGTAACATCACTTCCATGGTTATAAGCCCATCCATAGTCAGGCAAAGGGAAAACATACCTCCCCCTCCCCACCCCTCCCCATAGGAGGAATGTCAGAGTCACAGCGCAAGAAGGGCATGTGGGATGGGAGATGCTCTTGCAGCCATCTTTCTAAAATATAGTCTGCCCCAGTTAGATGTATTTACTGTGTTCAAGTCCACTGACTTAAAAAAAATTTGTCTGCCTCTCATTCATCTGTGGGCTCAGCCAGGGAAGAGGCTGTGACTTCCCTTTGGCTTCTCTGTTCTGGCACACAGTGTCTGGCCTACAGAAGGCACTCAAACACGTGTGTTGACCTGAGCCAGAAGGACACTTGTGGTCCCCTTCCGTGCTAGCTGGTGATAGCTAAGGGGTGTTGACCAGAGAAATACATGAAGTGTGAGGGGAAAGTACCTCAGCCTCTTTCCGGAGCCCGGGGCTACTCCCTATGAGTGTGTTCTACGTGCCGGGGGAGCTTTGGCTCCCTGCTGCCTATCGGGCTGCAGATACAGGACACAGCCACAAGAATCCTGATGTCATATTTCTCTTCTTGAAAACATTCTTTGCCCTTTATATCTCTGTGCCATAATCATGATGAGTGTGAGAGTCCTCAGGAGGCTGCCTGCTTAACACACACGCTCCTATGGTACAGCAGAGAGAACACTGCACAAGCAGATAGAAAAGTTTTGTTTCAGTCTTGGTCCAGTCACTTAGTAGAAGCTGCGTAGCTCTGGCAGGCCAGCTAGCTTATCTACATCTGCGTTTTTGCCTGTGAAATGGACATGACAAAAGGCAGAGCTGCCAGCCTCACAAAGTTGTTTTTGGAAAGAATGTTTTTTAAATAGTAGAAAAATATATACATATATAAAAAAGTATACAGATAGGAGAGGCTACTATTATCGGATATGATGGGTTTAAAACACGTTTATGGGGCACCTGGGTGGCTCAGTCAGTTAAGCATCTGACTTCGGCTCAGGTCATGATCTCCTGGTTTGTGAGTTTGAGCCCTGCATTGGGCTCTGTGCTGACACCTCAAAGCCTGGAGCCTGCTTCAGATTCTGTGTCTCCCTCTCTTTCTTCCTCTCCCTCGCGCGCGCACTCTCTCTCTCTCTCTCAAAAATGAATATAAAATTTTTTTAAAAAAACATGCTTACACATTTTTTGGCATCCCCCTTTTTAGAAGGTAGAGTCTAATTCTCTCCTTAGGTGTGGGCCCAATGTAGTGACTTATGTCAAACAAATAGAATGTGGCAGAAGTGACGGCTATGTGACTCGTGAGGCAAAGGCCTGCAAAGGATAGCTTCTCCTGGCTTTCACTCGCTTAGATGTCTCAAGGCGGCCTGCAGCAAGGCCCACGTGAGGAGGGGCAGAGGCCTCCCAGCACCGATTCTCGGCCGCTGTGGGGGTAACCCGCCTTGGAGGGAGAGGCCCCAGCCCCAGTCAGAGCTTCTTAAAATGATGGTAGCCCCAAATAACATCTGGGCTGCAACCTCCTAACAGCCTGAACCCAAAACCCCCAATTAGACTGCTCCCACATTCCTGCCCCGCAGAGACCGAGGGAGACCAGGGTTTACTTCTGGTTCAGTTGCTAAGTTTTGGGGTAATCTGTTAAATGGCAGTAGATACCTCATGCACAGAACTAGGCCCCACTAAGCAACTGCCCGTGTGGCAGTTATCTCTCTGACTATGTGATTAGTTTTGATGCCGATTCATTCTTGCCTGTTCCTGGCGACTAACAACATTTGTGTGTGAAACCCCAGCCTGAGGGGCCAGGCAGGGGGGTCTAATTCCACCTATGGTAAGATCGACACTGAATTTACTCTATATTTTTAAGTAAAGTGTCTTTGAAAGCAGGCCCTTGCCTCGTCAGTATTAGAACTGCTTTTTAAATGTTTATTTTTGAGAGAGAGCATGCATGCACGTGGGCAGGGGAGGGGTGGAGAGAAAGAGGGAATCCCAAGCAGTCTCCCTGTTAGTGCAGAGCCCAATGTGGGGGCTCGATTGCATGACCCACGAGATCATGACCTGAGCCGAAATCAAGAGTCGGACACTCAACTGACTGAGCCATCCTGGCGCCCCATAACTGCTTTTCTATCAATGGGAAACAACAATACAAACCCTAATCAACAACAACAACAACAACAACAACAACAAAATCCCAGCTGGTTGGAAGCCACCGTAGAGAAGAGCCAGGAAACCAGATTCCAGGAAAGTGATCTCAGCACTGACTGAATGCTGTCTAGCTCTGTGGCTGCAACTTCCCCTGTTATCATGCCGTTTATACTTACAAGGCTCACATCTGACTTCTGGAATCCTTACCTCAACTGGAGGCTGAGGCTCTCTGTCCAGCACTTATAACACACTTATAACCTCTTTCTGGCCTGGTTTCCCAAGAAGAGCAACACTTCGCCCTTAGCTAACCACGTTTTCTGCCACAGCCCCTGCCCACCTTCCCCAATCCTTTACGCTGTCTGTGGACCAGGTGTGTGGACGTAGTTGCATGTGGTGCGTGGGTCTGCAGACAGACCGTATTCTCTGAGCAAAGACAGACTGACCAGCTTGCATAAAGGACAACCGCTATCACTACCTTGTTAATCACCTGCTTCCGCTCGGAGAACTAGCCTCATCGCCAAAACACCAAAACTCCAAAGACTTGAGGCCTCTGCCAAGGAGTCAGCAGACCCAGTTTCCAGCACAGGCACTTAGGAATGGCTGTCACTCCCCCTTCCCCCAAGATCTGAC
>NW_027527591.1:4815957-4821350 GCF_008692635.1 Crocuta crocuta | reverse complement strand
CCCCCCCCCCTGCCCACAAGGCTGACTGTGAGACATGGATTACCCAGCACCAACTCAAGACCCACCTCTCCTGAGAAACAGTGGTTTTTCCATTGCTCTGATGCCAACCTGTCAACGCTTCAAAGAGTAACATTCGATTCTTCCCTTTACCCCCAAAATACACACTTTTAAAAGACCTGCTTATTTAAAAGGTGTGATTTGTGCCCTCCCCTCCCCCAAATAACTTACGGTCTTCTTTTCTAACTCATTGAGTAGAACAACTGTGGCTAAAGTAGCTAACGAAGATTTAGGGCTGTTTTAATGGAGGCCTCACTCCCATCTTGCCCCAGATTACCTCAGAAGTTTCTGAGGGCAGTGGAGGCTGCCGCGGACACAGGCCCCGGCCGTGGAGGACACAGGCAAGCTGTCACACTTTGTTTTTCTGCTTATTAAATCCGAACGCTCCTAATTAGTTACCCTGCCCGCTAACGCCTGGGTGGACAATGGGCTGGGGATCAGGGGTGCTGAGAGGCTGTGAATACAATTCCTCAGGCTGCTGAGGCTCGGAGACTGGTGACTCGGTTGTGGGCACCGAGGCACTGTGTTCCTGTGGACTGTGGATTCAGAGATGTCAGCCTCGTGTGAATAGAGGTCATCACCTGTTGCTTCTTCGGTGAAAGGGCAGCTGTGCCGGGTGCCCACTTGGGCTCGGCCTTTGTCTGCTGACAAACAGTGCCCACAGAGACTAACTTTCTCTGATTGTTTGCTTGGTGGGGCAGGGCGGTGCAAGATAACTCCCATACCTCCTCAAAGAAGAATTCAGCAAAGCATGTTTTTAAGAAGTGGCCTCGAAATGTCTTAACCATTGCCTGTTAGTAGCTGCGCTCACCAGCTAGCAAAGAGTAGACAATGTTCGTGGTAAACCACCGTTTGTGTTACTTTTTTCCAGCACCAATTCTGACAAATGTTTAGGTCATGGAGATGACAGTTCGTTAAGTGGTATGGGTATGTGGGGGCTAGCAAAAAAGTTAACTGAAAAGTTAGCTAGCTGTGCAGGAATGTTGAGTGTGCAGGTTTGCAGCAATAAACAGTGTGCCATCACCCAATACATAAAAAGTGTTGATTTTTATTTGGTTTTAGAATTCGGTACATTGTTGTTTTATAGAGCAGCAATAGAGTTTTGTTTAGGGGTTAACATTAGTTTGCTTTTCTTTGGGGAGAGAGTGTGCTGATAAGTTTGGGGATATGTATGTATCCATTCATCCATTCATCTATTGATACATCAAATATTTACATGCCCAGTTGCTTAACATAAGTGTTTACTGCTTTAGCATAAAATAAGCAGTTCAGACCGTTCTAGGCAACTCTAGAAAGATAGTATGCATTTGATTTACTCCTCTCTCTTCATGGCTCTTAAGTGCTATGGGCCCTCTCCTCTGGTATCCTTCCCACTTCACATCTTGTTAGTAAGTAGTCCACATTCCAGACTGTTCCATCTTTTTTTTCATCATCCTCTTGAAATATATCTCCTAATGAATATCCTCCTGTGCTTTCAGCCTATTAACAAGAGAAAAGAATTTGTGCCAAAATAATTCTTCTGTAGTATTTTGTATTAACTAGAATTTAAATTGCCTTAACCTGAAGGTAAGGTCTAGTTCGAAATTGAGGAATGGGGGAAGGTGAATGGTGGGGAAATCAGCTCCTCAGATTGTCCCACAAGAGGGGTGTATGTGTTGGGAGGTAGGTGGGAGAGAGTGGAGGGAGGGGGTACTCTAACTGCCTTCCCCATGGGATCCTCCAGTATCCTTTCTCATGAATCATGTGCAAATAGAATCATTCAATGCTTAGCTTACATATGCCCCAAAGATGAGTAATACCAGAAGAGTTAGTCATTAATATACATTTGTAGGTTTTGTCACAAGAGCACAGGTAGCTAAAATTTAGAAGTTAAATCTGCCCTTTTCTTTCAGCAAAGAGAAGGAACTTGAGAAGAATTCTCTGATAACTTACACTGTCTGAGGAATGAGCCAGGGTTCTGATTTGTTCCTGAAGAGCAACTATAATCCCTTGAACATTAGCTTACATATACTAATATATTCTACTGGTAAAATGTGAAATTTTCTTATCAGTGATGTAAGTAAGGAGATGGCCTGTTACGTACTTTACAGGGAAAGGGGAGAGCAAACACAGAAAGCTAATGCATTGAGAGTTATGGTATTGTCCCTGCTGTCTCATGGGGCCTATATTTTTATTGTATCCCTATCTTAAAGCCTTCCCATGGATTTGTGATAATGCTGGACAGAAAATAAGACACAAATGATATTCTACTTCCCCCTCTTGAAGTATCAAAGCAGGAGAAAGCTTTTAACAAGCAGTGCCTCAGTTTCCCCCATTCAAAATGTGCCTCGGTACTCGTTCATTCATGGATATATGCTTAGTCCTTGTCTGCCAAATCCTTTCTAAGGAACTGCTCTGTCATTTAAAAAACAAGGCGAGGGGCACCTGGATGGCTCAGTTGGTTAAGCCTCTGACTTAGGCTCAGGTCATGATCTCACGGTCTGTGGGTTCGAGTCCCGCGTCGGGCTCTGTGCTGACAGCTAGCTCAGAGCCTGGAGCCTGCTTCGGATTCTGTTCTCCCTCTCTCTCTGACCCTCCCCTGCTCTCTCTCTCTCTCAGAAATAAATAAAACATTAAAAAATTTAAAAAAAAATAAAAAAAAAATAAAAAACAAGGCGAAACACTGCAATCACACCTCCTGAAAGAAAGTTTCTGCTCATGATTTTATTTTTCAAGAAACAACAATAGAGGGCACCTGGGTGGATCAGTTGGTGAAGCATCTGACTCTTCGTTTCAACTCAGGTCATGATCTCCTGGTTCCTGGGATCGAGCTCTGTGTTGGGCTCTGTGCTGACAATGTGGAGCCTGCTTGGCATTCTCTGTCTCCCTTTCTCTCTCTCTCTCTCTGCTCCTCCATGCTCACATGTACACGTAAGTGCTCTCCCTCCCTCTCTCTCAAAATAAACACGTTTTGTTAAAAATATCAATAATATATCATATTGGACTTATATTCAAAGAGCATGGATTGAATAAGTTTTTCTAACAGTATCTACTAACTTGAAAAGAAATTCACCTGAAACTCTAGACTTAAGAAATGATGGACTCAAGTCAGTGCCCCTCTGAGCTCCCAGGATCTGGAGAGCCTCTGCCCCCGTCCTTTGCCAGCCTTGAACCTGCTATGAGGCAGGTGGAGTACTTGTTTGTGTCTTCTGAGTCGCATGTAATAAGGCTGCGCACTGATTATAGTCAGGAAACGACTGTGTGCTCAACCACTACCTTTATGAGGTGCTAGTGAAACCCAGGGAGCAACTTAATCACTGGTGAAATAAACAGACAATTAAGGATTCGGTACCAGCATGAACTACAAACTTTGCCGGTAATTGGCATTCGTTGGCTAGCGAGCAGGCAACTGCAGCTCCCAGAACAACAGTGGGGAGCGCCTTCTGCTAGGCAGGGTCAGTCAGTGCTGCTCATGGTCCTCACACCCAAGTGTACAGAAGTAGAGGAGAATGTGTGTAAAGAGGCCACTAAGTTCAGAAAATGAGACGTGGGGCACAATTGGTCTTGAAAGTAACGTCAGAAGCATTCAGGTAGCTTGGAATCTCCAGCCACGTTGTGGAACTGAGTCTGTCTCCTAAACTTGGAGACTGTTATGTATATAAATGGAAACAGAGATAGAAGGAAGCAAATGTTTTGATACCAGAATTCTTTCAGCATCCTTATCTTAGGCATTACTAGCGTTTTGTGTACTGTGTCATTTTAAGATTATAGATCCTTAGATTATAAGCCGCCCTTTACCATGTTTCTTAAATTCTTACTTTTTTTGATTTTTGGAGAAGAAGCTATCCACATTTTGTTTTTTAAGTAAAAGCTAATGGGAAAAATTGAATTCACTGAAGAATTTGTGGAGAGCAATCTATGCCTTTAGGAAGGATTATTTATATTATCATCATTCAAGGTCTCTAACTCCAGTTACTTTAGTGTACCTTCCACCCCCTGCAAAATTTATAAACTGAAGCTCATTATTCTATAGTTATTCTATGTGATAGATCTACTTTACAGAAACCTTTATTTTAGGAGTGCGGAGGGACACGAAATGGTGGGAAATAACTTACTCTAAAACTCCTAAAGCTGGCATGAAACAGGATGGCGAAGCAGCCACACCCAGGGCAGAACAGGACAGGACCGCACAGGGCCAGCAGCTCCGCCAGCTAGGCTGGAGCGCCGCTATCAACTCGTGCTCTCTGTGACAGAGCAGTAGTGTATTTCTTTCTCCTCTTGCGTTCCTCTTATGTGTTCACAAGAACAGTTCAGATCCAGAAAACATGCCTGAAATTGACTTGGAAATGAAGAGAAAATGCGGTGGAGGTGCCTTTCAGTACTGATAGCCTAGATTTGGACAGATCAAAAGCTAAATTCAATTTAAACCACCTCAGGCAGAAAAAGTAATTGAATTACACTTCCTCTAAATATGATAAGTTTGAGGATCTTAAAACCAGGCACAAAGAACCAGGTTAGAGTGAGCTGTTGTGTATTAAATGGATGCACAGAGCTCTGGCCATCTGCCCCCATGCCCCCACCCCAACCCAGGGAGTTTGATGAGCTGCTGATTGCCTCTATCACTTTACTACTGAGGCTGAAAACTGATTAATCTGCTTATGGGGCTCCAGGGGCTAATGGTCCAGCCCACCAGGAATACTGCTGTCACTGACTTAAGTAAGCTGTGTGGCATATGTGGTTTGATTATTACAAGGGGCAAGGGAAAGTCCCCAAGGCATAGGAAAGCTTTAAATAGCAGGCTTTATCATGCCAAATGGATACACTACTTTCATACCCTAAAATGCATATGGAATTGCTCTGATTCCTTCTCTTCATCTGGTAAACATTTTTTTTAAATTTTTTTTTAATGTTTTTATTTATTTCTAGGAGAGAGAGAGAGACAGCGTGAGCAGGGGAGGGTCAGAGAGAGAGGGAGTCACAGACTGAAACAGGCTCCAGGCTCTGAGCTGGCAGTCAGCACAGAGCCTGACACGGGGCTCGAACCCATGAACCGCGAGATCATGACCTAAGAGAAAGTCGGACGCTTAACCGACTGAGCCACCCAGGCGCCCCCATCTGGTAAACATTTTTGAAAGGCTTCCTCTGGGGTGCCTGGGTGGCTTAGTCAGTTAAACCTCCAACTCTTGATTTTGGCTTGGGTCTTGAGATCGAGCCCCACGTCGGGCTTTGTCCTGAGAGTGGGACTTGCTTGGGATTCTCTCTCCCTCTCTCTCTGCCCCTTGCCTGTCTGCGTGTGCATGCACTCTTTTTCTCTAAATAAGCTTCAAAAAAAAAAAAAAAAAAAACCCTACCTCAAA